>NW_015090982.1:1457573-1479938 GCF_001431845.1 Calidris pugnax | reverse complement strand
CCCCCGCCCCCCGCGCCTCCCCCCGCCCCCGGCACCGCGGGGGCTGGAGCCGATGGTCCGGCTTCCTCTGGGGGGGGCAGGGGGGAGAAAGGGAAGCCCGGGGCTCTGCGGCTGCTCCCCACAAACTCTGGGGGGCTCCGACCGGGCCAAGAGCAGAGCCCGGTGCCAGCGCATGAGTCCCATCCGAGCCCAGGATGTCCCCGAGCCCATCCTCACCCATCTTGGGGTGAGCTCAGCTCCAGCACATGGCCAGGTTGTCCCCCAAGCCCATCCTCACCCGTCTTGGGGCGAGATGTGCTCTAGCAGTGGCTGGGATATCTCCGAGCCCATCCTCACCCACCCTGGGGTGGGCTGAGCTCCAGCACGTGTCTGGGATGTCCCCCATCCTTGCCCAGGTTGTCCCCAAGCCCATCCTCACCCGCCTTGGGGTGGACTCAGCCCCATGCCCAGCCTCACCCCACAGCAAGGCAAAGATTCAGGGCACGGAGAGCTGGGCTCCAAGGCTGGGACCCTGCTCACGGCCGGTTCTTGCTGCCGTTAGGTTTGGTGGGAAAAACAAAGCAGCTACGAGACCTGGGAATCGCGGCAAATCCCTGGAAATCACAGCAAATCCCTGGAAATCACGGCAAATCCAGCATGGCCTCTGCTGGAAACTGCCACCAGGGGCCGAGAGAAACCCCAAGAAAGGCTGGACACTAAAAGGTTCTTAAATATTTACTTCGGATTTATTTAAAGTCAAGTCAGTTTGTGGACACTATATTATTAAAAACACTTGGAGTTTTGTACTTCTAGCAAAAATATACATTTCAGTTTAAAGGTTGTTGCACTGTCGAGGAGGGAAGAGCAAAAAGTTCCCCAGGTGATGAGGACACGAGTCCCAGAGGCCGGCCGTGGCCGGGGAGGGGGGACGCCACCGCAGGGCTTCGGGAGGGACAATCCCCCCCTGGCCAGGGCTCCGGTGCTCCGGTGCCTTCCCCCAGAGGATTTCAAAGTGCTTTAGAAACGGTAATTCCTAACACCCCTGCGAGGTAGGGAGGGGAAGGGGCCGGGCAGGCAGAGGGTGGGGAAACTGAGGCACGGCAAGGAGCCCGAGTGTGGCAGCAGGGGCAGGTTTGGGACTGGCCAGTCCCGGGACACGCAGAGGAAGCCCAGCGCTCTTCCCCTTGGGGGTTTTGAAAAGAATTATTGCACCAGGGAAATCTGCTACCCTGCAGAGGAGGAAAATAAAATAAAACCGACTCATTTGCTCCCACAACACCCTCCTTGGGAATATCAGTATTTTAATAAGGCTGCTCGGGACACCCGGGACCACGAGCTGCAGACGGGCAAGTGCTGCTTCTTCAGTCAGACACCCTCATCCCCAGAGGGGACCGAGCCCTTCCCAGGTCCATCCTCTCCCCCCAGGCCCCGGGTGACAGAGCCCCCCACGTGGGGGTCCTGTCCCGGGGTGGGCAGCACCGTGGTGTTTCACTACTGTGAGAAATCGGGAGGTAAAGTCCCAGAAGGGCTCTGGGTTGAGGCAGACCCCGAAGCCTGTCCCCGCACTCGGGATGGTGGCAGAGGACGGGAGGCTGTCCCCCCAACGTGACCACACTCCCCCCAGGAAGATCCTGCTCATCACGAGCATCCCACCCTCTCCTCCCCTTTTATAAACACTTGGCATTTATACTGTGTTTTACAGCTGCAAAGCTCTTTGCAACCAATGCACTAATTAATCCTCGTGCCCCCCCCACCTCCCCAAGCAGAGTGTGGGTGACAATCCAGCTCCCTTTCCCAGAGGGGAAACTGAGGCAGGGCAGTCGACGGTCAGTGCCCTGTCGGCACGGTGACCCCCCGGGGCTGGTCGTGGCTGTGCTTCCCCCTTCGCTTGCTCTGGTGCTCTCAGGAGCTGCTGGAGACCCTCTGCTGCACACACTGCCCTGTGAAGCCCCCAGGCCCCCCGCCCCGGGGCTTGGGAAAGGAGCTGCAGGACAAGCTCAGACCCTGACACCCAAATGCCCTGTGAAGCCCCCAGGCCCCCCGCCCCGGGGCTTGGGAAAGGAGCTGCAGGACAAGCAAACCCCCCCCCGGTCTCAGGTCTGTCCCTGTCCCTGCACACACCTTCTGGTAACTCCTGTCTGCACACAAGAGCCCGGGGAAGCAAACAGGCCTTGGCTCTGAAGGTGAATTTTTAGGAGTGCTGAGGGGCAGGTTCCCCCTGAAATGGGGGTACCAGGAGTGAGGGCTCCCACAGGGCACTCAGGGGAAGGCAGAGACCACACAATCCCTCCGGGAGACAGGGCCACACCACACAGCGACGCTGGGGCTGCAGCTGAGCCAGGACAGCCCTCCCCGTCTTCAAACACTCCGGCTTTTCTTTGGGAAAGAGAAAAACTTCCTTTCATTTCACTGTCCCAGGCTTCCCGGCTCAGAGCTACGCCTCGGGAGTGCAATATAAAAAAAGAAAATGAAGACAGGCTGTAAGTGCTGTGCTGGCCCCGCCGTGTGACACCCTCCCCCCACACTGTGCTGGGGTCTCCTAACGACCAGAGCAACCCCCCAGGGTCCTGAGCTGCCGCAGGGACCCCACCACGTAAACAGGGCCCCTGGGGAGCAGCCGAAGGGCTGGGCTGAGGTAACGGAAAGAGCAGCTCACGCTTTGCCGCTGTAGGTGTGTTAGTGTGTGTTAATGGAAGCCCTGGCCCAGCAGGAGGCGGCTGCAAAGTCCTGCAGCATCGTGCCCCATGTACCGTATGTCGGGGTGATGTAGAAAAGAGTTTCCAGTAGAAGAAATGGAAGACGTGGGGAAAGGTTTTTTCCGTGTTCCTGTACAAAAAGTCCTGATGGGACTCCATGGCTTCATTCTCATAAATAACAGGTCCTTAGTACATGTCCTTGTAGATCTCCTGCAGAAGCGGGTGCAGAGACGTCTCCGTCTCCGTCTTCTTGATCTTCTGCACCAGCTGGGCGTGCTCTGTCACCAGCTGCCGCAGGTCGGCCATCTTCTGCAGCAGCTTGGGGAAGAGGTACTGGGCATCTGGGTGGTTGGACTGGAGGTGAAACTCCAGCGCTCGCAGGATGTTGTCTTGGATCTCCTCCACCTGCTTCACGTTCATCAGGCCGGGCCGGTCTGTGGAGAAGAAGCAGGGTAGCCGCAGTGTTACAGTGTAGCCCTCAAAGGACACGCTCCTCCTGGGGAAAGGGAGGCGGGGACTGGAACCCACCCACCACCATCCTCATCAACTAGACAAGGGCAGAAGTGTGCTCGTGGACAACATATCTCTCAGCAGCATGTGAGGAGATGCCACTTCTATGCTCCTTGTTCTTGGTCCAAGCTTTCTAGGTGTCACCACCACAGAGAAGCTTTGGTTTCGGAACAGTTCAGTTCTTCTATCGTCCCCCTAAGTCACCCCTGGCTAATGGCAAGGCCTGCTGCCCCTCAGCTCCGCCAGCCCAGCCCCAACCAACCACCTCCAAATCCAGCAGGACTCTGCCCCACATGGCCAAGAGCGCTTGCTCACCTCCGCACAGGATAATGGCAGCCACAAAGAGAGACAGGTCACTGTCATCCAGCTCCAGCGCGTTGAATTTCACAGCAAACTCAAACTTGGGCTCCATGATCTCGTTGAAGGGCTTGCGCAGGCTACGCAGGAACTCACGGGTCACAAAGCCGTTCCCGTTGGCCACCAAGAGCCCATCCTTGTTCATGATAGAGGCCAGCATGGCAAAGATGGCCTCGTGCACCCCGTACTTCAGCAGAGTCACTTGGTCATTCAAGTAGAGGCCTAAGAAGCTGGGGATGCTCTTGGCGAACTCCGTCAGCTCCCGCACAGTCTCCACCGTGGTGCACTGGCAGCGGTAGAAGACGTGCACCCCGATCTCCTTGTAGGGGGGGATGCCGTTCACCAGCTGTTTCCAGACCAGCCCCTTTTCCGCCTGCCACAAGGTGTCCATGTCGTGGATCACAAAAGGCTGCTTGAAAAAAGAAGCGAGCGGTGAGGAACCTGCCGCGGGGACTCGGGGGACCAGCTCTGCCAAGGACACCCACATGGAGTGCCCGGGCAACCTCCATCCACCCACAACTGCACATGGAGCAACGGGGATTCTCCCAGCGAGGGCAGGACGTGTCAAAGAGACCCAGGGCTCTTCCAGGAGCTGCTGCAGGTGGGACAGCTACAGCGGGAGGGAGATGTACAGCATCTCCCACAGAAGAGCCTCCCGTCTTATTTTATGGCCAACCCTGCCTGCCCTGGGGAGGGAACTTACTGGGGTGCTGCTGGCCTTCCCGGTCAAGATACCTCGCGCCTTCTTTTTGGTCATGTTGAAGTTTTTCAGGTAGGCGTTGTAGATGTGCTTGGAGAAAGCTTTCAGGTCGGCCACCTGCGGGTTCTGGCAGCTGATCTCGCTCGCTGTCAGCCCCGCCACCAGCTTCCTCTTCTCTGCCTCTGGCATGCGGCCGAAGCGGATCGCTGTGGTGAGGGGCAAAACCAGTGGGTCAGGACACTGGGGATGACTCCTGGAGATGTGTCCAGGGAGGCAGTGGTCTGCTCTGCCACCACAGAGATGGTGAACACCTGCAGCTACGCAACACGGTGCTCCTCCAGCATCAACACCATGAGCCAGCTATTACTTTCACCCTTTCCAACCCACCCTCATGCTAAGCTCCCATCCCCGCTCCTCTGGGCTCTCACACAAACACCTTCTTTGGCCGGGAACAAGATGGGTTACACCTGAAATTTAAAAATCCCAGCACAGAAGAGCCATCTGTGCATCCAGTTCCCGTTGGGTCAACCTGTAAGGGACAGCCAAGTGCCAACAGCCGGCCTGCGCGGTGGGAATGAACAGCCCCTTCTCATGCAGAAGATGGGGATGAAGAGTCAAAGGCTCTAAGCGCTGGGTTAGAAAGATGATCCCCTGGCAGGAGGAGAGCCATGGGACACAGCAAGCTCTGTGCGAGCCCAGAAGGGCTGATGGCCCCGTGGCACCCAACTGATCAGGGCTGTGGACAAAGGTGACACTCACCGTTGTGTGACATGCCCAGCGAGAGGCATTTCTGGAAGCGGCAGTACTGGCACTTGTTCCGGTTCTTCTTTTGGATCTTGCAGCTCCTCTCGCACTTCTCGTACTCCAGCTTCATGCGGATCGTCCGGCGGAAGAAACCCTGCAGGGAGGTGGCACAGGGGGACAAAGGAGCAGCAGTGTTAGCACCCATGGCTTGGGACTAGGCTGGTTTATTATCCCCGGGATGGATAATAATAATAACAATAATAATAATAATAATAATAATAAACCTCCTCCAGGAGGTTCAGGTCCTGGAGGAGCCCTGTGTCTCTTTGACACAAGCAGAGCCCCTGTCCCATGGAGAGGTGGGCGGTGGGAGAAGGGGCTGCAGAGGAGGAAGCGGGGGGACAGGGTGTGTGGTGCTGCCGGCAGCCGGCAGGGAGGGATGGAGGAACAAGCTGCCGGCTTGGCCCCGGCCGGCAGGAATGTCTGGCAGGACCTGGGCCACTAACGCAGCCCCGCTGGCATCTGCCGCGGGGGAAAGAATTCCAGAGGCACATCCAAGCTGTGGCCAGTGATCCCAGGGGGATAAACACACAGCTCACTGCAGCACAGAAAGCATCTTTAATAGCAAAGCCGGAGTTCCCATGGGACTAGACGGATTTACCTTACAAAGTAAAGCGTGACGGGGCAGGATTTGGGCCATACACATCTCAGCTGCCTCCCCCAGGACACTATTGGCATGCCTGCCTCTATGCTCCACACTCTCTGGATGGGTTGCGTTGATTATTTTTTAAAATCACCCAATCCCGCCTCCCTGCTCTGCGGCAAACGGGCTCATCTGCAGACCTGGGGTCCCACCTCTGCTTGGCACACGTACCTTGCAGCCCTCGCAGGCGTGCACGCCGTAGTGAAACCCTGAGGCTTTGTCCCCGCAGACCCTGCACTCCACGTTCAGCGCTCCCAAGGCCGCCTCCTCGCAGCCCATCTGCAGCTGGTCCGACAGGGAGGGAGAGGAGCTCTGCGACAGGTCTGCAAACGCACAAAGGGAACACGTCCTTTCATGCAGTAGCTGCGAGCCCAGCGTCGCCTCCGACTCCCCCGGCCATGGGGCTGATGAGGGATTTCCAGCACTGTCCCACTCTGCCACTGGGATTGCGTCTGGGCAGTTCACCTCTGAGATCAGGCCCTGGTGGGAGGCAGATGCCAAGCCCAGAGCCAAGAGTGCTCCCAGTGCTCCCAGTGTGCCCGGCAGCTGAGACTCCACATCAGCGCTGATTTCTTCCCGCTGGCATTCGTGTCTGGGCAATGAAACCCAACCAGCACATTTTATAATCCCCAGTTGGCAGGCAGCTGGCACAGGGCTGCCCAGCTGGAACACCCAGGGCTCTTGGAGGAGCCTCTTGACCGCAGCAACAAACCTTCTCCTCCAGCTCCTACAACCAGTTTGCACCAAGGATGTCAAGAAGCAGCCAAAGGACCGTTCCCATGTGCCCTGAGAGTCCTCCCCTTTTGGGGTACAATGTTACCTGCCTGTCCTTTTAATTTCCACCTCCCACCCTGCTGCTGACGGCTGTGCAGTGACCACAGGGGAAGAAATAAGCCTGTCCATAACTTGGCTCTTGATGCATTATTTTACAAAGGGAAGAGTTTAAAACCAGGCAAACTTCAAGGTCCTCTGCCCTCTCCCTGGAGGACGTGGATGCCTGGAGGCTCCAGGGACACTCACCTGTGTAGCTGCTCGAAGGCAGCGAGCTGTCTGGTCCTCCACTTGGTTCTGAGGCTCCACTTGCCACTGTCACTGCCTTTTCCTCTTCCTCCTCCTCTTCCCTGACCTCAGGTACTTCCTCCTGTAGTTGTTCCATAATTGATCACCCCTCAGTGCCAAGACTGCAATCCCTGTCATAGCTCTGGCATCATCCGCGTCTATCCGAGATGGACCCTACCAGGCTGGTGCTGCTAACCTGTGGGACAGAGGGGAACAGGGGAGTCAGCTCTGAGCACCCACACGGAGCACAGAAGCATGGAATCATGGAATCGTTTGGGTTGGAAGGCACCTTTCAGATCACTGAGTCCAACCATCAACCCAACGCTGCCCAAAGCTCCACTGACCCATGTCCCTCAGCACCACGTCTCCATGGCTTTTAGATACCTCCAGGGATGGTAACTCCACCACGTCCCTGGGCAGCCTCTTCCAAGGCTTGACAACCCTTTGGGTGTTCACCCAGCGCCCTGGGCTGAAAACCCACTCTCCTGTAGCACGTGTATGGACTCGTAACGATACGTACACAAGGATTTACACGTGCACACACACCTCGCGACTTTAAATCCCCTTTAAAACATATTTAGAATTCTTCCTTTCCTCATCTGTGTTTAAAAGGACTGAATCCCTAAATATTTGTAAATTAAAGCTCCTAAGGATTTAATAAACTGAACCGATAGGAGAAAGGAGATTCCTAAGGATATAAACAAGGTGGTCTTTAATCCTACACCATGGCTGTTGTAAAGAAACATAAAAGGGCACCAAGCTCCCATCTAAAACGCATCTCAGTGGAACCACCTCCTTCCTGCTCCATGTTCTCTCCTAATCCAGGGGTTCAAGCAGAGCTGGGGCCTTTCAAAGGTCCCTTTGCGCCCTGGTACAAACACTCTATAGGACTCAAGGAAGCAAAAGCTCAGCAGAATCATATTTAACACCCAGTAGACAGAGCTCAGACCACAAACCAGCCCAGATGCCACCCAAGGACCTGGGCTCCCCCAGCTTGCAAGTCCCATAGCAAAAACACTGCCCCAGTGTCCCCCAGAGCTGGTAGCACCCTGGGATGTCACAGTTGTAGCCAAGGCTGAGGTCTGGCAGAGCCAACACCACCAGAAAGATGAAGGTAGGGTGGGCTTCACCCTCCATCCCCACCCAGCCAAGGCAGAGCTGGGATCGGGGGCAGCGGCTCCGTGCCCGCGGTGGGAGATGCCATGGGAGCAGGCCTCAGAGCAGCAGCAGGGGCTGGCTGAAAGCCCCCAGCCCGTGAGAGCCATCTGCACGACCGATGGCTTCCTGCCGTCCACGCTCCTTCCCGTTACAGCGCTTGTATTTATTTTCACTCCTGGTGTTGTAATTGGCCCTGGCTCCTCTGCCAAGAGCCGCTGGGCCCAACGTGTTGCTGTCTCTCCGCGCAGCTGCGGGGCCGGGCTCAGCCTGGGGTCCGGCAGCGCCGTCCCGACGGCCGCACAATCCACCCACTGTCTTAATCCCGGGCTTCCTGTGGGAGAAACGGCCCCATCCTCCCCCCTGTGCATTTCCGCTCCTTGTTTGCCTTAGTCCATCCCAAATTGCCCACGAAAAAACTCAATCCGTGTGAGTGCGGCATGGCCGTACCGTGACCGTCGCAGAGCTGTCCCCACCTCCCTCCTGACCCTGCCCCATCCCGTCCCGGTGTCCAGCTCACGCTGCGACACCCCGGTACTCCTTTACCTCCAGGTCTTGATTCCTAAACTGACTCTTGCTTGATTAATTAGCATTTCAAGCCCAGCTTATGCAGAGTTGCATTTACTTCCTTAAAGGAGGTATTTTTTAAGTGGAAAAATATCTGTCAGAAAAGCCACTGAAATGCAGCTTCTAGCAGGAAAGCCTCAATTCACAGGCACCAGTTACACTGATGTGGTGTTTTCAAGCCCACGTTAGCGTGAAGTGAGTAGTTTGCAGGGGACTCACAGTCTGTGACGCGTGCCCAAGCCCACACTGTGGCACTGGGCTTGCTGGAGGAGGGCAGAGTGACCCAAGACTCCTTTTCCCTCCTGCAGCAGACCCTCATGCCCAGCACTCTGAACCTGAACCTTGGGACGTGCTGGAGAGCCGTCAGCACCGAGCAAGGTCAGAGCTCCCTGAGAGATCCAGCAGCCACAAAGGGCCAGGGAGATGCTGGGAGGGCTGGAGCCCCTCTGCTGGGAGGGGGGGCTGAGAGAGTTGGGGGGTTCAGCCTGGAGAAGAGAAGTCTCCGGGGAGACCTTGGAGACCCTTCCAGTCCCTCAAGGGGCTCCAGGAGAGATGGGGAGGGACTCTGGATCAGGAGGGGAGCCCTAGGAGGAGGGGGAAGGGTTTGACACTGAAAGAGGGGAGATGGAACTGAGATGTGGGGAAGAACTTGTTTGGTGTGAGGGTGGTGAGAGCCTGGCCCAGGTTGCCCCGAGAAGCTGTGGCTGCCCCATCCCTGGAGGGGTTCAAGGCCAGGTTGGAGGGGGCTTGGAGCAACCTGGGCTGGTGGGAGGTGTCCCTGCCCAGGGCAGGGGGGACACATTGGGTGGGCTTTAAGGTCCCTTCCCACCCAAACCATCCTATGAATCACCCAAAAGAGAGGATAAAAACCTGCAAGTGGGAGGCTGAACGCAAACACATTGCAAAGTCAGGACCCCAGGAGAAGTTAGCGAGCATCTATCGTTCCAGGAGTAGTCAGCATCCATGGTTCATTTTAGTAGCCAGCCCAGCCCAAACCACGCTCGGACGAGGGCAGAGAGCTCCCTTCCCTTCCCTCCCTCCGCGGAGCACTGAGGGACCATTGAAGGGCTGTGTTATCCTTGGCCCCCTCTCCCACATCCCGCGCAGTGGGACATGGCACACAGGCAGGAAAACCTATTCATCGGAGATGGAGGGTAATGAGCTCCATCGTTTTGAAGGCTATATATAAATGGATGTACAAACATCAGGAAAACGCTTTTGCCTGGAACAGCAGTTACTGCGGGAAACTTGTGGCGGGAGAAACTAGTATATGGTGGAAAATACATCCAGCAGCAGCTTAACGAGGTTCTTATTAGCTCTCCTTTGTCTCTGGCTCCCAGCACAGGCCCCTTCCTTCAAACCCAGAGAAGATGCAGCCCTCTGCTTGGCCCCAGCAGCCTCACGGCATGCTGCTGTTGGAATAACGTGGGCATATTCCTCCAGCTGCATCCCTCCGTCCTCCATCCCCCACGTCTGCTCAGGGCCATGCAGTCCCAGCGTGGCAGCGAGCTTGTGACATAGAGTTCGCTCCCTGAAAGCCACCAAAACAACCCCAAAACCGTGCTTGGAGTCAGTGTGCCTGGAGATGGGCGTGCAGCCCTGAGACAGGGGAAAGCAGAGGGTGATATGCAACGCCGGGCTCCAGCTAAGGCTCCCCATGGGGACACTGCCATTATGGTAAGGATAAGGGTTTGCATCCCGCCCTTTGAGAGTGGCTGGAGAGCCAGAGAGAGAAAAGCTTTTACCAGAAAGCTCGGAATATATTGTTTTCATATCTCCTCGCAGGCCAAGAGCACAGGGGCCTGGGCAGAGGGAAGCTGCGAGAGCTGTTTGCACACCTGCCTTTCCCTTCGCCATTCCCCTGCTTTCTAAACAACACAGAGAGAAGGGAGAGGAGGGGGGAAAAGGGATTGATTTCACCCAGGAGGCTGCACCTCCTGCCTTCAGCTGATGAAAGGGAGGGCTTGGGCTGTGCCTGCGCACCCCAGCATGGAGCGAAGGGACCCCCAGCCCTCCCCTCCGGGCCAGGGGCAGCTGAACCCCACCACACACAGAGACTGGGGGATCTGCCCAGGTTTCACACATGCTTCTCTGTTCCCTGGCAAGCCAGAGTGGGGTATCCCGGGAAGCTGGAGCTCCCCAGAGGTTTGTCTGAACTCTGTCCCTCTGAGACCGAGGAGGAACCGGCCCTGCACGGCCACAGGCAGGGCTGTCACATCCCTGCATCTTTGTGGGATGGCGCTGGGGATGGCCAAAGGCCATCCCCATCCGCTCGGCGCCTCCATGTCCAGCTGCCAAGTGGGCCGAGAGGAAGGATCACCCAGTTTTTCTCCCTTGGCTAAAAAGCCACCCCCTGGAGCACGGCACACCAGCCTCGAGCTGCAGGGAGCAGGACAGAGATTCCTGCCTGGCACAGCCACCCCCTTTTTCCGTTCAGCAGCTGTCACAGGGCTGCGTTGGAAAGACAGGATGGAAACAAGGACGGGGACCGTGAATTCCTTCCTAAGCTTCTGCAGAGAACCCTGCAAAGCTGTTTCCCTTCCTCTTCCCTCAGGATGGGAACAAGCGAGAGGGCACGTGGCTCCTGAATGGCTCCGTCCTTGCCTCAATCCCCATCCCGAGGAGCTTCAGCCTCCCCAGCTGAGGCAGCAGCGTCCCTCCCCGGAGCCCGCAGCCACCGGATGGTGGGATTCTTTTCTGGCTCTGGGCTTGGGCAGATGCCTGCTGGCTGCCCCGCTCCCACGCTGCCAACAGCAATGCCAAGGGGTTTATCTTCACTAGAAGCAGGAGCTGGTGTTTATGCCAAGCTAAACCATACAGCAGGAATGGGAAGGCACAATGAGAAAGGAAAAAAAAACAGTAATAAAAGTTAAAAGGAGACAAATCTTCAGCATGGACCCACTTCAAGAAGGCAGTACTTCTCCAGAACTAACCAAGGTCCAAGCCTCCAGTTCATCAACTGCAGCTTGTACCCTTTGGGCCCCACAGCTCCTCACTCGTGATTAGCTTGTAAACCTTGGAGCCAAGTTCAGAGAAGGAAAAGCTGACAAACCAGCGAGGAATTGCCCGTTTCTCCATGGTCCACGTGCAGGAGGAGTGGTGGGGCGATGTGATGGACAATTCCCCTTCCCTGGAGGGGTTCAAGGCCAGGTTGGAGGGGGCTTAGAGCAACCTGGTCTGGTGGGAGGTGTCCCTGCCCAGGGCAGGGGGTGGCACTGGGTAGTCCGTTCCAAACCGAACTATTCTATGATCCTATGACACTTCCAGTTTGTCACCAGTATTGGAGTCCTGCACGCAGAGCGAAGTGTCACAAGAAGGGGACGTGCATTCTGACACAGCCAGGCGGGTGCTGGCAGCCAGACAGCCGCAAAGGAAGAGCAAGGAAGTGCTCGTAATTAGAAGAACCTCATCTTTAAACCAGGTGTAGGTTCACTGGTGACGAGCTCAAGCAAGAGTTAATTCTTGTGTCCTCACAGGGTTTGAGAGAAGACGCCTGTCCCCACTTCCCTCCAGGAAAGCGTGCATTTGTTTTTAATATGTTTATACTGATGGGATTGACCAAGTCCTTGTTGCAGTCTGAAGTGGCCAAAAAAAGGTCCAAACCTCCCCAGGGCCAAGTCACAGAGTTGATCTGCTCAAAGCAGTTGTCCAAGTTCCCGTAAACAAGGTCACCAGGAATTGCAAAAGGAAACCAATTTACCACGGGAGCACTTCTGGCTTGTGTTTTTGTTCCTCTGGACAAAAACTTCAGCCAAATTCATGGTCAACAGGAGTGAATCCTTTTGGAAGGGGCAGGATGAGAACTCAGCCCTCTGTAGGGCAGCGCTTTCTGTCACGTGCAGCACATGTTGAATTCGCAAACAAAAACTGAAATGAATCCATTAAAAAAAAAAGTGGTGGTCGCTTGTTGGCCATCATTTGCAGACGTCCCTTCGGTTGTGTCACTGCTCCTGATAACTGCTCAGCAAGTACCAGTTTCTGTTCCTCCTCCTCCTCCATGTCAGCTACTACTAATAAAAGCTGAATAAGAGCTAAGCAGATGCTGCAATACAGGAAAGGTAACTAAGTGCGCAAAACAGGAGAGAGACAAACATTGAAAACATGTTTGTTTTTGTTCCTGAAAGATCAACACACCCCCTCATTAGCTAATGAGATCTCAGCAGTGCTTACTACCCAAGTGCTTCCTCCCTTACTCAAAGTCTTGGCCACAAGGCAGGCTCCACACAGAAATAAACTACTAGAGGTTGCGAGGAAGAGCCCTTCCACCCAACCCTGCCCAGGGCTGACACTCGGGGCCAGATCTGCCCCTTGAGGCATCTGCTCAGACATTGCACCGTGTCCCAGTCCCACCCTGTGACCTCCCCAGCCTCGCTCTGCCCAGCTGCCTGCGTTTCAGTAGCCGAGGAAGCAGCAGGGTGCTGCCAGAGCTGCTATTAACCATGTTGCTGCTAATTACTGAGGAACATGTCACAGAGGGTGCAGGAGATTCCCTCGCTTGCCTTGAGCAGCCAAAATGAATCACACCTACTGCATGTTTTAACTCACCCACTTCCTGGACCCTGAGTTAAAAAGGTTACAAAACTCACCCGATTCTTCTCTTTTCGTACCACAATTGATGCTGTCCCCCAAAAAAACAGGCCACGGTACTTTGCTCCAAAACAAACCTCCTGCTTTCTCACCTGTGCTGGGTTTTTCAGAGAGCAAAGGGTGTCACAGAAACGGAGGCAAATCAGACCTTAGGCCATGTACTCACAACCACCTGCAATGGAGGGTCTACCAGGCTGCTCCTCTCCAGGAGACACAGTTGTCCCTGGCTCCAGCAGCTCCAAGGATGCATCAGATGTGCTCTGAAATCTTGAGATGGCAGATACTGCTTCAGGAACGATCCCTACACAACTTTCCCCTGCCCTCTCCAACCTCTGATTAGCCGGGCTCTCAGCTGCCTTTTGCAGAGGGGGAACAGCAGGATGGACAGTGAAGCTGTTGCTCAACAGTAGTTAGTTGTAGGGGACAATGAAAAGCCGAGCAGATGTTAGCTCTTATCTGAAGTCCTGCTTTATAACCTTCAGCAAATCCTGTCAACCCCCATACCTCCATTTCCTTCATCATCCATAAAAAAAAAACACAACCAAAACCACCCCCCAAAAAAAACAAACGCAGGACTTTTACAGTGCTTCCTTCCTGATCCTTTCCTTGCTGCATTAGCTCACAGAGTCGGCATGTTTTGGAAGCGCAGAGGAACACGTCGGTGCCAAGCGTCATTGTTTATTCCCGTATTTTGGATTTTGTCACCTGTTCGCAGTCACGCTCCCAAGTCTGGCCTCCCCAGCCCCGGGTCAGCACACCACGCTGCTTGTGACCACCTTCTCCTGTTGTACATTCCTGTACATGAAGTATTTCCAGGTTTATTTTCAGCAAATAAACCGCCCTGTCTCAACCTGACAACTGCTGACCGATATCTGTGGTTTGGCTGTCAGCTCAGGACAGCCCCAGAGCACCCAGGGCCAGAAGGGGCACGTGGGTCTGACTCGTGGAGTGAGGACCACAGCCAGGAGACAAGCAGGTACCGGGAAGGTGACACCACCAGGGCTGGGAACAGAATAGAGGTGTCGCTATTTGAGAAGATCATTAAGTCTGGTGAGGAGAGAGGACCATCCTCACCCCACGGCGAGCAGAGGCGGTGGCGAAGCCGCGGAAACGCTTTGGGAAGACGGCTGCTCCCCGCACACGCTGGGAGAGACACAGAGCAGTTGCACGGGGCTGCAGAGACGGTAAGTTGTCCACAGGGGACTCTGAACCCATGGGCTTGCTCCTCTCACCTGGTTAGGGACCTGCCACACAGCCCAGCATCTCCTATTTGTGCTCCTCCAGCAGTCTCCACCGTTGCTCCCGAAGTGCAGCTTTGACATCCCTACTTCTTCTCTGGAAGTGCCAGAGAGACCGTCTGGGATATATTCTCCTTTCCTTTACCATCTCCAAGGCGACAAGAACCCACCAAACCACCATAAACTGATGCTTTCTGAAACTCCCAGAGTCCCTTCGTGCTTTACTCCAGAGCACTTGTTTTGCCAACGGATCCCTTGTCCTCCCAAACCTGAGCAGGACACGTGGACGGATCCAGTTTCAGGAACATCAGTAATTATAGAACAGAGCTGACGAGGGGAGGAGCTCCCAGGAACAGCAACACCACTTCCCAAGGCAAACAGTGGGCACGGAGTGTTACAGACTCAGAGCCACGTTTAAATGGAAAACCAGGAAAGCGGTAAGTGGAACAAGCTGTCACAGAGAGTGCCAAAGTCAGAGCCCTGCCTTGGCAGGAGCACCAGTGGCAGAGAGAAAGGCCAGTTTTTGGCAGTGCTGAGTGCCCCAGGACCTGTCTGAGTATTTCTCAAAGCCCCAGTGTCACTGGGAGACCAGCAAAGAGTCACCCCTGCTTTGGATGGGCTAATCAGCTCCCCCCCAAAAAGTGATGGGGCGTAGAAAAGTAGCAGCAGATCAATGCGTCGCTCTGGATCCTACACACGTGTGTGCAGCCTGTCAGCTGGAGCCAAACACCCAGGGAGTGCTATGGCTATAGGCTGCCAGTGCTCCCAGATCCAGGAAAATGCCCACAAACCCAGTAGCAAACCTCTTCTTTGCACCTACTGAGGTTCTAGATCCCACTGGGAGAAAAAAAATAACCCATCAACCTGGAAGTTTTGTTAGGCTGACACTCGGAGTCCCAGAAAAGTGCTACCGGTTTTGTAGACCTTAACAAAACATCCCTGGCACCAGCCCCCGGAGCTGGGAGCCCAGGACGCAGCTGACAGTGAGCGATTGTGCCCAGGCACTCGTTCAGATGATTCAGCAGGGCCTGGGAACGTACGCACCGGAACGGCCAGAACAAACCCCGCGTTCGCTGCATCTCCATCTCGACCGCAGAGCAAGGAAAAGGAGGGGGTGTGAGCAGGGCTGGATCTGTCTCCGCAGGGAAAACTCCAGAGAGCGTTAGAATAACTCCGTTACACAAACTAGTTCAACACCCTCTTCGGGAACTGGAGGGGAACGATGTTTCCTTACTATTTTTGGCCACGTTCACACAGCGAGAGCGGCAGGAGGAACAGACGTTTCCTTGCAGTTTCAGCCGCGATACGAGCAGTGCTCATGTCAGCCTGATCCTGCCAAGACTCCTCTGGTAATTAGGAGACGGCAGTGTGTGCTCTGACCATTTGCACTCCACCTCAGCCCCTAGAAAACAAAACCCTCGAGCAAAGCATTAGCACTTTTGATAACATCCTCAAGTCTTTGGCATCATCAGGGGGGTAAAGAGGTACAGAGTGACTACCACTTCCCCACACAGCCAGCTGCCAGGAGACTGGTGGGCTCCACCGCTCCAGCCCCAAACTCACTCTCACCAACAATCCTTTTCCAGAGATTCCCATGTCCCTAGGTCCCACAACATAACACCTACCCCAGGAACATGAGAACCCACAGATTTGTTTCGGAGATATGAGTCTCTGACCATCAGCTCCCGTGGGGTTAAGGGCTTTCAGGGTCCAACAGCTCCAGCAGAATCCATATTAATCAACTTAAAGGTGAAAGGCAGATTTGGGCCTTTTCAGAAATATTCCAGATTTGCATTGAGATGAAATCAAGAGTTGTATTAAAAAAAAAAGTTTGTAAAAAGTCAGGCAGGACAGGGATTTGAGCTTAGGTTCTCATCACCGAGGTGACTGCACAAAACACTACTTATTTTGAAACCATCTCACCCGCCCCCTCTTCAGCCTGACAAAGCCTTTCCTAATGAGACATTCATTAGGCAGTAAAGTGGTTCATAACAAAGTTTGTCTTAACAGACCATCAAAGAAATGCTTCCCTATCAGCAGGAAAGCTCATCTGGTCTTTTAAACCACCAGAACCGCTCCCTGTCTCCATCCTCCATGCCTATTACGGGGTTGAACGTGCATGTTCTGGTTTTTGCTATTTCCAGTTCCAGTTCCCAGACCAGGGCAAACCAGAAAACAGCAGCATGAGGGCAACGACACTGGTTAGCACAGATGTTACCTGGCTGTTGGTATCCACAAGCCTCAGAGATGTGCTCAGGCTTGGAAATGAAAAATGTTGGCGTTTCTGGCTTGTGTTTTCATCCTGCTGCCTCCTCCCCAGGTCAGGATTCCCCTACAAATCACAGCCTCCACCAAACCCACACTTTGGAGCAGGACCTGTCCACAGGGATCCCCAGGGAAACACCCGACACACACACACCTACGTCAGAACCCTCTGCAGAGCTGAGGGTTTGAAAGACCTGGCCCAAATGATCTCAGATGTTCACAAGTTCTTGGCTGAGCCTTGGAGGACACAGACACGTTCCAGACAGTATGATCACAGCAGAGAACGTTAGAGCATTTCAAGAAGTCATCCTGAAACTAAGATACAACTCGAGCCAGTTCTGCTCTGAACCCTTCTCATAACCATGCAGGGCTCCAGCGAACGTCACCTCAAAGCATTTATTTTGGGGAAGATGAATTTCATAATCTCCTTGACCAAAAGGCTTCATATCAGCATAATCGTTCTACTCTAAACCCTGCTTTGGGAAAGTAATTTCCCAGGCATTCTGCCAATGCAAGCGCATTTCAGAGTATGAAATAATTAAAGAAAAATTAGTCCTACAGTAAAATCTTATTTGTACTTGTGATGGAAATCACTTCTGCTCGTCTGGACTTTCCCAGAGTCTCCAAAATTTTTGCAGCAGTGATAAATAGTGTATCTCTGCCAGTGACACTTCTAGAAGAGCAGAGATTGCTCTGCTGCACCCGATGAGAAAGCAGTTACACAGCCTGACAAACCCGCCGGTATCAGCAAGGGCAGCTCTTCCTACTATAAAACAAGGGAGCCCATACAAATCCCAAAATAAACCAACTTCTCTAAAATTTCATAGTCAGGGCAAGCCCAGCTGGGTTCCGGCAGCAAATAATCTTTCAGGCATAAGCACTGTAACATCATCTCACCCAATTAAAACATCATTTGCATGTCAGGTCCCACTGCACGAAGGAACCCAAGAGTTTCGTCGTGCTAATTCCTCAGTTTCTAAGAACGTTTGCAGATTTCCAGCTCATAATTCAATAGCCACAGACGAAATATTCCCCGAAAGGCAACAAGATGTACTGTAGAAAAATACATATTTGTCAACAGGCAACACGCCGGAGAGACGGGGACCATTAACATCAGCAAGCAATTCTGTACAACAATGCTCTTCTGATCAGCAAAGCCTCATGTGGCTCATTACAAAATCCTCTCCACACGCCACGAAGATCCTTGGAAGTCCCCGTCTCGAATGCCAGAACAGAGACAGCACAACACTTGCACAAACGTGACACAGAAAACCACGTCTCCGTCCAGCTACACACCTCAGACGTGTGTTGTAGCAATAATAAATCCACCCCCTGTGTGCAGAAGCCACAGCGCTGTTAAAGGCTCTGAATGCAGCGTGGCCGCAGTGAAGACTTTTGGGCATCGCTTCAGACGTCTGGGGGCAGGACAATGTCCTCCCCACCCCGTGGTGACCACCTCCTCAAAAGCCCTGGACCCCCTTGGCTGTGACCTGCTCAGCTTCATCCGAGTAAAGCAATTACACAGCGCTAGACAGTACCGTGCTGCTGCCAGACCCTGTCTCTGGATCGTTAGGTAATTGGTTACCCAAGTCCCTGATCTCACGTGCCCTCCCCAATCTACAAGAGCCAAGTCATAAAAATCAGTGAAATAATCAAATATTAAATCCCTATACTTTGACGGTAACAGTTGGCTCAGAAGAACAGGATTAGACGGCGATACGCACAGCATGTTTCTAAGCACAACCTATAGAGATCATATGCAGAAACGGAACAAAAATAAGGCACAGAGTTTAAATTTCCAAAGAAATTTAAATTTCAAAGGAAATTTAAGAAAGTTTAAGCTCGTGGACAAAAGTGAAACTTGCTGAAAGCAAGCCATGCTTCCAAGGCTTTCCCTATCCTAAGTTTTTCAAAAACATACTCAGGAGAAGTGTTTCAGGAGCCAGCCTGTGTGCGGAAGGGAAGGGTTACCTCTCCGGAGCAGCTGTCCCCCTCTGCCTGTCGCCGAGAGCCACCCCTCAGTCACCATGTCAGCAGGGAGCGCCGAAACCCCGAGAAATCTGCAAGAGAACACAAGGCGAATTTCCACGGCTGTGCCGAAGGCCAGATATTTATGCCGCTGGGAGAGCTGGGCTGGATCCAGCAATAGCTCTGAAATTTAAACACACACTCCCTCTGCCGCACGCTGGAACCGCAGGCTGGGGTGACTCCCCTTGCGCCGCCGGGTGCCATCGCAGACGTTCTCCCCGAGCTCCAGCAGCTTCTGGAAACGGGGAGGTGGCACAAACCCCCGCTCTGCGTCCCAGAAGAGACACCCCGACCCCTCACCAGGCTTTGAGCATCAGGATGTCACCTTTGCCTTATGCCACCTGCAGCCAGAGGCTGATGATCCCGACTTTTCACGACAATGCATGAAGTTGATGCTAGGAAAAGGTCTCTGGTGGCCAGAGGGTGGTTTGTTTACTCAACTTGCTTAATCCACCTTTAAGAGACTGCCAGAAAGTTACTGTAACTTTAATGAACTTCCCTCTGGGGTGGTTGAAACTTAAGGATCCAACAGAGTTCATTTACTCTTGGTTTTCCTGATCAATTTGCAAATAGCTTCGTACGAATTTTAGGCTCAGGAGAGCGGTAAGAGACCAACGCTGGGAAAAAAATGGCTTTGAACTAGAGGACTTAGAGAAAATATGTTCTATTTTTAGACAGTTATGCAGACTAACTGGACTAACATATTAAACAAAGATGTTGTGAACATGATGCTACTTGAACCCATGTACCCTCCCTGACATTACCCAGGCTTAGCTGCTCCTCCCACCCCCATGGAAAAGCCCCGTTTCATGTTGCTCTCTCCAACATGAGATGACTCCCGGGGCAGCCGAGCACCGGCAACGAGCCCGGCATCGCCAGCCCCCTGGGGAGAGGGGTAGCCCAGCTGGCAAGTTGAGGGCAGAGAGTGAATCTCACCCTCCTGCAGCTCCCGGGACTGACATGGCACCCAGAGCTGCAGCTGCTTAAAAGAGGATGAAAGAAGAAAGCAAATCCCCTGTCCCAAAAGCTGAGGCTCCCAGCCCATCAGCAGGAAAGCGGAGGACGTTTCCTCCGCTGCCGAGCAGCCCCGGTACATCCAGGGGCGGGCATAAGTGGCAGATCCCAAAAAATAACCCCAGTCCCTTGCATCAGAGCATCATTCGCATCAGGACCGTTCTCTCTTGTGGTCAGTGACATAAAAATCACAGCCCCACACCTTGAAGAAAGCAATTGCCCCTGGTTTCCAGGCAGGGGGGGCTGAGAAAAGCCTGCCCAAAGCTCAGCCAGAGAGGGAAGAAGCACGGACCCAGTGCCCAGCCCTCTGCTTTAGTGGGGGCCATAAAACCACACATAAACTTCACTTTCACGGCAGGACGTTAAAGCCACAGCAAGTTTCTCATGCCCTCCCTCCAAAACGGAAGGTAGTTTTTCTAAACACAAAGTTTTTCTTTAACCTTCCTGATGAGGAACAATAATAAAGTCATTACAATGCCACTGGCACATCAGGAGCGGGCTTTCTTCATCTCTACCAGCAATAAAGCCCGTCCCTGAGTCAGTAACGAAGTGTAACGTTGACACTGTCAATGAGGGCATGAATCACACGCTGGGAGTGCACAAATCACACCCTGAGCTCGCTCCCATCGCAAGATCAGAGCACTTTGCTGCTGCTGCCGCCAGAGATCTGGGAATTAAAACTAAATTACTGGCTCACCTTGTCCTGCTCACAGGTAAATGCCGGGGCATGCCCCGTCACCACCGCACACAAGGCAATACTTGCTCCAGCTCAGCAGGCACAGGGGGAACCTCCCGGCACATCCCTCCTCCAAACTTCCTCTTAGATCCCTGGCTGACACACAACAAGTCACAGAATAAAAATCCCACAAAAATCCCACCTTGGCACAGCCTGGAACACGTTTGTACCCGAAGGGGAAAGGGATTCTCCACTGAAGACAACGAGGGAGTTCGCACAAAGAGGAGGCCCAAGTGGAGCAAAATGAGAACTGGGACACAGGCTGCTTCCACCAGCAGCTCACCAGATCACTGCAACCAGCCTTGGGACTCTGATTCACGAGGTGGTCACTGCTGCATCCTCTCTCCATGCTTGGATCCCTCTGCATCGCCACGATGGACATTGCCCAGACCCAACGGCACATCCAAAGCCTGCCCGTCTCTCTGCCCACCCACGGCCTGCTCCCGGGGGCTTTCCCCACGTAGGGGCTCAACAGAGCGATTCCTTCCTGCAATCACCATCGTCACTCGCGTGCAAGAGGCTTCCCAGCACAGCTGTCAAAGGGGAAGGTGGCCAAGGCTGAGATAAGCTACACCAGGACGCTGTTTGAAGCCACTCAGATACAAAACAGTCAATGACAGACAGATGCTTTGGGAAAAACATAGATGGGATCATCACAGAGAGCGTGTGTTCTCTCCTGCTCCACTCACAAGCTGCATCTTCAGCTGCTTTTCCTCTCTGTGCCTTGATTTTCCATCCAGGGAAACTAAAATACACCTACCTCATAAATCGGTTTTGAACCTTAATTCACTGGCTTCTGTAAATAGGTTGGAGTCTCTCTGATCATAAACAAATAAAGCTGTTAAACATCATCTGAGGTGGAGTCAGCGCACACAAACTTTTGAAAGTACAGCAGGGCCAGGAGGCCTTTTGACCACACAAAAAAGGGGAGATCAAAACTCATCTGGGGAGGAACAGCTCCATGCCACAACAGGATCCTTGTTGGCTCTAATGACAGAGCTTGGAGCCAGCCAAGGAGGAAAGGAAAAACGCAGCAGGGAACAAAACAGGAGGGAAGCAGAGGTGAAAGAAAATTAGGCCTCTTGCTTCAAGGTCCTGTCACCTACTTCTGCATGCTCCTTTACCTTTCACCTAGGACTTTTTATGAGGGCTTTTAAAGCTAATTAAGAGTTACACTCAACCCAGACAGCACGCAGGTACCACCGTCCTGCATTTGGCCACGAGCATTTGCAGCGCGGGACAAGCGACCTCCTGCAGTAGAACCACTATTAAATAAAGGCAGCAGAACACCTACTTTATAGGTGGAAAAAGCACGGCACAAAAAGTAAACATCTTTTATCTGGGGTCCCAGGGAAAGCAGGAGCAGTATGTGGAGGGATGAGAAAAGGATTCTCAGATCCTTCCTCCTCAAGCAGCCCCTCACCTGATGCACCACTGACGGACCATCCCGACCCTCTTGCTCCCAGCCCCAGGCCCCAGCAGTACCCCTCACTGGCACCTTAAGGGCCAATTCCCCCTCTGCCACCCCACCCCTGGCAGAGAAGAAAGGCAGATTGCCCCCCCCACATGGCCACGTCCCAGTCTCATCCTCCATGTTCCCTGATTTCCCAAGCGGGAGTGAGAGCCTGCACCCTAAAGTCACCGACGTGTCCCTGCCCTCCCAGTCCCCTCCAGATCACTGACCCCCAAAATCCTTTCCTGCCTCCTCCACACTCAGACCCATTACACCAGAGCACCCTGCCCCTTCCACCCCACACCCTCAGAAAGTCCCCATCTCCTCAAACCCACACCCACACAGAGCCCCTGTCCCCAGCTTCACCCTCCTGCTCCTCATTATCCCCCACCCCACAGCACTGTCTGCCCCCCACCTCATACCCCTGACCTTCCATGATCACAATGTCCCACAACCCATGTCCCTGTCCCTCACACCCCCCATCCCTGCTGCCCCACAGCTCCTGCCCCTGTCTCCCACACACCTCTGTCCCCGCTGTCCCACACTGCACGTCCCTCACACCCCCATCCCCGCT
>NW_015090982.1:1441014-1457276 GCF_001431845.1 Calidris pugnax | reverse complement strand
AAGTCGTTACCACGGCAACGGCCCAAGCCCGCCCCGCCCCGCCCTGTCGCGAGGCGCCCCCTGGCGGACTCAGGCCGCACTCTTTGCCCCCCCCCCCAAAACCGGCAGGCGCGGGGCCTCATGGGAAGTGTAGGCGCTGGGCGGAGCGAGGGGGGTGCAAAATGGCGGCGGCCTCTCTCTGCCAGCGGCTCCAACAGACACGGGTCTGCCCTTAGTGAGCTCGAGTGTTCCCTGTCCCTTCCTCGGCCACCCTGCCCCAGCGCCTCACCGGGTCCGGCCGCTGGGCTCTCACCCCCACGGCGGGAGAGGGGGCCGTGTGGGTGCAGCGCAGGCTGAGGGGAGCTGGTGCCCTGCCTGCAGAGCTGAGGGCAGAGGGAACAGCAGCCCCTCGGAAGCCCCCTCACTAAACCCTCCCGGGACAGGCCAGTTTGTGGCCGTAACTGGGGACATGTCTCGGAGAGGAAAGTCCTGGTGGCCATGAGCTCTGTGTCACAGGCAGGGTGGCTGAAAGGGAGCTGGCCAGGAGCTGCTGGGCAGGAGCCTGGGCAGAAACCGGGATGCTCCAGCCCATGATGCACTGGAACAGGGAGTGCACTGAACGGGGATTTGTTTCAGGCAACCAAACTGGGACTTGAGGTTCCAAAGAGCTTCTGCCACCAGCTCGGTTGTGTTGGACGCTGTGGGACCCCCTCGACACTTCTCAAGGTGCCTGTGGTGGCTCTGGGACCCTGATGACACTGCTTGGGGTGCCCATGGGAGCTCTGGAACTCTCAGGACACCCCTCGGGGTGCCTGCAGCAGCTCTGGGACCCTCACAATGCCACTTGGAATACCTATGACAGCTCTGCAACCCTCCTGACACCCCTCAGGGTGCCGGCAGCAGTTCTGGGACCCTCATGATGCCACTCAGGGTATCTGTGGCAGCTCTGGGACCCTCACAGGAGACCCCCCCCAGGACAGTGCAGAGATGGGATGGTGGGAGCTGCAGAGAGCCGCTCTTCCCCATTTTCACCCTGCGCTCTCCTTGTGATCCTGCTGCAGGAGCTTATTCTTCATCAGAGGCACTGGCACACACGCTGGCGATGCGCATCAACTGCTGACTTAAGCTCCAGCTCTTGGTTGGCTGCTCCGGGAGGATGAGACAGATCCGGGCGCATCCCGACTTGGCCCCTGATCAAAGGCAGGTGCTGACACCGGTTCCGGCTGCTCCCTCCACGCCTGTCCGTGCCCGCGGCAATTAATGTATAGCTTTTTCCCCACATGGGAACTCAGCTCTGGGGAGCAAACGCAATGCTCTGGTGAGTGGCTGTGAGGAGGGACAGTGGTGAAAAGCAATGGCACTGTCACTTGCAGGGGTCATAGAATGGTTTGGGTTGGAAGGGATCTTAAAGATCATCGAGTTCCCACCCCTCCGCCATGGGCAGGGACACCTCCCACCAGAGCAGGTTGCTCAAAGCCCCATCCAGTGGCCCCTCGGGGCTGAGCACGGGCTGAGTCCTTGTGACAATGCTGTGGCACAGGGACGGGGGAAGGTGTCCCTTTTCCTCCCCGCCTAAGTGTGGCGTGGCACAGCTTGTACCTGTCCTGACACCTGATCGGGGACCAGATGATTGAGCTAATGAAGCTGATGAGGGAGGATTCCATCTCCCAGCAGCGCATTTCCACCCAGCCCATTCCCTTCCCAGTAGAGACGGATCTTGGGCACCCTCCCTGTTCTTGCTCTCCAGATCTCATGGAGCAACGAGCAGCTTTGCCAGGGTCACCCCAGGAGGCTGCAGCGATTTGTACCCCCCTCCCCATGTGCCTCGATGGAAGACAGAGCCCCAGCCTCTGGCACAGGATCTTGGGAAGATCCTGTTCCACCAGAACTCCTGTGCGGAGCAGAGGCATCCTGTGTCCTGGGACTGGCCAGGATGGCACAGGGCCAGGCAGGGATGCCAAATCTGCATGAGGGCTGTAGGGGGCTGCTCAGGACCACCATGCTGTGTCCCAGCGCTGTGGGAAGGAGGAGAAGGCAGGGGGAATGAATTTGACCTGCAGCCCCTGCAGGGTCAGGGCCACCATGACCATCACCTCTGGGTGAGGCTGCGTGGGACCGGGGCACGGGGCCATCTAGTCACCCTTGTGGGCACGCAGAGCCAGGGCCACCCAGTCACCCTTGTGGGCACACAGAGCCGCTTTGTCCCAGGGCAGCTGTCCTGCTCCGCTGGCACCCGCGGAAACAGCCTCTCTCGCAGTCAGGCACGATGAAAAATAACTGTAAAAAAGGAACACTGTAAAAACTGGGTGGTGGAGGAGGCGGGGGAAAGAGCTGTGTGAGCAAACGCTGAAAGCCACATGAGTAGGAAATAGATTGTAATCTCCCTAACGAACTGCAGTTAATCAGCGTGAGCAACTGCGAACTGGGGCTTGATGCAGAGCTTGCTCCTGGTGCCCGTCTCCAGAGGGGACCCTCATGTGACCGGGGGCTCTGGGCCCCGTACAACGAAGACCCCAAAGCCACAGGTGAATGGGACTGTATTTAAACAGAGGTGCTTGGAAAAACCCACCCCGATGTTGGAGTGGGTTAGATTTATTATTTTTTTTTGTGCGGGGAGGTTTGCCAGCAGAGTTGGCTTTTGTTCTCAGTTTTTTTGAGGAGCAAATTAGCTGGAGGAGACAGACCGGGCCAGTGTTCCTGAACGGAGCTGCCACGTCCACCGGCCCCCGGTTTGGGTGGCCCCTGGGAGCCTTTGCTGTTGCCTCCTGTGGGCCTTGGACCACGTCCTGAGCCAGGATTCCTGAAACAGGGAGTCCTGCAGTCCGAGGGCATGGACCCAAAGGAAGCCCAGAGCACCGTTATCTTCCTATACCAGCACTTAATTAATCATACAGAGGTGATGGCCCTCCCAGACGTTACCCCTCTGCCAGCCCTGCCACCCAGGGGGGAGTTCATCATCTACGGCCAGTTCACCAGCATCTGTCCTCACCTTGGCCCTCCACAGACCAACCCCAAATCCACCGGGGGAGCCTTTTTCCGTGGGTGGCATCTGATTTCTTTTACTGGGTTCTTTTCTACAGTGGGAATCAAAACCCTGCCCTGCTGAGGAGGGAGCTCTGGTGCCTGTAGGGCCAGAGATGCCCAGGGAAGGGGGTCTGCGGGCCAGCGGTTCCAAAAGCTTCCTTGCTTGTTGGTTCCTGCTAACATCGACGTGACTCTAGTGATGAACAACCACCTTTGGGGAACACACGTGTGAGTTCAGGACACCCCAACATTTCTTGGGGAGGGCCCAAGGCTTCCCTGGCAGTTGCTGTCCCAGGGCCACACAGCCAGGGGCGCAGCGGGCGATGCAGAAGGGTGGCTGGTGGAAACCAAGAGGGAACTGCAGCCCTGGGCAACACAATCCAGACCCACCAGTGGCTTGGGTTTTCAGGCAGGGTGGAAACCAGAGTCTGGGGAGTTGAGTCCAGGTCCCACACCTAGGTAGCCTGGAGGAGATGGCCTCACTGGCCAGACTCCCCAGTGTCTGAACCTCCTGGCACGTCGTGGCTGTAACACTTCCCTGAAGAAAATGGGAGCATCTCTGCCTTATATGTAGTCATCTCTAGGCTCTGTGCTGGTCCCCACTTGTCTCCATCCAGAGGTGGCCGTATTGGCTGTGTCTGCTCGCAGGGATGTGCTGGGCCCCGCAGTTCCCCGCTGGGCTCTGCCTCCCTGCCGGGCTAGTTGGTGGGCTCTGTGGCCATGGTGTCCGCATCCGGAGACGGCGGCACACTGCTGTTCCCACCGTTGCTCACGTTTTCCTTGCTATTGACCCTTGTGGGGTTGCTGCCTTTATCCTCTGCCTTCTGCTTGAGGAGTTTGAGGGAGGAATCTCTCTGGGAGAGGAGGGGTTGGTAGCCAGCAAAGCCTCCTCCACTCACGTTTGTACGCTTGTCTGGGCAGACAGAAAAAGAGGGTCATTTACCTCAGGCCCCCATTGAATTTTCATAAAATCACAGAATAGTTTGGGTGGGAAGGGACCTTAAAGCCCACCCAGTGTGTCCCCCCTGCCCTGGGCAGGGACACCTCCCACCAGACCAGGTTGCTCCAAGCCCCCTCCAACCTGGCCTTGAACCCCTCCAGGGATGGGGCAGCCACAGCTTCTCTGGCCAACCTGGGCCAGGCTCTCACCACCCTCACACCAAACAAGTTCTTCCCCACATCTCAGCTCCATCTCCCCTCTTCCAGTGTCAAACCCTTCCCCCTCATCCTCGGGCTCCCCTCCCTGATCCAGAGTCCCTCCCCAGCTTTCCTGGAGCCCCTTGAGGGACTGGAAGGGTCTCCAAGGTCTCCCCGGAGCCTTCTCTTCTCCAGGCTGAACCCCCCCAACTCTCTCCAGAGACATTGGGGTAAGTTCTCTGAAAGATGGGGGTCCTTCCAGCTCCTGGGTGCGCCCAAAGAGAAGGATATGGGTGGGAGACTGGTCTTGTGCCCCAGTGTGGCTGTGCTCAGGAGGGGCAGGGGATGGTGTGATGGCTAATCTCCTACCTCCTGGCCCAATGGGGTGCATCAGTCTGTTCATCTGGACGTTCCAGTGCTTGACATTGGTGCTGGCCTGTCGCAGCTTCCGCTGGGCCGCCTGGCAGGGATGGAGGAGAGGGGTGAGCTGGCCACTGGACATCACCCAACCCGGGACCACAGGCAGGAGTTTCCCTTCCCTCAGTAAGCCTAGATTGGAGGTTCCCTCTGGGATGGAGACCCAGCTCACTCTCCTCTAGGTCTTCTGCTCCTCCCCAGTCCTCCCCCCTCCACACACTCACGCTGTTGACATTGCTCTGGACTCCAGTGCTGTGCCCCTAGGGCAGGACATGCTTGTCCCATCTCTGCCACTCAATCAGCCCTGCCAGAGCTCAGAAAACCCCCAAGGAAATACCAGCTTGGTCCCCAAAGCTGCTGGGTCCTCCCCAGAGTGGCGGTGACTCAGGGAGGGCTGGGAAGTCCCCTGGGGCTCGCACCATGAAGGGATGTGGCACCGACAGGATGCTCACCATGACGTCTTGGTCCACCCGCTGCCTGTTCACTCTCACTTCTTCCAGCTGCTTCTGCGCCTCTTCCAGACACTTGTTCTTGTTCTCCATCTCCTGCTTGAGGACCTGCTTCTCCAGCTGAGTTTTGATGATATATTCCTCTTGCTCCTCCTTCAGCTTCATCAGCTGCTTCAGCTTCTCCTCTTCTTCAGCCAGTAGCCTGTCAAAGAAGAGCAAGAGGTGAAGATGTCCCTCTGCCACTTCATCCACCAGCTTCCCCCATCCCTGATGACATTCTGGGAAGACACCAGCACACCCCAGTACCCTAAAGAGCGTTGCATTGCCATGGGGAGCGTTTCCCCACACCCAGCTGCTGCCCTGGGAGCGGGGCTGGTTGAGGAGGAGAGGGGATGCCCTGGTCCTACCTGGCCTGTGCATATCTCACAGCCTCCTCGTCCTGCCGTGCTTTCACCTCCTGCTGCAGGGCCTCCTGGAGACGCTCCTGCATGTCCTCCAGCTCCAGGATGCGCTTGCGCTGACGCTCTGCCTCTGCCTCCTTCAGGACCATCTCAGCCTGCATGGAGGCGCGAGCCTGCCGCAGGAAGAGGAGCCGTCACCATGGGCTGGAGCCACCGCCACCATCCCCAGGACCCCCTTGTCCCCGCATCCCTGGGTGGATGGGACTGGACATCTCCCACGACAGGGAGAGCCCATGGAGAGAACTCCAAAGCAAGGCAGGTTCCCCGCTCAGGAGACACACCGCATCTTTTGGGGCGCGTGCTGGCTGCAAGGTCAGAAATGGGCTCACTGGCCATCCTGGCACTAGCACTGGCCTCTCACCTGCCCCCCAGCTTCATACACCCCAGGACAGGTTGTCCTCATCTCCTGCTCCTCAGGTAGCTCACGCACAGTGGTGCTGACCCCTCCATCCCTCACCCCTGGGTCACACACAGACCCAAGCAGCCCAGAGGTAGCAGCAGCATCATTGTGAGAGTGGGACGTGGTCCTAAAAGCTCCTCCAAACCCTGTGGACTGCCACGGGCAAGGGAAGTGGAAAGAATCACCCACCCCATGAGCAACGCAGCCCTGTGGAAGGACACTCCATGAGCATGCACCCACCTGCTCAGCCTCCCGCAGCTGGATCTCCAGCGTCCTCTGCATCTCCTCGTGCTGCTGCCTCCGCCGCTCCTCCTCCTCTTGCAAGAGTATCTCTGCCTGCCGCTGGGCCTCCTTCAGCAGCTCCAGCTCCTGCAGCTTCCTCTCCTTCTCCTCCTGGAGCTGCTTGAGCCGCTGTGTCTCCTCCTCCTTGGCCGCCTTGCGCTGCTCCCGTTGCTCCCGCTGCTCCCGGCGTTTCTGCTTCAGGTCTTTGTGCAGGGACTTCTTGCCCTCAGCCTGCAGCCGGATGGCCATCTGGATGGCTGGGCAGGGATGGGGACAGTCAGTGGGGACGTGGAGGGGGGGACACAGGGAAGTTGGGGAGGGGGCACAGGGTGGGCACAGACCTAACGTCCACTCCTGGCGCTGTCGGGTGTCAGAGGCGCTCATCTCATAGGTGCGGGAGGAGGTCTTCACACAGAACATGCACCTCTTCCCATCCCGGTCAGGCAGGACCTGCAGGGGGAGGACACAGGATGGCATTACCCTCCCTGCATCCCACCTTATCCCCATTTTCTCCAGCCATAGGACTTGGTTCTCCATGCTCATGGATGTGAAATTCTGTTTTCTTGGGCTCCTCTTCCTGGGGTCTGGAGGTGATCTCCTGTTCCCAAGCTGAGTGTGGCCCAGACCGTACCTCCACGCAGCAGTGCTTGTCCAACGCGATGCTCCCCTTCTTCTCCTTCCGCTCCTCGCTCATGTAGTAGGACAGGACACTGGGCTTCAGAGTGAACCACCGCTCTGACCAGTTCCTCCTCAGCTGGCCCTTCTTCCAGAGGTAGCCCTGAGCCCAAGAGACACAGAGATCAATAATGGGGTGGGGGCAGGACAGAGTTTGTGCCCCAGGACATGTGGGGTCCTTGCCTGTTTGAGAACATCCTCGATGACCTCCTGGTAGACCTCCTCCACAGCCATGCTGATGGCCTCCTGCTCGATGCCTCGCAGGAACCGCCCTGAGTTCACCATGTCCAGGAACTGCCAGACCGTCAGCCCCCCCTGGCCTTGCAGCTCCTGGGAGAGGTAGTCATCCAGCTCACAGGAGTTCAGCTCCACGTTCATGGCTGTGCAGATCTTCTTCAGCAGGTACTCCACCTGTGGGGACAAGGAATTCAGTGACAGGGAGAAGCGAGAGCCATCCCCACCCCACCAAACCCATTTTGGAGAGCCCCAAACCACATCTTTTTCCAGCCTGGAGACACAGGACCCTTATCCCAGAGGTATCACCCTTTGCAATGGTTGATGGTCATGGCCAAGCTGCTCCAGGCAGCAGGCGGGCTCAGCAGGTTGACATTGGGTTAGAGCTTGACCCACTACTGGGAGGTTTTTTCCTTTTAAGCACAAGGGTGAGATGTTTTGGGCTTGTTTGTCTGCAGAGTGAGAAAATTTGGCAGAAGCGCCCAACGCTGCTGTCCCCACAAGGCAGGTGTCCAACCACGGCCCTGACCTCAGCACCCCCCTTGGTTTCCAAATGACATCGCAAAAACACTGGGAAGGAGCAGGGGAAAAGGTCCCTATGGAGGAGATGAGGGTTGGTTTGAAACTGTCAATAAATTGCTTTAAAAAAAAGAGCTGAAATGGTTGACGTGATGTCCATTGCCTATTTCAGCTCAGGTTTTGCTGCCAGCTCTCCTCGACCCACGAAGGAGGGACCAGGGAGGGTGGGTGACTGTGGGGAGCCCTGCAGAAAGGTGAGACACGGCGGGGTCCCCGCACCCAGCTGGATTTATTTTTTTTCTTTTACATCATCTAAGAGAAGGGCAAGAATTATAGTTTATTTTTTAAGAATTTCTAAATTATATATATTTTATTCTTATCATCCTATATTTTATATATTATATAATTATTATCATTTTCTTGTAGTTTATTGATTAAGAAATTTAGTTCTTTTTTTTTCTTCTTCTCTTTTTTTTTTTTTTCAAGCCCAGCCCTGTAAGCAGAGAGATGATTCAGTCTGTCACGGTCTGGGGAACAGGAAGCTCCTCTCCCGGGGTGCAGGAAGTGCGGTCGCCCTCCCACATCTGCGCAGCTCTGCGCTTCTTGTCTTTTTTTTTTTTTTGGTGCCTCCTTTTTACTTTTTTTTTGGCCTTTTCTGCTGAGCTCAGGAGGTTGATGGTGTTGAAGCAGATCAGGCAGCAGCGGCTTGCCCAGCTGAGCTCCTCCTGGCGAGGCCGCTCTAGGCTTCTGAGCTTGTCCCTCCTCCCTGGATCTGCCCACCTTCTCCTGGGGGTTTGATCTGACCCCCCTCTCTGGGAGAAGGGAGAACCTCCCCCTCCAAATGCCGGGTGGAATTTGGAGATTTGGAGATTACTGCCAGAAGCTTTGCTGCGCCCGGGTACCTCGCTCTTAACTCTCCAGATGCTGGGCAGGCGCTGAGAGGGACATTGGGTCTACTCTGCCACTGCCATCGTGGTGGCACAGGCTGTAAAACAGCCCCAGAGACAGCCCCATCCAGCCCGACAGTGATTTCATGGAGAAGAACCTCCCACTGCACCAGATTTTAAGGGTTTGTCATCATTTTCTCTTTTTCCCCCATGATCTTCATGGGGGAGAACACCAACACCATGCTCCATTCAACCCTTGGGTGAGACGCAAGAGCTTTGGGTGAGGGACCAGCCCCAGGAGGAGCTGAGCTGAGGATGCTCCTTGGTTGGGACTCTGAGAACCAGCACATTCATTTCACAGGAGGCAAAAGAGCTTGTTAGCAGAGGTTTGGACCATGGAAGACCAGTATGGACCAGCCCACACCTCATCCTCCAAGACTTATATCTATATCTGAGAGGCTTCAGCGTTTTGTCGGGGGGAGTGTCCTCCCAAATGCTCCCAAGTCACCCCCTTCACACCCAGCAGGGGGGTGCCCAGGGCAGACAGCCCCTTCCTCCCACCCCTGGTGTTCTCTCTCACACCCTGGAGCACCACCTCTTGCAGGATGTGGTGGGACATGCCAGGAAGCGATAGCGGGATGTGTCACCCCGCACAGAGCCCTGGGAGGACAGGGATGGGGCAGGGGGGAGAGGCAGGTCCTACCTCATCCGGCACCATGACGAGAGGGTATTTGTCTTCAGACAGAAAGTTGAAGAGACACCAGAGCTTGAAGGCATCTTGGTGGGATACAACGCTATTCCCGTTCCGGTCGGGCTTGTAATTCTTCTTGGCCGTCAGGGTCCAGCAGAGTTCGTCGAAGTTTTCTTTGACAAAAGCACCTTCCTCCACCTACGGGCAGGAGTCAGGGGGGTGAGTGTGGTGCTATGGGGCTACCAGGGGGGTTTTGGGGGCAAGCACTGGGGGGAAGGCACTCTTACACTTGAAATCCCCTGTCCCTGCTGGTGAGAAGCACGGGGTGATGGATACAGGGGGCCAGACCTCAAGTGTCAGTGGGCACTGACCTGTAATGCCAGAGTATGTGTCCCCAGCACAGGTCCCTTACGCAGGTGAATGAGGAGTCCTGGGAGGATGCTACGGGACCACTGCAGTGCCCGGGCACTGTGACATGGCCACAGGGGCTCAACCACGTCCTGCTGGGCTTTGGAGCCCCAGCAGGAACCCCATGGTACAGCATTCCCACCCAATTCCACCTCCCCAGTGCCTCCATGGCTTTGGGTCGCTCTCGTTATCCCATTTGACCATAAAGAGGAACCGGAGCTCAGCAGAGGGAAGTGATGGCAGCAGGGGAGGCAGGAGTGATGCCTCCATCAACCTTGGCCCTGTTGCCCATCCACGAACTTCTGCGACCGCTCGCCTGGCACCCCGAGCTGCTTCACGCAGCAGTTTTGCTGCAGCACCAAAGGAGCCCCGGCCACCTCTGGCCCCTCCATGCAGCTGTGAAAGCCACACGCTGCCGGCACAAGGACAAACTGCAGCGGCAGAGCCGGAGAAAAACCTTCGGGTGCCAGAAAGATGAAAGGCCCCTCTTCCTAGGAAAATCCACTTCCCCTTCTCAGCCCCTGGGATTTCATTAGCCAGGGCGAAACCAGAAGAAGGGGGTTTAAGGCCGTCTCCCGCAGAACCACAGGGGAAACTGGAAGGATTTTGGCCGCTGCGTGATGGGGAGATTGGGCTGGGCTGACTTGGGCAGAGGGAGGGAGCTGGGGAAGGCTCTGCCCTCACTGAAACAGGCATCTCTGGACCAGGCTGGGCGAGGCAAGGACCGGCACGGGGACGGCATGGGGACAGCACGGGGACGGCATGGGGACAGCATGGGGACGGCACGGCTCAGCCCCGGGGAAGCGGCAGGGGAGGGAAGGGTTACTGCCCCCAGCTCTGGGCCTCCCCCTTCTTTCGAGCAGAGGGTGGAAGAAAGTTGTCAGTCATTTTTCCTCTCCTCACATGCCCGGAGGAAGCACGTACCCGGCCGCAAAGTCTCGGCTGCACCAAACAAAGGTGCCTTTCAGGCAAAAAAAAAAAAAGGGAGAAGGCCCCTGCCCACCCCAACCTCTTCTCCGTCCCCGGCACCTCGTCCTCCTCCCGCTTCTCCTCTTTGCCAAATGAGGTCACACCTCACATTTGAATGGGGGTGGAGAGGAAAAAGGGGCTGATTTCTCCTTCCGAGCCCTTTAGGAAACGTGGGCAGAGATACACCTCCATTCAGAGCCTTGGTGGAAAGGGCTGACTTCATCCTTGCCACAGAGACGTTGAGTGTTAAACATTTCTCACTCAATTTGGCATTTACCTGAGAGCTCCCCAACTCTTTCCATCCTTTTTCCACCCGTGGGATCTCCAGGAGCAGAGGGGAGCGGAGCTGTGGGGCTGCCACAGGATGCAGGAGCAGCCCAGGGACCGTGGTGTCCCCAGCTGAGACGCAGCAGGTCGAGGGGGTGGCCATGGAACTCACCTTATCCAGGATGTACTTGTTGAGATAGGGCATGTAGCCCTGGCTGGACACCGGCCCATCGTCATCATCACGGAAATGCTCTTCCAGCGCCACGGGGTCGTGAGGGATGCACAGCACCGTGTAGAGGTTGTGAGACAGCACCTGGCCAAGGACAGGAGACGGGAAGAAGGTGAACCACCCTCCAACCCTGCCCCAGACAATCCCCACACTGCCACCACCCAACCTGGGGACAGTCCCCTGCCCAGCATCCCCTCCCTGCGGCTGCAGCGGCCACAGGTGACTTGGGTTTGGCAGAGGGATATTCCCCTCTCCCCCTCTAATGTAAACCTTAGAGAATCATTTAGAAACAGGCAAAAATTGAGGATTTTTCCACATTCGTTTCTTTTCTTTCTTGGCACATGGGCAACTCTTCTCTTCTTTTTTTTTTTAAAAAGAGCTGTTTCAAACATTACAGAGCAAACAGGACATGCTTTGATCTGGAAAAGGTGATAAGCCACCCCGAGCCATGCTGTTTGGCAGCTGCCCCTCAGCCATTTCTTGAACACTTTAATAACTTCAGTGCCCAGCCTGGCAGCGGTCGCTTTCTGCCAACAGGGCATAGAAAGATGCAAAGGTGAAAATAAGAAAAGATTTCTAATAAACTAAAAACAGGTTTTGTCTGGAATGGAAGCAGACACAGGGGATCTGGAGACACACCTTTTCCAGAAACAGCCTGGGAATGTCACCAGCCAGAGAGTTTTTGTTCAAATCCCTCCAAAACAAAGCGTGTTTTGAAGCTTCCAAACTTCCCACGTGCTGGAAAGCCCACACCGCTGCCGGGCCAACATCTCCATGGGCACCACCAGCATCTCCAGCTCATGATGCTGGGTTGTCTCCTGGTCTTGACCTCCCAGCAAGCAGGAGATGGTTAAACGGGCGTCCCAGACTGCTGCCGTCCCTTTGCACCAGGGTTTGCAAAGACAGTTTGTAGGGTTTGCAGATGCAGCTTAGCCCAGGGTTCAAGAGGAGATGGGGTGCAGCATCCCTGCTCCTCCTCCAATCCGTCCAGGGCTGGAAATTTCCTCCCAGCAGGAGAGGAGCCACCGGAGGCCACGCTGCAGCTGGAGCCGGTTCTTGCTCAACCAGATTTTCCTTCTCTTTTTCAGCCTCTGGACTGATGTTATCAGCAGGACTCCACCCTGCACTGTAGCCCCCAGCGCTGCCGCTACAGCTTCACCTTTTTTGCCTTTTTTTGAGGTTCGGTGCAGCCCCAGGGGCTGCACAGGGGAGGGGAGGGATGGAAACACCCTGGGCATCCACCGAGATGGCTAAAAATCCACCAGGATGGATTGAGAGTTTGGGAACCGCATCCCATTCCTTGTTTCCAATGCGTCGTCCCCATCTCTCACACCTCCTCTGGCAGCACCCCAAAAAGCCCTGGGAGGTCTCATGTGTGCCATGGCCAACACTCCGAGCCCCTCAGTCTGCCCTGGCACACACCAAACCGCCGTCCCTGAGCTCGCCGGGGCCGTCACCTCCAAAATGAAAGTGGGGCAGGGTGGGGAGGAAAGCCCCGGCCAGGCTGATGTGGGGCGCGTGGGGCTGGGGCTGCCCCAACCCCAGGGACACAGGAGAGGTGGGACCCCATCTCTCACACCTCCTCTGGCAGCACCCCAAAAAGCCCTGGGAGGTCTCATGTGTGCCATGGCCAACACTCCGAGCCCCTCAGTCTGCCCTGGCACACACCAAACCGCCGTCCCTGAGCTCGCCGGGGCCGTCACCTCCAAAATGAAAGTGGGGCAGGGTGGGGAGGAAAGCCCCGGCCAGGCCGATGTGGGGCGCGTGGGGCTGGGGCTGCCCCAACCCCAGGGACACAGGAGAGGTGGGAAACTTCTCCCCCCCACCCCCCCCCCCGCCTCTGAAAGGAGGGATAGGAGGGGAAAATAACAGGGGGGAGAAGGGAAGGGATGCTCTGAGCTTTTTGGTGACGCAACCTTTCCCCTGCTGCATGGCGGGGGGGCAGAGGTCTGCCTGACACCCCCAGGCACCCCAAATCCCTCTGAGCACCAGCTCTGGTGTTCTCCACCTTCTCCCCGTCCCTCCTGCCCACCATCACCCCCCGGCTCCCACCCCTCCACAGCCACTGCGACGGCAGCCGGAGCCGGGGGTGGAATATTTAATGCTGCTAGAGAATGGCAGCTCCTCTTCTTCTCTCCCGTGGGAGATGCCGGGGGCAACGCCAGGCCTGGGGGTGACCTTTCGGGCTGGAGCCTGGCTCCCCACATTAACACCAACCCCTCTGGCCCCAGTGGGTGGGAGCAGGGGGCTCAGGGCTCCTGCACTGTGCTGGGAGCATTGCTGCTGCCTCAGTTTCCCCACGTGCAAGCAGAGCGGCCCCGCTGAGAAAACCAAAGCCTCCCTGGAGCTGGGGGTACAGGGAGTCCTGTCCCTGGCGACCCCCAGTACCAGAGGCCTTTGATAGCTGCTGGGGTCCCTTTAGCTGCCCATTTTCTGCAGCGAGGAGGACATGGATGTCCCATCAGCCAGGATTCCTTGGCTCAAGCCCAGCCTCGGGACCATCAGCTCTCCACCTTGGGGAAGCCTTCCCCCCCCCAGCTTGAAGGGATGAGCTGCTCTTGGAGTTGTTACTGGCCAAACTGAGACCCACTGGCCTGTGACAAGAGCCTCTTGTGCACAAAACAAGCAGAGAAGCTTTCAGCCCAAGGCCGGCACCTCCCTCCTGCCTCTGGGAGGGCGTCCATAACCCCACTGTGCTGACCCAGCTCCCCAAGCCACCAGTTATACCCAGAGACCCCCACAAGTCATGGGCTCTGTCTCCAAAAGGAGCAAGAACCACCTCCCCTGCCATTCACACCCTGAGCCTGCAACCTCACACAGTGGGTGGAGGACCCCTGAGCCCCCCCAAGTATGTATTTCAACTGCTCGCCCATCCCTCCGTTGCCTCCTCTCTGCTCCCCAAGGGCTTTGCTGTAGCAGGGCAGCTTCTGGAGACCAAGCTCCACTCATCAAACGTCTCCTCTCCCTCTTAAATAGGGGCAGGAACGGAGCAGAGGTGCCAAAAAGCACTGGGATGGTGCTTGGTGACCCCCAGCCAGGCTCGGCCACCCCGAGGTGGGGTGCCTGTGGGAATCCCACATCCCAGCCAGGATCCATGGAGATGGGGGGGAAGCTCCCCCAGGGCAGGACACGGTGGCCGGGAGAGAACAAACGCTTCTCCAGGAGCGGGGCCGTCGGTGGGTGCCCGCGCTGGGAACCGACCCACCCGACATCTCTGGGTGCACAGCAACGCGACCACAAAGACTGTCTTTCCTTCCTGTGCAGATACACACCTCCACTCGCACGGAGGGACGCGCAGGCCTGCTCGCAGAGGGGTGCCCAGGCAAAGGACCCAACTGCTGAACCCAACGGCTTCCCCACAGCTTCACCCTCGTGCCTTGAAACACCCCTGAAATCACTCCTGCGACAGGCTGGAGGGAGGTCTCCTCTGCTGCTTCTCTGCCAGCAAAATCCCACCCCGTCTCCCGGGGCTGGGGTTTTCTTTCCGTCGGTGCAAATGCCACGAGTGCCAGTGTTTCTCCCACCCTTGTTCAAGACCCTTCTTGCAGCAACACGCCTGGGAGAGGGCGCAGAGCCCAGCCCAGCTTTGGAGAAGCCGTGGCCACCACAGTTTTAACAGGTTATTGCTCAAACCTGCCAGACCCTGGGGTTCTTCTGCACTGAACCCACCCAGAAACACCACTGTTGGCTCGCGTGGGCTGGGGCAAAGCACTCGGCGTCGAGGGGTGATGGAAACGATCTCGCCCCGGCCTCGGGGACGATGGTGGAAAGTCATCCAGAGCTCAGCTTTGTCGTGCAAGGGCCCAGCCCGACCCACCACCGTCCCATTTCGGCCCCAAAGGCGGGTGGAAAAACAGCGAGGGGTGAATCTCCCTTCCCCTCCGAAATGTCACCCTGTGGAAACGCTGTCCCCAGCGTCCCCATCACCCCGGCACGAGGGTTTGCATCTCCCCCAGCCCCCCCGGAACTAACTCTCTAGGAAATTGCTGTTAAAATTAGGGTCTCTGTGGCCTCAGCATCATCTCTGGTGATTAAGATCTTGTGAGAGAAGTGCTGTGCGAGTTCACGCCAGCGTTTTGGGGGCCCTGGCTGGGCTGAGGACCCAGAGCCTGGGTGCAGGGGGTGCTGCCAGGGGAGCACAGCCGCCCTGGGGATTAGCCAGGGGAATTCGGCTCAGCCCTACTTTAGGATTTTCCTTAATTCCTTCAGCTATTTCTACAGTTTCAGGCAGGCGAGCGCGGCTCACGGGGCACTCAAGTTTCTGGGCAGCAGCTGAAGGAGGAGCCCGGCTTCTCCTCCAGACCCCTGCAAATGAAACTCTTAATTTTGGGGCAAAATACACCTCTCTCCACCAAGCCCAGCACCTTCCCTGCAGTCTGCCCTGGGGGAAGCCCTGTGAAGTAGAGGGAATAGGGGAAAAGAGGTTTCTTCGCAGCGTTTCACAACTCCCCTCGCACGCCGGCGGCGGCTGCCAAGTCCTGACGCAACATCTCCCCGTGTTTTGCATGTTTTTAGCTCAGGTCTCTCCCCTGCATCGCAGCCCCCTGCTCCCACCAGTGTTCCCAGGCTAAAAACCACGAACGGGACATTCATATGGTGAGAAAGGAGGAGTCCCATCCTTTGCAAAAGCGGGGGGGGAATAAAAATCAGTTAATGATTGTCAAAGCTGAGGTGCAACCTGGTGGATTCCACCAGACCCCGTCTCAGGGGCAGACAAAAAAGCTTTAAAAACCCACGATGGTTTAGAGGAAGGGCTGAACGCATGAGCTCTCGGCGAAGCTGCTGAAGGGGTGAGGGAGAGGGGAAAGCAGAGATTTTTTGAAAAAGCTTTGTGTTATTTCTGGCCAGACCACTGAGGAGTTTTAGTTTAAAAACAGTCTCCCTCTACCTACCGACCCGCTGGGCTGAACAGGAAGCAGAAACGGGGGTGCTCTGGCAAGCAAGAAAATATAAACCAATTTTGGGCTGTTAGTCACCCATAAAAAGCATAATAAACCGAAAACAATTAAAAATTAGATTTCTCCTAAGTTTCACCTGGAAAATACACTTGAGCGTTAACTCCCCCACCTTCTTTTTTTAAAGGGAGATGAGGCAAAGCCAAAGAACTTCACCAAAACAACCGTGGAGGTGACGGCAAGGTCTGATTAATCTGAACATTGACCAATTCCTCGGTGGGAGCCCTGGGGGGATGCAAAGCATCCCTGGTCCCTCTGCCCCTCGCAACCCACCCACCC
>NW_015090982.1:1421771-1439647 GCF_001431845.1 Calidris pugnax | reverse complement strand
GCCCAAGGGAAGCACAAGGATGAAGGAGAGGGAGCAGGAGAGGGATTCGTAACCCTTTGGGAGCTCAGCGGGAGATCAAAGGCCACCTCGGCATCGTGTTCTGAAGGAAGAAATCCCCTCCTGGACTTGAACGGCAGCTTCCTCTTCTGGGATTTCAATGAAGAGCTTCCCCTCAGCGGGAGCCATGCCTTCTGGGAAGGTTCCAGCCCTGCTGGTTTGGGGACCAGTTGGACCCAGGAAGGCGAGGGGAGATCTGCCCCCCTACATCCCCCCAGGTTGTGCTTCTTCCTTGCCTGCAAAAACCTCTTCCTCCACAAATTCCTGGGGTATATCAAAAAAATAACCACCTGTTTGCTGGAAGCCCACACCGGCATCAGATTTACAGTTGACTTGATGATCTTAAAGGTTTTTTCCAACCTGAATGACTCCATGGTGCTCTCTCTGTCCCCAGCCTACCCGGGGCAGAGGTACGTGGCGCAGGGGCAGAGGTTGAGGAAGCCAGCCGAGGTCTCTCCCCCCAGCTCAGAGGGTTCTAAGATGCTTTCACAGACATATTTTTTTTTGTATTAAGTGACAGTTTCCTAAATCCAGGCTTGCAGGAGCCCTTGGAAGAGCCAAGGCCTGATCTGAGATGCAGGAGACAGCCCCCAGTCCAAGACACGCTGAGAGCTCAGAAGCTACGTCTCTTGCTCACACCCCTCCTCAACACTGGTTTTGGACAATCGCTGCTTTGGAAGGACACTTTCAGCCAATTCAACGAATCTCCTGAACTTCCTTAATCCTTAAATCTGCAAAACATTAAACATCCATCCCACCCTCTGCCAGCCGCTGGCCCCAGGGGCTGAAAGAGAGAAGAGTGCTTCTTTTTAAAAAGAAAATTTTAAATTTGTTTTTATTTGAACTCGGCATTTACATCCCAGTCTAGCTCAACCCCCCGACAAGTGCCGGTCGGTGGAGGGGGTGCTTTGCTCTGCCAAGGAAGTTTGCTGGAGAGTGGAGTGTGATGGAGAGATGGGAGATTCGCTGTTGGACGCAGCCCAGGCCCTTGCTCCAGCATCAGGAACTGGTCACTGCCCAGATCCCAAGCCCAGGGCTTGAATCTGAAGGGGCTTTGTTGCTCCTGTGCATGTGCCCACTTGCCCCTTTCCTGGAGGGGTTGGGCAGGAGCTCCCGGACCATTCCTAGAGGGAAAGGGCAAGAAATGCCTCTCCAAAAAACTTTTGCACTCCCAGAGGTTGCTGAAATCTCTGCGGCTCCACCTCTGCCACAGAAGACTGGCAGGTCTCGGGAATCTTAGCCATGAAGAAATAAATACTAGAAGACCCAACCTGCCATCTCCTTCAGACAGAAGGAGTCAGTGCCCAAGGCAAGGAGCAGGAAAGTCACTGCTCAGTCAGAGCCCAGGAAAACTGCGGAGCCTCCAGGAGAAGGCAGCAGCCAGGGACCTTCGACATCCCTCCATGGAGGGCAGAGCCCTGGGAGCAGGGTCACTCCGATGGCCAGTGCTGCTGGCATCAGCCTGTGGTGCACACACTGGCCACTGCTCTTGGCCACCTTCCCTCTCTCGTGTTCCACACCTCCTCCGTGTGCCAGCTGGCCCGGATCCTGCAGCTCCTGACGTCCCTGCAGAGAATCAGGGGGGTCTCAGAACCCTTTCCCAGCCACGGCTGCCTCCAGTGTTGCGGGTTGATGCTGGATCGCTGCTGTGGCCACGCTGATGGCTTCCTCCAGGCTCTGCTGCTCTTCTAACTAAGGGAGGAAAGGCAGAGAGAAACGCTGTCCACCCCAAAAGGCAGGTTCAGGAGGTGTGGGTTCACTCAGGGCAGCAGGGCAGAGGGACTGGCAGTGGGTGATGCAGGGAGAAAACAGCAGGGCAAAGCAGAGAAGGACATGGCTACGATGCGGAAAGGCTGTTTACAAGGAGCATTCTGCAATCCAAAGAGCAGTCCCTGCTCTCCTCCATACATCTGGGAATCAGGGAGCAAGAGGGGAAGTACTGGAGCCAGTGGGTGGAAGGGGGAGGGAAGGGGAGGGCAGCAGGAGCTGCGGTACCTGCAGGGCGATGTGTGTGCCGTTGGTGGTGGCCAGCAATGCCACCTGCTGCTGACAGAGCGATGCGACGGCTGGTTCTTCAGAGATGACTGCCCCAGAGGTGACTATGGTAACCTAGGAAAAGTTCAGATAAAAACCAATCACGTTTTAAAGAAAATGCAGTCCCTTTCCAGCAGGGAAAAGGGATGGTCCCGGTTGTGTCTGTACCGGCTGTGTCTCGGTGCCGTCCATGTCGGCCACAGTCACGGGGTGTGTGTCACCTCCTGCCAGCTCCTCCTCCGGCACGGCCAGAGCCCCGCTCTGTGTCACCACGCTGATGGCACCGCCCAGGGCCTGCAGGTCTTCCTGTGACAAACTCACCTGGGGGGGACAAAAGTGGACACTCTCAGCCAGGACAGCTCCTCAGGAAGCCTTCAGCAAGCCCCGAGCTTGGCAACACAAAGCTCCTGATAAGGACAAAATATTCTCTCCTCCTCTGCACGCAGGACCCAGGAGAACCCCAAAGACTTTGCTCAAGGTCGTGGACAGAATCGATGGAGAACTCACAGGTCTCCAGCCCTTCCCATTTAGCATCTTCTCCCCAGGCTTTGAGGCACTGGCTGGTGCATCACTGCAGCAGGGAGGCTCTCAGAGTTAAAAGGAAACAAGCGTTACTTGCGGCAGCTGTTTCCTCTGCCCCCTGCCACAGAAGGGAGTTTTTCTCAGTCAGCACACAGGCAGCTGGTGGAGGGAAGTACAAGAAAAGCACTGCCGCATACAAAGCATGAAAACAACAATCTCTAAATCCAGCCTGCATCTGCAGAGATTGGGAGCTGCCTCCCGACAGCTGGCTGGGAGGCGAGGGCTGCCAGGGGCTGCACACCAGCCTGGGCAAACGCCTGCAAGACCCCATCCAGCAAGAGAGCGAGTCGGGGACCTGAGGCCTGTTCTTTCCCCTCTGCATCAAGAGAGAGCCCTTGAAGCCCCAAGGTCTGTTTTATGCCAAAAAAAAAAAAGCCTTAAAAACCACCAAGGTTGGGTGGTGCAGTTATCTGTATCCCCCCCCCACTGGAGGCTGTCCGTGTCCATACCTGCTCTGTCCCATCCTGAGAGATAAGTGAGACCTGCGTAGGCACACAGTCTTCATCTTCCTCTTCCTCTTCTTCCATCTCTGACAGGAAAGCAATATGCTGGGTCTTCAAGGGGGAGCCGCTGTCAGCAGCAGCAGCTGAGTCAGGGAAGGGGAAGAGCAAGAGAGAGAAGTGGTGATCAGAGGGTGAAAGCACAGGCCTGATCCCGGGATCCCCCTGTTCCCTGAACGGCCAGCACGGAAGGGCACAAGGTCATGATGACAACAGCCCACTGCTGGCCTGGGAAGAAGGGTCTTTAGTCCATTCCCAACCCGTGACAAACAGCGATGACCATGCGGAACCCTCTACTCTCGTCTGTGCCACAGATCTGGGTTTGATGGGAGAGGCAGGAGGCCACAGCACAGACCTGGGTCTGAGAGAGGAGGGCAGCTGTGGGCTCTCGCTGTCATCTCTGTCCCCATTGCCACACGGCCTGCCCCAAGCCTGCTGACAGAAGAGTGACTGCTCACCCTCCAGCTGCTGGCGTTCGTAGAGGGCCTGCTCGCTCTCCTCCGTGGCCTCCAGCTCGCCGTGGCTGCTGCGCTTGTGCATGGCCAGCGTGGAGGTCTGCCGGTAGGTCTTGCCGCAGCTGTTGCAGGTGTAGGGCTTGCAGTGCGTGTGGACCACGTGGTGCTTGTAGAGACTGGAATACTCCGTGAAGCGCTTTCCGCAGCCCGGCACGGTGCACATGTAGGGCTTCTCTCCTACGACAGAGGCCACAGAGCAGAGCTTAACCCACTGACTCACCCTCCTCCTGCTCTAGGAAGGGGTTCTCCATCAAGAGCGAATAGCTGGAGACAGACTGGTGGAATGATCAGCCCAAAAAACCAATTCCTATTTCCTTTAACTCCCTGGCTACCCCGAGATCTACCACTGCGATGTTTGGCCTGGAAAGAACCATTTCCAGCCAGCAGCCAGGCAGCCAGGAGGAGCTGCCTGTGTTTCATCCTCTCCTCCTCTTACCTGTGTGGATCCTCATGTGGTTCTTGTAGTTGGTGGCGCTGGTGAAGCCCCTGCCGCAGTTGGGCTGCGGGCACAGGTAGGGCCGCTCGCCCGTGTGCGTCCGGATGTGAACCTTGCGGATGTTGGACGTGGTGAACGAGCGGCCACAGCCCACGAAGGGGCACTTGAAGGGACGCTCCCCTGCATTGAGAGAGCAACGTGGGTGAGAGTCCTGCTACAACACAGCCACCTGGAATGCCCCGGACACCGGCACCTCTTCACTCCACACTATTACACCAGTGAGACCTCACATCACACCAACTGCGGGCACATTTTCTCTAACAACATTGGCACCCCTGCCCCTTTTGCTCTGCTGTTCATAACTAAGCCAAGAATCCCTAGAACTACTTCTACTACGCATCGACTTCTGTCAGAAGACAACTTCAGTTCTGCCTTGTTTCACCCAAGATACAAAAAAGGGATGTTCTGCACAGAGACTGAAGCAGTACTTTATCTGGGAGGCCCTTTCGATGGCAGCTCGGTTCTCCTCCCCTGCTGCTCACCTGTGTGTGTCCGGATGTGTTTCTGTAGATCCCCAGAGGTTTTGAAGGCTTTGCTGCACACATCTTCTGGACACTTGTATGGTTTCTCACCAGTATGTGTTCTCACGTGGCTCTTCAGCCCATACCCTGTCCAGGAAAGAAACTGCAATTAATTTTATAATGAGAAGGAAATAATATAGCAAAACATGTACCACCTCTCAGTTCATGCATTTTTGAATGTCTGTCCTGTGTCTGCAAATCTGAAGGGAAAGAAACATCCAAACACCTCACACCACCACTGACAGCTTGGCTTCTTCCTGCAACTCCTTTAATCTGCCCATAATGAATCAAGTCCTGGGCAGTCTCCCACACTCCAATTGCTTCTCAGAAGGCTTTAAAAGGTAAGATCACTGTGCTCTGCTGGAAAAAAGCCAGGGCTGATACTCAAGACTGGTTTGGACGGGTCAGAAAACAAAATTTGTTCAAAAGAGAAATTGTTACCTGTAGCAAATGCTTTCCCACAGCTTGGGAAGTCGCACACATACGGCCGGTCACCCGTGTGAGCACGTTCATGTACCTGGAAAAGAAAGAACAGGTGCCTAAAACGAAGTCCAAGACAAGGAGAAAAGAAAACACAGTGGAGAAATCTAACTGGTGGAGAGAATCCGAAGTTCTCTGTTGGATTTCACATTGGCCAATTAACACATCTGGGTCTCTTGGGGAGCCAAGTGCACAACTCAGCCTTTCGCACAGCAGGGTTCGGATCTGGCACTATGAGGTGGGGATATGCCTGCTCTGCATGACTGCACGGGACCTGCTTTACCTTTAGATGGTGGGCAGTGGTGTAGAGGCGGCCACAGCCTTGGTACCCACAACGGAAAGCTCTGCTGCCCACCTGCTGCCCCTTCTCACTGCTGTGCACTTCCTCCTCCTGCAGATCCTGCCCGGAGACACATGGAAATCAGAACAGTGAGACACTACAGCAGGCTTCGCAAAGAATTTCCCTCCATGCTATACACATGCACTCCTTCAGTAGTCCTCACAAAAACACGTTGCTGCAAGTACAGCTTGTGCACACACACAGTGCAGCCCAGGTGAGAGGACAGGAGTCTAGGAACCAGCATTTCCCACTCCTGCCTCACTGGGTGTTCTCAGCCACACAACTCACCTCCCCGTGCCTCACTTAGCTGCAAGTTTTACAAATGAGCTAATATATTTGCTAACCTTGCAGAGAAGCCACAAAGCTGTTTTTTAATTACTAGCTGGCAAAGGGATCTGCATCAAAAGGAGTTTGGCCTAGATTCAGAAATGCCCCACTGAAAAAGTCAGACCTGGGAAGGGACGTCACTGGGATCCTCACTCGTTGTATGGTGGGTGTTCACCACTCCCTCCTCTTCCTCCTCAGACACCTAAAAGTGAAGAGGCATGGGTACTGTTCATACCTCCCTGTGCAGCATGGAGCGGGTGACCAACCCCAGCAGGAAGGGATTCCCATCAGCAGTGCCACCCCAGTCTTCTCCAGAGACCTGGGGGAGGCTGGTCCTACCACAGCAGAAAGGTCTCCATCAGCAAATCCTAGTGCTGCCCAGCTGAGCACTGGACCAGCACAATCCTGGGAGCCCCTTCTCACACACCACCATGAAGATGGGAGAAAATGGCAACATGCAAGACATTCAGATGGAGCACTGCAGTGACAACATGTTAGTGTTTGAAGCTATTTTGTTTTTTGAGGCCTTTGTCAACATGAGGAAGAGCGGCCATAACTTAGTCGCTCCTGACATGGAAAAGGCTACTCTTGATCTGCTGCCTGAATCATCTGTGGAACAGGACATCATACCCAGGTAGCATTATGAGAAACTCAGGCAACAAACAGCTACAAGGAGGGACACTTAAAGCAAGAAAAAATAAATCCAAGCTGTATCACAGCAGCAATCTGCTCTTCCCAAAGGCGTGCCTGCAGCAGGCCCAGCACTCTGTAGGAACCAGCCAGAAGGTCCAGCAGGAAACTGCCCCGTTCTAGGTCCTTAACTGCCAACCACCTGCCAGCAGTGGCACCCTCACAGCGCCACTCTCACCCTGCCCAGTCTCTCTTCTCAAAGCTGGCACTGCTGAGAAACAAATACACAGAAGGACTAATGACAGGAGGACATCTAAGCCCCAGGGAGGACACCAGCCCCTCAGTGCTGCTGGCAGACCATGAAAGCAGCACTGTCCTCACCTTACTGGCGTACTGCTTTAATGCATTCATGGTCTCGACATCAAAGGCATCGTCTTCCTCCCCTCCAGCCAACTCCTCAAGCCCAGTTTCTGCCTGCACTTCCAGGATGGTGCTGCCAGGTGGCACGATGACAGGACGATGGATGTAGGCAGTGGAGCCATCCTCCAGCTGGACAGCCTCAAAGGTGCCGGGGTCATAACTTTCTAGGAGAGGAACCCAATAAAATAAAACATAAAGGAGCTGCTGAGTGCAAGGCGCTCTTCGTCTCCCTGAGCTATGCTTTAGCAGCTTCTGCTCCAGCTGTCAAGGGAAGAACAGGCAACACGCTTTACCTTTAGTGGTGTTGTGAATGTAGGCCATACTGCCATCTTCCAGCACTACTGGCTGCCCGTCTTCAAAAGCTACAGACTCTAGAAAAGAAAAAAATCCACACAGCTTACTGGAAAACTCAGATGGAATGGAGGGGATCCCGCAGCAGCTCCTGAACACTACATTATTCCCACCCCGAGAAGAGGACACAGCAGGGCAGCCTGGGTGCCCTGAGAGTCAACCACAACTAGAGGTTCTAAGACACTTGAGCCCTTCTGACATGAATTATAAGGGTTTTTTTAAAGCTCCATGCAAGCTTCACCACTCTTCTTCAACTCCTTGGTGTAATCAGCAATTCCAAAATGCCAGATTATGCCCTGGACAAGAAGGATGGCTCTGGCACAGGGGTGTGTGAAGGAGAACACAAACATCCAATAGCAGGGAAACAGGGGTGAGAAGGAAAACCCCTCTCACCGTGAGTGTGTGCTTGGAGGAAGAGGGGAAGGGGAGGAAGAGAGGAAAAGGGCACAGCCAGGCATGCAACGTGGGTTTCAAGCAACCTTGTACAAACAGAAAAGGGAGGTGGCATGCAAGGAGCTTGGGAGGGTGAAGGAAGGACTGCCCAAAGCAACGGAGCTCTTTCTACCTGCCCTTTTACATCATATCGTGGTCAGGGAGGACTCCTCTGTGCCACTCTGGTGCCTGCCACACGAAATGAATGCCCATCACCTCTTGGATTAATTAATGTCGCCTCAATTTGGAGGTGACATTGGCGGATGGGCCAATGACCAAGGTGGCATTGCTTCCAATGATGTTCTGCACCCACAAATCTATTCCAGAAATAATATATTATCTCACTGTTTACAGGAAATTCCTGTCCAACTGCTCCCACATGAAACAGATTTTGTTTGGGCTCTGTAGTTGGCACAAACACAGCACACAATTTATTGGCCTTGCTTGTAGGCTTGTGATTTGTCAGACTGACAACCGTGAGAGAGCCCACAAGTGAAACAACACGTAAACATTTGCTTACACCACCAGCAAATTTGCCTTCTTTTCAGATTGCTAAAACTTTGCAGGACATGACATGTTCTATGCCCTTCCTTGCTCATTCAGCCTCAAAATCATTTGTGTGAAAAAAACCCTATACTCATACGGACTTCTTAAAGCTAGAGCTAAAAGAGAAGCCCGACTATTGGAACACAGACAATTGCAGTTACATCTACAATGTCCTTCTAAAAAGAAAGATGTGAATTTATGGTCCTCACCTTTCTGAACCGTCACCTGATGGATATAAGCTGTGGTCCCATCTTCAAGTTCAATGACTTGCCCTTCAATCAGTTTTTCACCTGAAACAGTTAAAAAATTGCCATCAGCACTGCCCATGGTGGCCAATCTTTCTGGTCCCACGAGGTGTCCCCTTTGCCGCATCTTCCCAAGGAACCCAGTCCCACAGAAGACAGCAAAACTGTTACTTATAAGCTGTTATTTATCAAGCTTCTCCCTGAATAGCCATAGAGGCACTTAACTTCCCAGAAATGCTGGAGCCTCCCTGTCCTAGACAGGAGGATACAAGACAAAGAACCTCAGTCATCACTTGTTTACAAGCTGCCCCGCACAGCCCTGTAAGCCAAGAAGCAGAAAGAATGATGTGTGCTAAGCATTTTGGATATCTAAAGTAGAAAGCAATTGCACTTGTGCCGGAGAAAAATTCAGCTAGGAGCTTTTAACAGCACCATCAGCAGGGGCCTGAAGATTTATTTTCTTCTACTTCGGTGGAAGAACAACTATTGGAAAAAAATTACAGGACCTAAGGGGACTTAAAGTGTTTCTACCCTTGATGGGTTGTGAAGACTGGACTCTTAAAATAGTGTAACTCTCAGTAACCCTGTAATAATGCTCCAGTTAACAAATTATTTGATGGAGAGAGGACATTGCTCTATCCCACTTGAACACGAGGAATCCAGGTTGCTTTCACCTGGTGCACAATGTTTGGGGGAAGTGTCACAAAACCTAGTGGTTTCCAAGATAGTCTCACTTCACACATGTAATAAACTTGCAGGGAGTTCACACAGAAAAGAAAGCAAGAGAACAATCCCCAGGACATGAAGCCTCACAACTCAACGGTCCTGTTCCGCAGGCTGGGAAACAGCCTGGTCCTTTTCTCAGGAACAGTGGGCGGTGAAAGAACCAGCACCTCCAAACCCCAAAATAAAGGCAGGTGTTGAATTTGGCACTGATATTGCTCCAGTTAACCAACGCCAAGCTCAGCACCCCTTTAAGTGAAAAAACCATTACTGTCATCCAAATTCTATGCGTCGGAGTGAAGTAAAACATCCTGCTTAGCTTCAGGGGAAGTTTTTGGTTGAAAAGAGTCCTGCGGCCTACAGCATGAACTCCATTTCCCCAGTGACCCCAGAGATAACAGGGCTCACTCCAGTCTGAACAGAACCTTTGTTTTCTACAGCAACAGCTCTGCCATCTCAGAGAATCACAGAAGGCTACGGGGTTGGAAGGGACCTCTGGAGATCATCTAGTCCAACTCCCTTCCAAAGCAGGTTTACCCAGAGCAGGTCCCAGCGGGTTTTGAATCCCTCTAGAGATGGAGACTCCACCACCTCTCTGGGCAGCTTCTTCCAGGGCTCTGCCACCCTCAGGGTAAAGAAGTTCCTCCTCATGTTTAGATGGAACTTCTTATGTTCAAGTTTGTGCCTGTTACCTCTTGTCCTGTCACTGGGCACCACTGAAAAAAGACTGGCCCCGTCTTCCTGACACCCACCCTTTAAGTATTTATAAGCATTGATTAGATCCCCTCTAAGTCTTCTCTTCTCCAGACTAAAAAGACCCAAGTCCCTCAGTCTCTTCTCGTAAGGGAGATGCTCCAGGCCCCTCATCATCTTTGCAGCCCTCTGCTGTCCCCTCTCCAGCAGTTCCCTGTCCTTCTTGAACTGGGGAGCCCAGAACTGGACACAGTGCTCCAGATGGGTGTGACCCCTCTGGAGCAGAGGGGCAGGATGACCCCCCTCAACCTGCTGGTCACACTCTTCCTGATGCCCCCCAGGATGCCATCGGCCTTCTTGGCCACAAGGGCACATTGCTGGCTCATGGGCATCCTGTTGTCCACCAGGACTCCCAGGTCTTTTTCCTCAGAGCTGCTCTCCAGCAGGTCAGCCCCCAGCCTGTACTGGTGCACGTCCAAAGCTTTATTTCCAAACCAGAGGCATGTTCTAGTTCTGCTGCATCGTTTTTCTGTGCAAATCTAACAGATAGTTGCTAGCTTCCTGTACCAAGCAACAAGATCTACAACAGTTTGCATGCCATGAAGGCACTTTTGATAAGTCTGACTTTAATTTCACAGGGTCAATCAAAAGACTTTTAGGCTTCGCAGTCCCAAGGAACCGTTACCTTTGACAGCCTGCTGAATGTAGGCTGTCGTCCCGTCACTAAGGGTCACTGCTTGCAAGCCCAAGCTCTCCATCCTGCCCCGATGCCTGCTCCTCAGACATGAATTTCACTTTTCTCAGTGTGCTCGCAGAGAGCACCGGGACCCAGAGCGAGAGGTTTGTGGAACAGTGAGTTGTCTTCTATGTTGCAAGCCTTAAACAGAAAGAATAATTCAATATTTTTTTTTTCCAACATACGTATACTCACTTTTGCACATTAAGAAAGGCTTGAACTATTTTGGAGATGATAAAGGATTAAACTGGGCAAAAGATGCACCAATCCCATACCACTGGCAAGCAAGGTTAACAATCTATCCCACAGACAAATATAAGATAGAGCTTATCAAGCCTGCAAACTGACAGACTCTTTTTAGAGCTAGTGTAAATGCCATGTTCAAGCCCTTCCCACCCTCCAAATGATCTGCAGCAAAGGTTCCCAAGTACTTTGAAGTCTGAACCTACAGGCTGAGGCTGTCCTGTGCCAGAAGAGACAGGGACAGGACAATGAGCTTTGTCCCTGGAAGCACCCCCATTCTCTCCTCCCTTTCCTTTCTAGTTCCCAGCCTTCTGAGGAACAGAATTGTGGGCTATAACCAGATGATGTTAAAACATCCACACCCCCGCAAGACCATTTTGCTAAAGAGGCAGTCTGCTGATAGATTATCTTTAAGAGCTGCAGCGGATTCTACATGAGTAACCTCTGAGATAGCCTAATGTTTTATCATTTTGATTTCCAGGAACAAGTCTGACTGCTCTGTCACTGCAGCACCCAGGGGTGCAGCCAGGCTCTGTGCCACACTTGGTGCCCTCTAACCCAAGTGCTCCCTTGACAGAGAGCTCCTCTCCAGCTGCAGCAGACTCTGCCTGCTTTTAGGGCTGACACCCCCCGAGAGGCATTGCAGTTAGTTTCCCAGCAAAGGCTCCATCCCAGCAGGGTCACTGGGGCATCGCTGGGGAATTGAAGCCCCTTTGAGCTGCTATGGCTGCCGTGCAAACTGATGCCAGCGCTGGGGACAGGGCAGGGCCTGGAGCCCTGAGGGACAGGACGGGGCCTGGCGCCATGGCGAGCCCAGAGGGGAGCGGCGGGGCCGGGCGGGCCCTTGGTGCCCTGGGGGTGGTGGGGAGACATGGCGGGGCTTCCCCCGTGTTGTCGGCCCTGGAGGGGTGGCCGCAGCAGCTCGCCGGAGCCCAGCTGCCCCTCGGCCACCATCTCTCCCCCCTCCCCTGAGGCCTCCCCCACCACCACTGGCACCGACCTGAGGAAACCCGACGGGGCCGAGTCCGCCGCCTGACCGCCATGCACCGGGGCCCGGCCCCTGCTGGCCCCGCCCCGCAACCTGCATAGCGGCGGCGCTCACCGCCTGGCCTCAGCCGCCCGCCCCCTGCCATCCAGGTTCCGGGGCCCCGCGCTCCCAGCCCGCCCCGGAACTGGGCCGGTTTGGAGCGAGCGAGTCGCCGGGCGGTCCGTGCGCGTGCGCATTGCCCACATTGAAGCCGAGCGGGTCAGTGTGCGCTCAGGGGCCTGCCCCAGCGGAGACCTTCGGCGGCTCCTTGCGCAAATAAACTTAATAAGGAGGTTTTATAGCACCTGAAGGCCAAAAGAGGAAACGTGTCCCAGCAGCAGGGCGTTGCGGTGTCTCCTTCCCGGCGGCTGCTGAGGGGAGGCTGGCGTTTCTGGGTTGCGTACCCTCATCACTGCCCTGTGAAGCGATGGAGGAGCTCCTGGCCTGGTGGTCTGAGGCAGGGGTAAAGAGACCACGGCCGTTCGATTAGCGAGGAAGGGAACTGCCCGCCGAGGGGAGCTGAGAGGCGAGGGAAGCCGGCGCAGGCCCTCCCCGCCACTCCCAAGATGGCGGCCACACTGGTCCGCCCTCCGCCACTCTCAACATGGCGGCCACACTGTTCCACCATCCGCCACTCCCAAGATGGCGCCGCGCCGCCAAATCTCGCGAGATATCTGCCCTATTTATAGCGCGCGGGGGACTTCCGCGCCCTTTCGGTCCCGGCCCGCCGCCGCCATGAGGTGAGAGCTGGTCCCCGCCGCGCCATCCCTCGCCATCCGCCGCCATCCGCACCCGGCGGGGCGATCGGCGGGGTGCGGGCAGCGGGGGGTGGCTGAGGGGGAGAGCGCGGATGGGCCGGGGCGGGTTCCGCGGCCTTGTCCCCCTCGATGCGGCCTGCAGGAGGCCCAGGCAGGGTCGGCCCTGAGCCCGCCTTGTTTTTCCTCCCCCCCGCAGCAGCAAGGTCTCCCGCGACACCCTGTACGAGGCGGTGAAGGAGGTGCTGCAGGGCAGCAAGGTCAAGAAGCGCAAGTAAGAGCCCAGCGCCGTGACAGGCCCGGGAGTGGGTCTCCCTCTCCACCCCGCCCGCCCGGGCCCTCACCGGCGCCGCTTCCCCTTTCCTCTCCCCTCAGGTTTGTGGAGACGGTGGAGCTGCAGATCAGCCTGAAGAACTACGACCCGCAGAAAGACAAGCGGTTCTCCGGCACCGTCAGGTTCGCCATCCTCTTGCTCCCACCCAGCCTTCGGCCTGCGCCCTCCCACCCCCGGCAGCTTCCAGGCCCCGCCGCAGCGTGGGCCGGCGGCCACAGAGGGAGGACGCAGCGCTGAACCGCTTGGGTAGTTCAGACCACCCCGGTTAAGTGGGTACGGCTGGACGGACCCCTACCCTGGGTCTTAAAACATGAGGGGAGGTGTGGGAGGCCCCTGTGGTGTCCCCACCGACCTGCTGGAGAAGGCAGGTTAGGAGCTGTGGAGGAAGATCCCCGGGCGCTGTGGTAAGGTATCTCCGTGGTGGCTCCCATGAAGCGTGTATGGCAGTGGTGGTTCCTAGTAATTCGGACCTTCTGTCCCCAGGCTGAAGTCAACTCCGCGGCCCAAGTTCTCTGTCTGCCTGCTGGGGGACCAGCAGCACTGCGATGAGGCCAAAGCGGTTGACATCCCTCACATGGACATAGAGGCTCTGAAGAAACTCAACAAAAACAAGAAGCTGGTGAAGAAGCTGGGTGAGTGGTGGTGTGGATCGGGCTCTGAGTCCCCTGGGCTGGCTCGGGAGGGCTGAGTCAGCAGGATTGTTGTCCCTGGGCTTGGATTTCCATGCCATGGTTAACCATGGGGAATAGAAAGCTGACCAGAGTCAGCCTGGAGTACAGAAATCTGTCTAGAAACAACCCCAGAAATAGCAAACACCCTGCTGAGAGTGCAGAAGGGCTGACGGGTCACCACTCCAGGAGTAGGGGTGCCCTCAGAAGCAATACAGGAAAATCATTCCTTTCTCCCTGAAAGTTTAATCCTTGGGCTGGTGTTTCTCGCTTCACCGGTCAGGGAGCAGGAGTGTGGCAAAACCTGAGTAAAGCTGGAAGTGAAAGTTTGCTTTAGTCCCACTGTGCTTAAGCAGAATAAAATTTGCTTATTTTCACTTGGTAAGAGATAAAACCCTTCATTCGCTTCAAAGTCATTGTGATACATATCTTGGGTAAAGAAAAACTTCCCACTCAGTTCATAATTAGCCATAGAAGCATATGCAAATAGGAAATGACACAGGATAGCACAGCTAAGCCTTGCTGTGTGGTACGTCCATCCATCCACACGTGCACAGGCTCCTGGAAGAGCTTGCAGGTCAGTGTCGGTCACCTGTGGCTTGATAAATGCCAATTTTTGTCAGGGAAATTAATTGTATCCAGTAAGAACATGCTGTCAGGGTGTAAAGCTGGGTTCTGGTGGGTTTGGCTGTTGTGACAGGAGTAATTTCCAGTATAATACTAGGAAAAATAGCTTAGGTTCAGCTGGGCAGGACTCTGGGAATACGGAAGCCAGGGAAATGGAGGGGATGTTGAGGGAAATGGAGCAGTGCAGCCTCAGCTGAGCTGTTGGTCTCAAGCTGGTTTAGGAGCTGAGAGTCCATCCTTACCTGCATTGGTTCTCCTCACAGCAAAGAAGTACGATGCCTTCCTGGCTTCCGAGTCCTTGATCAAGCAAATCCCTCGAATCCTGGGTCCGGGTCTGAACAAAGCCGGCAAATTCCCTTCGCTCCTCACTCACAATGAGAACCTGGTGGCCAAGGTCGATGAGGTCAAATCTACCATCAAATTTCAGATGAAAAAGGTAAAGCAGGGCTTTTCCTCTCCAGGGTAGCTCCTTACCTGAGGGTGATGTGTGGCCAGTGGTCCCTTGTGCGTGGCTGCCGTCTGCGGCCTGGGCTGTAGGTGTCCCTCCAGCATCTTCTGAGGCAGCAGCTGGTGACAGTCTCTGCAGAGAAGGGAGGCAGTACCTGGAGCACTCAGTGTGGGCTGGAAAGAAGTAATTTATCTGTGGCTGAGAGATCTTAGAGCAAATGATTAGCGTTTAATCTTGATGTTTCAATGCTGAGCTCAATCAGGCATAATTAACGCTGCTTACAGTAAGTGGTAACACTGGCAGGGTGGCCCCACGGGCCTGTGCACACAGCTGAGCTTTGCCAGGGGCGAGTTTGGGGCTTGACTCTGCAAGTGAACTTTTGGAGCAGCTCTGCAGGTACCTGCTCTCGCTGCCAAGGCGAGCTGCTCCCCACAGCCAAAATAACCCTGTTCAGGCATTTTAATCTCATGGTGGCAGCCTAAGTGTGACTCATGGGTATTACTCAGAACTAACAGCTCTGCTCGCCAAGGTGCATCCTTGGGCTCCAGCCGATCTGGGCCTGGGGGCACAACAACTTGGAGGACACAGAAAATGTGATAGTTTGCAAATGCTGGAGCATTTTAAGTAACCGAGCTAATGATGTCCTGACACTCTGCCTGTCAGCTCGCTCGTAAATCCTTTTGTTTTCAGCCTGTGGGGAACATCAACTTACAAGCTCCGCCGCCGGGCTGGCAGGCAGAGGCTTGGCCTCGCTGTGTCTTCTGTGCGGGAAGAAAGGGCTGGTGGCTGGTGCCCAAAACAAAAAAAAAAAAAGTGAAGCTGGCACCACGCTTCACAAGTGACGGTTGGAACGAATCCTCCATCCTGAGCTGGGCACGTGGTTCGCAGGGAGAGGCCAGCGCTGCCTGATGAGAGCAGGGTATGGGAAGGGAGCAGAGCTCTGTTCAGCACGGCTCCTCACGCATCCTTCCCAGTTTCCCATCTCTTAAGTCACCTCTGTGCCTGGAGGGAGCCAGACCAACCCAAGCTGTGGTTCATAGGTGACATCCAGATGCCACTAGACAGGTTCATGGGTGCCAAATATCATGAGCTCTTTGGAAAAACCTGTGGATTAGCTGGAGAAGTCATAGAATCACAGAATAGTTTGAGTTGGAAGGGAGCTTCAAGCCCCCCTGTGCCACCCCCTGCCCTGGGCAGGGACACCTCCCACCAGCCCAGGTTGCTCCAAGCCCCCTCCAACCTGCCCTTGAACCCCTCCAGGGATGGGGCAGCCACGGCTTCTCTGGGCAACCTGGGCCAGGCTCTCCCCACCCTCACACCAAACAAGTTCTTCCCCACATCTCAGCTCCATCTCCCCTCTTTCAGTGTCAAACCCTTGCCCCTCCTCCTAGGGCTCCCCTCCCTGATCCAGAGTCCCTCCCCAGCTTTCCTGGAGCCCCTTGAGGGACTGGAAGGGGCTCCAAGGTCTCCCCGGAGCCTTCTCTTCTCCAGGCTGAACCCCCCCAACTCTCTCAGCCTGTCCTCACAGCAGAGGGGCTCCAGCCCTCCCAACAACTCCATGGCCTCCTCTGGAGGTCCTTCCTGTGCTGGAAGTCATGCCTAGCTGACAGAACATGAGATAACTTGATGCCTCAGTGAATTTAGATCAGGATTGGGCTGTTGGATCCATCTCTTAGCTGCGATCTTCTGAGTTTTCCACACAAAACCTCTACCTCCCTGAGTGACCCCGGTGTCCCTTGTCCCACAGGTGCTCTGTCTGGCTGTGGCCGTTGGTCACGTGAAGATGACAGAGGATGAGCTCGTCTACAACATCCACCTGGCCATCAACTTCTTGGTGTCCTTGCTGAAGAAGAACTGGCAGAACGTGCGTGCTCTGTACATCAAGAGCACCATGGGGAAGCCCCAGCGCCTCTACTAAGGGGGCAGCAATAAACTTTTAGGACAACCTACAGCCGTGTGTGGTGGTGTGTGGTTGTGTTCCTCCAGAGCTTCTTGGGGAGGGGTGGCTGAAGAGCTGCTCACTTCTTAGAAGGGAGAAAGGTCTAGAATGCCGTGGTGAGCTGATAGGGATGTGAATTTAAGTGGAATATCAAACTTTTGGGGGAAGGAGCCTCAATTCTGTGTTCAGGGAAGGGGATGAGCTCCGCTCACATCCACAATGAGCAAACCCAAGGCGTTTCCCGCAGCTGAGGGTGTGTGGTGAAGCTCAGTCCTTGTGTGGCAGCCCCAAAATCCCCCAGCTCTCCCCCAGAGGGGACCCTTACCTTCTCCTGTGGTCCCCAAAGCCACCCTGCAGAGGGGCTCTGTCCTGTCCCAGCAGCCTCCTCCTTCTGAGGGACTGGGTTGGGGGGGACACTTCATTTATAGGTTTCTGCTGCCCCCACATCAACCAATGACCAGGGTCCTGCCCAGCAGCAGCTCATGAGGAGCTGATGGGCTCTTCCAGCTGGTCCCAGTTACCCAGAGGACTGGGGGGGCTGCTGGGGGGGGTGAGGTGCAGTTCAACGAGGGGGTTGGGGCCAAGGTAAAGAGTGTTTTCCACCCCCTCTGCGCTACCCCCTGTTCTGGGCTTAAAATGAGATATATTGCATCAAATTAATGTATATAAATAAATACATTGTGTAATGAACTGGGGAGCTTATGGAAATGAGGAGGATTTAAGCTTCTGGGGGAAAAAAACCAACCGCCCTATGGCCTTGAAAAGAGCTTGTCTGAGGGAACAAAACAATGAAAATAGCTGTGGATCCTGCTGTTCAGAACCTTTAAAAGAAGCATTAGAGCCAGTTTCTGAAAGATCAACACAACACCAAGAAATTCCATTTAATAATTAAAAAAAGACAATACAAAATGCAAACATTTCTTTTTACAAAGTTCAGATACATTTTTTTATTTTTTTTCTTTTAATCAAGTGCAAATAACTTCATGAACTACATCATTCTCATTACTTTAATAATTTCTTTTCTTTTTTTTTTTTTTTTTTTGGCTGGAGGTGGCAAGTCCTGGCCCGCTGCAAAAGGCAGATATAAATATTCCAACATGAAAAAAAAAAAACAAAAAAAACCCCAAAAACAAAACCCAAAAAACCCAACAACCCTTATTTATCTTCACTGCATCGAAACATTCAATACATCCGAGGGGCTGATGAT
>NW_015090982.1:1421126-1421713 GCF_001431845.1 Calidris pugnax | reverse complement strand
GGGGTGAGGGTGAAAAGAGGGACCGAGCCCCAATGGGGCGGTTCTGGTGGCCCCATGGGGGTTTTTTGGGGGGGTTTATTTGAGATATTTGGGGAAAACAAGAGGAGGAGACGTCACCAGGTGCCTTTGGAGGATGTGCTGCCCTTCCCAAAACCGCTTGAGGCTGCAGTGACAATGGTGACACCCAGGACACCCCCAGGCTCCGGGAGCCCCCGTCCCAGCAGGGTCAGAGCGACACCAACAACCCCCCCCCAGTAAAACACAACGAATTAATAAACTCCGTGAGCACCAGGGGCCGTGTCGCACGAGGGGCCGTGTTGCACGAGGGGCCGCTGCAGCGGGGTTCGTCACTCTTGGCTTGTTTTTATTTTTGCCGTTGCTTTTTTTTTGGTGGTTTCTTTTATATTTTTTTGATTTTATTTTCTTCTAAATATGAAAGACCCTTTCAACGGTCACTGCTCTGCTACGACTGCCCCACGGCAATAATGACCCCCCCCCCGCCGGCCCTTCCCAAATCCCAACAACAGCTTTTGTGCATCAAAGCAGCTGCTCCCAGACACCAACCGAGGGACAAACAGCTCAGTCCT
>NW_015090982.1:1386321-1421116 GCF_001431845.1 Calidris pugnax | reverse complement strand
GATGTGGAGCTTCCAAAAAACAGGGCGGCAGGAGGGGGAAACCCACAGCTGGGATGAATCAGGACAGACTTTTCCAACCCACAAATCTCAGGGACAAAACTCGGCCCCGTTTTGCCGGCGCTCGCCCAGCCCCAAACCCCCAGTGGAGCCCAGAAGCAGCTCTCGGGGCATTGGATGGAGGAGGGAAAAGGTGGGCAAGCGGCTGCCACCCGGTTTCAGCAAGGATTTACCCAGGGAGGGGGGGGAATGTGCAGAGAAATAAATAATTGGTTCATCAAGAGCAGGGCTGGCCCTAGATGTGGTCAAGGGGACAGCGAGAGACGAGCCGGGAGGGGACCTGCCAATGGGAAAGCTGGTAGGAAAGTCAACCACGTCTAGTCCTGCCAGCTCCAGGTCTTTGAGAGGATGAAGATGGGGATGAAGGTGTGGGGAGGTGACGGCCGAGAGGGGGTTGCAGGGCTGGAAAGGGAGGAAGGTTTGGGGAGGAGGAAGAGGGGTGACCAGCGGCAGCAGCCGCCTGTCCCCAGGGGTCCTGTCCAGCTGCGTGGAGATCCCAGGGGACAAACCCATCGGTGATGTCCACCATCGTCCCCAGCCGTGCCTGTCTGTGAAGCTGGGGGTAAGGGGGGTGGCAGGACAGGGTCCCCCCCAGGATCTGCTCCCTGGGGAGGGGTTCCCACAGCATCCCAGCAGGACGAGCCCACAGAGAGGGATGGAGCCAAAAAGACCTGAAGGGATTTAGAAGCACGAAGCCTCCCCAGAGCTGGGGAGGGCGCAGACCTCCATACCTGGGGGGAGAGATTTCGGGGCTGAACACAGGGGCAGCTCCACTCTTCTGCCAGCGTGACCCCTTGGACCCTGCCCCGGGGGTTCTCCTGGCTCTCCCCCAGGTCTTGGCTTGTCCCCAGGTCCCTGCAGGGAAGCAAAACTCTTTGTGACAAGCAGGTGATGGGGCCGAGTTCTGCATCTTCCTCGTGACAGGGCTTGAAAAACCCTCAAACTGTGGAGGATCAGCCCAAAAGCAAAGTCACCTCGGCTGGTCCGTCGCCTCCACGGACGGACCGAGACGCCTCCAAAAACTCACTCCATCACGTGCTGAGCAGGAGAGGCACCGTCTCCCCCCCAGAAAAGGGGGTTTTATGAGGGACAAAGGTGGCAGAAAAGGGTTGCAAGGCTTGAAAACGCCATCCCACCGGTCAGCGGCAGCCCGGGGCTGGGTTTGCTTTGGGTGGGTGGTGGGGTTGTTTCTTTTTTGTTACAAACGCACATTCTCATTTCTCAGGCAGGTATAAATATTGTCGTTTCTAGTAGAAAACAAAACAAAAACAAAAACTTCCCTCTAAATAATATAAAGAAGACTCAAATGATTGCACTTAATACATATGAAAAAGGTAGAAAGGAGGATATTCCTAGTGCACAAATGTTTACTCCTGCTCTTCACAAAGCTTGCTTTTCCGAGTTACTCTTTGGCAGAGCTTGTAAGAAAGTCTGGTTCCTTGGCACGAGTGTCTGGGGGGGGAGGGGGGGGCAAAAAAAAAAAAAAACCAAAACCCGAACCCGGCTGCAAAGTCCTTCTCCTTCGCTCCCTGTTCTCTCCCGTGCAGCCAGACATTGTTCTCCGGGAACGTGGCTTGGCTGTGCTTCCCTCCCAGCGCCAGCGCGGCTCTCCGGAGCGACGGCCACCGGAGCCACCGCGGTTGCCGGTCCCTGGTGCGCTTTGCTTTGTCAATCTCTCCTTTAAATTCTCTTTTTCATCAAGTATGCTTTTGTCTAAAATTCTCCCCCCCCCGCCGATCTCCGCAAAGCGATGCCGGTGCCCACGACCCAGGCACTGCCATAAAATGACTCGGTTACCTTCGTGCCGTCCCCTGCGAAAGGGCTTGGAGGGGCTGCAGCCGTGGGCGGGAAGGACAACGACCCCCCCAGCGATGCCCCGAGGAACGGGGACAGACCTGGTGTCACAGGGGGGACAGAGGCCGGCGAAAGGACCAGAGCTTCGGTTTCTGAAGGAGAAGCTGCTTTGGCAGAGAGGAGCGGCTTCGCTGGCGGCGGGATGAGACCGGAGCATCCCCCCTCGCCCCGGCCGGGGGCACGGCTCTGCGGGGAGCGGCGGAGAAATGGTAGGGGGGGATGTCTGCGGGGTGATGAGAGGTGGCGGTCCTGCCGGAGCCGAGCGGAGGAAGGAGAAAATTGGAAAGGAGAAGGAAGGGAGAAGAGGTTTTCCTTGGCTGCGGGGTGGCCCGGGGGGGTGTGGGGGGGCTATTTGTAAGGCCGGAGGAAGCTGGAGACTTTGGAGCGCAGGAGTTTGATGAAGGAGCGGGGCAGCATCTCCTTGTGTTTCTCCGTGTACTTGAAGTAGTTCTGGGGGTGCGCCAGCACGTCGAAGAAAGCTTTGATGAGCTTCTTGTCCTGCGGGGAAGGCAAGGTGGAGGCGGGGGGGGGTCACCATCCCACCCCGTGCTCCCCTGAGGTGGCTCTGAACCAAAGCCAGGAGCTCAGGGGGGAACATGGGGGCACGATGGGGAGGATGCTCCTGCACGCCAGCATCCCCCAGAGACCCGGGAAGCGAGGACCCGGAGGGGATGCACTCACCTTGAGGATCTCCTGGTGGTTCTCGGAGGCGTAGAGCCTGCCGTCCCGCACGATGTCCTCCACCAGCTGCTCGTAGTCCTCTGCAACACCCAGATGAAAAATACCGTCAGGGCACGGGCTGTCACTTGTCCCCAAACCTCTGGTGCCCATCCCTGAGTCCGCTCCCCCTTGAACACACGGGAGGTGGGAATTGGGGGTGACCCGGGTACCGCAGCAGACAGGGGGCCACCAGCATGTCCCCCTGTCCCCCTTGCTCACCGTCGTAGGTGACGTAGGGGATCTGGAAGCCCCGGGCGCTGTTGGCTTCACTGGTTTTGAAGTTGATCCACAGTTTCCGAGAGCGGGCGGTGAAGGCGATGGGCCTCTCGTAGGTCTGGCACGTCTCGTAGGTGGTGATGGAGGACGGGGAGGCTGCGGGGGGGGTAAGGGGGGAACGGCGAGGGGCTGCGTGATGCTGGATGCCCAGCAGCAGAGCTGCCCCCAGCTCTACTGGGCTTAAATGCTCAGGGTGAAGGGGAGCACCAGGGATGGGAACTGTCCGTGTTTGGTGAAGGCTGACAACAACCTCACGTTACATATTGGGGATGTTATTCCTCTCTTGCTCTGGAAAGCTCCAAACAGGGCTTTTTAACCCCCAAAAAGGAGTGGTGAGACATGAGCGTGCCACCCCACCAATGCTTAGTCCATGCACATTCCCCTGATCCACCAAGGCACCGGGGTGGCAGAGTGATGCTGATATCCCTGCTCACCTAATTCCCAAAAATTCCCTCCTGACACCCGGGAATGCAGTTTTCTCCCTTTGGAGAAGGCAGCTCGGCCAAACCCCAGCCTGTTCCTCCCCCGGCTTCCCCCCTGCGCACCGCGGCACGCTCGGTTACCTACAGTTTTTCCGCATGACCAAGACGTCGCCGCACTCATCCTCGGAGGGGAGGAAGATCTCCGGCACCACGATGAGGATCTTGCGCTTGGGCGGGGGGTTGATGTTCCAGGTGCACTCAACGTTGGCGGGGTAATTCCCCGGGTAGTTGGGGGACTCAATGTAGCCCGTGTATTCGCCCAGCTCCCCCCCGCACTGGCGGTCTGCAAGGCACGGAGAGCTAGTTCAACTGGGAACCAGTGGCATGGGCACTGGGACAGGGAGGGGGGGTTACTGGGCAAGAGGGGTGTGCTCTATTAGCCCCACTCCATGCATCCCCCCCATACCTGCATCCATAAAGCATGGAAATGACCCCAAACTCTATTTTAAGGCATTTTAAAATACTTTTGAGGGAGGAGCCCAGTTCTCACCATGCCTGTACCACCCCCCGCCTCTTCCATCGCATCCCAGTTCACCTACTTTTGCACTGGGACACGGAGGTGGAGCCGTCGAAGTCGGTGGTGGTGTTGCCGGGACAGGCGATGCAGTAATTTTGCCGGAAATCGGGCTGGTAGGTGCCCACGGCGCAGCGGATGCAGCGGTGGACGCTGGTGTTGTAGTAATGCCCGGGGGAGCACTGGACTGGGGGGGTCAGAGAACAAGAGGAGGCTGTCAGCCACTGCCACGGCCCCCACGGGGTGTCCCCCTCCCCGGGGACTGGCTCCCACCTACCTTTGGTGTCGCAGTCCTGGAAGGAGAGGGCTCCCTCGTGGCGGGTGGTCAGCCCCCCGCCGCAGGGGAAGCAGAGCGCCCGCCCCACCTCGGGCTGGTAGGTCCCGCGGGGACACGGCTGGCAGGGCTTGAAGCCATCGGAGGAGTGCTGGCCGGGGGGACACTGACCTGCGGGCACAGGCACCCGGTGTGCCCCGGGCTCCCCCACCCCCAGCCCAGCTCCCCTCCCCCCAGCCCTGGCAGCACCAATAAATCCAGAACAAGCACTGCCCTTCCCAGAGTCCCCTCTAAATGCCCCAAATAGTGACTTTTAAGGGTCCTGGGGATGCTCAGGGGTTTTCCCCTCTTCTGGATGGGGGCTGACGGCTGATGGTTGAGGCTGCAGCCCTGGGCACGGTGCATGGACATCCCCAAGAGAATCATAGAATGATCAGAGTCAGAAGGGACCTTGAAGCCCACCCAGTGCCACCCCCTGCCCTGGGCAGGGACACCTCCCACCACACCAGGTTGCTCCAAGCCCCCTCCAACCTGCCCTTGAACCCCTCCAGGGATGGGGCAGCCACAGCTTCTCTGGGCAACCTGGGCCAGGCTCTCACCACCCTCACACCAAACAAGTTCTTCCCCACATCTCAGCTCCATCTCCCCTCTTTCAGTGTCAAACCCTTCCCCCTCGTCCTCGGGCTCCCCTCCCTGATCCAGAGTCCCTCCCCAGCTTTCCTGGAGCCTCTTGAGGGACTGGAAGGGGCTCCAAGGTCTCAACAGAGCCTTCTCTTCTCCAGGCTGAACCCCGCCAACTCTCTCAGCCTGTCCTCACAGCAGAAGGGCTCCAGCCTTCAGAGCATCATGCCCCTCCTGGTCCCCCCCGCCACCCCTCCGTGCCCCCCTTACCTGTGCAGCCGGTGATGTTGGTGGCTCCCACCGGTCCGAAAGCATCACCGCGGGGACACAGGTCGCAGGAGAGCTGCCCCTCCTTCTCCTGGTAGGTGCCGGGAGGGCAGGGGACACACTGCTCCGTCTGGCCGTGGTAATACGTTCCCTGCGAGCAGCTAACTGAGAGCCAGGGGGGACGTCAGTGACATGCTGGGGGAATTGTCACCTCTGGGGGGGACAACTGGCCGGTCCCCCACCCCAGGACACCCCGCGATGCTCCTTACCACACTTGCCACCCAGGCGCTGCTGGCCTGGCCCACAGCTCTCCTGCCGCTCCGGGGCCACGCTCAGCTTCCTCGCCACCTCGTACTCCATCCCCGCGAAACGCAGCAGGAACCGCTCCTGGTTGATGGATTTCTTCAGGGCTTTGATGGCTGACTTCAGCTTCTTCTCCACCCTCTGCCGCAGGCACTGCAGGTTGCAGCCAGCTGGGGGGGGCAGGAGGAAATGGGGGGGTTCAAGGATGGAGAGGGTAACCTAGCAGGATTAAAACCATCTCCCAGATGCTCAGCTACAAGTGCTGCCCAGCACATCCCAGTATGGTGAGGAATGAAGACTGGTTTGGCTTTCCTTGCTTCGTGGGGATGGCATTGTCCCCCTGGTCCCACTGCCCCCCCGGTCCCATCACTGTCCCCCCTGGTCCCATCACTGTTCCCTGGTCCCACCACCACTCCCCTGGTCCCATCACCATTCCGTGGTCCCACCACTGTCCCACTGGTCCCACCACCCCTGTCTGCACCCGAGACGTGTCAAGCCAGCGCCGTGCCCACCTGTGATCTCCTCTGGCTTGATCTCTGCCTCGAACTCCAGGGTGATGCGTGTCACCTCCTTGTTGGAGGAGTTGCGAGCCCGGCGGCCCTTCCCCTTCTTGGACGAGTCACACTTGAGGTTGACGAAGGCAACCTGGCAGTCGGAGCAAGGCGCCGACCCGCCTGCGCGTGGGGGGACAAGTCAGGACCCCATCCCTCCCGGGGGGACGGGCATCCCTGGCATCTCCCCGCCGCCATCACGCCTCACCTTGCACCCCAGCCTTCCCAGCCTCCTCCTGCTTGCCCTTGGCCCGCGGGTGCAGGTGGCACTTGGCATCCTTGATCTTGAAGGAAGCCTTTTGCTTGACTGGGGCAGTGACAGTCTCTAAAAGAAAAGGTGGGTGCTCAACCACCCCGGCGTGGGGCAGCCTGGCCGGCGGTGGCTGTGGCCACCCCGGGAGCCCCCTTACCGAGACACTGCTGGCTGCTGTTGGCGGGTCTCTGCTGGCCACCCTGCCGCAGGACGGGGGTCCCACAGCTCACCGTGTAGCTGCTGTCGGACTCTGTGGGATGGAGGAACGGGAGTCGGGGGATGCCGGAGCGACCGCCCCGTCCCCACCATGCTCTGCTGGATGATGCAGGGAGGGATGGCTGCACCATGAGGGATGATGCTCAGCTCCCCGCTGTGGGGATCCTGCACCAGGGACCCATCCCATGGATCTACACCTCCCTCCCTCGCCATGGCCACTGCTTGGGTGGGCTTCACCCTGGCCGTGCAGCCGCTCCTCTCCCCCCCACCCCAAGTCTGGGTCGTGCAGGGAAATGGGGACCCCCCTGCCCGTGCCAGCGGTGGCACCGGTGCTGGTACCTGGCAGAAAGCGGGCCTTGGAGGCGCAGGTGAGGGCACAGCTGTCCTTCTTGCCCGTCTTGTTGCAGGTGAGGGTGGCCCGCGGTGGCACTGAACCTGGCAGGCATTTCACCAGCTCTGAGGGACACGCGCCGGCTGGTGATGACAAGTGGGGAGCCCGTGGCTGGCACAGCCTGGGGACACGCAGGGGACCCCTGCGCCCTCCCAGGTCACGAGGGGATTCACCAGGGAGTAGAGGGTGCCAGAGCACGACATAGGGACCCTGGACCCCAACCCCCCCAGCTCCTCCTTGGAGATGTCAGACATGATTAATGGCTTTCAATTTTTTGGTGGAGGGAGCAGTGGGGAGGGCACAGCCAGAGCCACGAAAACAGCCCCCTTAGGGACACTTGCTAGTGCAAAAGTTCACGGCCGGCCCTGAGCATGGTCAAAAAAGCAATGAGATGACCAAGGGCAGAGGGAGCAGGACAACACCCTATGGCACTTCCCACCCAGACCCAGGTGAGATGGACATGAGACCCCAGCCCAAAGCAAGCCCACCCCAGAGCATCCCTGCACCAGGATGCCCCAAAACCCCTGTGCTCTCCCCCAGGAATTTAATCCCAACAGCCCCGATGTACCTATACAGTCCTTTTTGTTCCAGTGCAGCTTGCAGCCGGTGGGACAGGTACACTGGTAGCTGCCGGGCGTGTTGATGCAGCCAAATTTGCAGCCCCCCCGGTTGATGCTGCATTCGTCCACGTCTGCAGGGAAGAAGGGAGAAGCTGGTGGGCGAGGGGCAGCGGGACCCTCCTGGCTCTGACACTGAACTGCTGCATCACCTCAGGGCTGTGATATTACATGGATAAATTGCCTGGCTGGGGATGGGAGACGTGCACCGCAGGGCGCTTCCAGCCGTGTCCCCTCCCTGCAGCCCCTCAGGGACGCGGGGACCCCCGATTGCCAGCGTCCCCGAGGGCCAGGCGGTGACGGGTGCAGCCCACCCAGGCTGAGCCCGGCCCCGCGGTGGGCTGGGGAGCTGCGGGGGGCAGCAGACGGAGCTGACATGGAAGCACTTAGCCAAATTCAAAAGGCAGCTGCTCGGCAGCCCCAGCCCCTCTTCCCCATGGTAGGGACCTTCCATCCCAGTCCCCCTCCCCACGGCAGAGACCCTCTGCCACAGCCCGAAATGGGGCATCCATCCTCCAGGTCTGGCATGGAGCATGGGAAAAGGTGGGGAGCAGCCAGGGATGGAGCTGCCCCCCTCAAAACACCCCTCCCTGCCCAGCTCCTCCTTCTCAGGAGCATCGGTGGGAGCCAGTGACCCCTCCATCGCGGGGTCTCACCAAGAGCATCCCGGGGGATGCGCTGGCTCATGCTGGCTGTGTATTTTGGGAGCACAAGGAGGGTCGCCCACCCTCGCTGACCAGGCAGTGCCGGAGCACCCGGAGTAGTGCCACCGTCACCCCGAGCTGACGGCACCGCTGCCGCGACACGCTCCGGCAACCCCCCCAAAGCGTGTTTCATCTGCCTCCTCGCTTCCCGGGGGCACCGCACGCCCCCGCCCTGGGGAGCTATCTGCCTTGTGAAACTTAAATCAAACCCTTTTGATGTTCCCCTTCCCACCCCGTCCCAGCTCCCTGCCAAAAACGCCGGGGATTTCTCCCTCTCTCCCGCTGCAGACAAGTCGCAAATTGTTCCTGTCGCTCCGTTTGAAGTTGCAGACACCAGCGTCTGGCTGCGAGCCCCCTCCCTGCCTGGCCCCAGCTCAGGGTACGTGGGGAACCCACCCCCCCGTAGGTCTTTGGGGTGAGTGGTGTCCCCAGGGGTCCTGCAGCAACCACGCCGTGGGGCTCCCCTATCCCTGCGTGCCCCCGTGTGCCCCCCTGGGACCCAGACCCAGCATCCAGCCATCCCTACCTCCGCAGTGGGTGAGCCCGTAGAGCGTGTAGCCCTTGTTGCAGAGGCACTGGAAGCTGCCGGGGGTGTTGATGCAGAGGTGGTCGCAGGTCCGGTCGAAGGAGCACTCGTCGATGTCTGGAGGAAAGGCAAGGGGGAAAGGTGAGGGTGACGTGGTGGAGGGGCGTCCCCTTCCCGCTCCAGCAAGCTCGGGCTGCACTGGGATGCTCCATCCCACAGGGCTGCAGGGAATGTCATGACCTTCATCCCAGGGTTGAGTGAGGCCGGAGGATTTCACCTGGCATCTGCCTAATTGCTGGCTTTAACTCTGCCATGGGACGAGCCCAGAAATCCCCAACTCAGGAGCAGGGCTGGGACGACAGCCCAGCTCAGCAGATCAAAGGGCTAAGCCCCAGACCAGAACCCAAATCCAACACTAATTCCCCGAAGGATGTATGTGGTCCAGAGGAAAGCAAAGAGGAATGAGTAACGGGGCCAGAACTCCTCCAGCAGCAGCGGTGGGAGGGCTGGGAACTGCCAGAGGGCAGGGAGAGGTGACATCCCCAGGCAGGACAGGGAGAGGTGACATCCCCAGGCACGGCAGGGTGTCCGGGGTCCCGCTGCCCCTTACCTTGGCAGTTCCTCTCGTTGATGAGCAGCTTGTAGCCCTTCTTGCAGCTGCACTCGAAGCTGCCCACTGTGTTCCTGCAGATGTGGTCGCAGCCGCCGTTGTTGAGCCGGCACTCGTCGATGTCTGGTGGGGACAGGGGACACGCGTCACGTCCCGGCTGGGATGCTCAGCCAGGAGAGCAGGGTCCTCCCTCTGGACCCCATCCCCACTGGGAGCCGGCAAATGGGGGACACCCTTTGGGCTCTGATGGTCACTGAGGGAACGTGGCTGCTGGTTTTATCTGGGCAGCCGATGCACGACACCGGGGACACTGGGGACACCGGCCAGGGCTCCTGGGCTCAGCTCCCCTTGGAAGCTGTGCAAAGCCTTTAGTTTGGGCAGGCCTCAGCATCCTCCCAAGCAGAGCCAGGGTCTCTGAAAGAGCCTCTCAGCTGGGGCAAAGCACCAGACCGGAGTCTTGCAGAGTCACGGGCTTGTGCTGGGGGATAATTCTGAGGAGCAGGCGCAGCAGGAAAAAAGACCAAGCCAGGTGGGGAAACCTCCTCATTCAAAAACAGCCGCTTGAGAAAAATAAATACTTTTCAACCCTCACCCCTCTGCTGGCCGTCTCCTTCCTGCCGTAAACACAGCTAAAAATGACAATGCACAAAAACTGCAAAGAGCCCCAAAAACCTGGAAAGAGGCTGGCACTTAGGTTTTTAAGTTGGTTTGTTGGTTTGGTTTTTTTTCCACTTTTTCCACTCATCACAAAATTTACTGCTAGGAAACGACCTGTAAAATGGAAGGCGACCAGGAAAAGGCAGTCGCCTTCCCCGTCCCTCCATCCCCCAGCGCCGGGGCAGCAGCTCTGCCTCTCTGGGGCTGGGGTTTTCTTTTTACGACTGCGAGGGAGCGAGCTGTAAACCAGCCCACAGCCCTCATAAAACCCCCCAGACACAGGGGACGTGGCTCCGGGTTATTGCACGTTCCTGGAAACTGCAGAATTGGAGAAGGCTGGGGGAGCTGGGGGTGGGGGGGATGCTCTGATAAAAAAAGAGGGGGCAGGGGGCTTCTGGAAGCAGTCAGCAGGTAGACAGGCAGCCAGCAGCGGGACGGGGGTCTCCTTTCAACCAGGGTCAAGTTCCCAGAGCTGCTGGAAGACACAACGCAGGCACCGGCCAGCCCTGGGGTCACGGGGTCCCCCTGCCCGGGGTGGGGGGGAATTTGGAGGGGATTTGGGGTAACCAGGCTGGACTTCCCCCCCCTCGCAGGGACAGGCGGATGGGGATGTCGGTGGGATCCCATGGTGTCCTCCCCAAAGTGGGACACGGTGCTCGGACCCAGCCCAATATGAGCCACAAAGGGGCTCGTGCCCCACAAATTCCCAGAGTGGGTGTGGATTTCCTGCACAACCACCCCCTGCCCACGGGGAAACTGAGGCAGGGGGGTGGAACGAGGTGGGATGGGACCCTCCAACCCCACAACTGCCATGCCACCACCTCCAACTTGACCTCACCCTCTTTTCACTCCCTCCTTCCCCAAGGGACCAGGGGTGACCACAGCACTTTTAGCAAGGTGGCTGAGTTCCCACGCCGGGGGGGGAGACCCCCGTCCCCGTGGATGCAAACACCGAGCAAGGGGACGCTGCAGGTAACACCGAGCTGAGCTAAAACTCAGCCTTTTCTAAGGGGACCGAGGACACGAGGGGGGGTCTGGGAGACACCCCAGCCCCGCTGGCACCCACCTACCTTTGCACGTCTTCCTGTCGGGCTGCAGCATGAAGCCCATGGGGCAGCTGCAGTGCACACCCGTGGCCGCGTCGTGACACTTGCTGTCACAGCCCCCGTTGTTCACAGCACAGGTCTCTGCAGGGAGAGAGGAGAGGACACTCAGGGTGAGGGACCGGGGTCTAAAAAGCTGGGGAGGGTGTCACCCCCCAGGTGTCCCCATGCCAGCGAAAAGTTCCCACGTCACCCAGATGTCCCCATGCCGCAGTGTGGGAGAGGCAGTGGGTGCAAACCTCCCCACGGAGCCCACCCAAACCACCCTTGGCTTTTCACGCAGCCCTTAACGAGGTCACGGAGCCCCCCTAATTAACAAACACCCCCGACGCAGAGTGCAAGGACCGAGGGTTTAAGGCATTAAGGCTTGATGGTCCCGTAGCATCTTCCGCCTCCGCAGGTGACCCAGTGCTGGTTGCCTTCCCCATCGCCCACCCGGGGGCTGCTCCCCAGGGATTTTGGAGGTGAAACAAGGGCACGTGTGATTCACCCCGGCTGCAGCCCAGTGCTAAGGCAGAGAAAAGCACCCAGATTTCCCCTTTTGCCACAAAAAGCCCTGCGCAACCCTCCCGCCTTCCAGCAACCTGCTCTTACAGACCGGGTATCGGCATTTAAGGCAGAGCGGGGAGTGGGGACAGCCCTGTCCCCTTGTTAGAGGAGGATTTATTAATTACAGGCAGCAGCAGCCAGCTGTCCCAGGGAGGACGGGGTCGGGGACACAGGCAGGGACGCACAGGCAGAGCCGCTGCCGGTTGCGAAAGAGCCGAGACTCGGGGCGCTGGGAAAAGCGGAGGTGGTTTGAGGGAGGCTCTTCATTCCCGAAACGCGGCGCGTTTTCAGCTGACGGAGGGAAAAGCGGCTCCGTGGGATTAATTCCGCCACGCTCAGCCCCCGCGCTGGCATCGGGGCTGCACGTCCCCCAAAAACAGGGTCCAGCAGAGCCCAGCAGCTCCAACAAGGAGGAATGGATTTTCCAAGTGACAAAGTCACAGCCCTTGGTGAGCAAAACGTTCCCGGAGCCGGGTCTCGACAGGGGTGTCCGTGCTGCTGCTCCCCAGGGATGCAGGTGCACAGCCCCCATCCCCAGCACGATGGAGGAGGGGGCCCAGCCCTCCCTTTGCCACGGCCACCACAAAGCCACCGGTGACCCCGTGCCACCGGTCCCTAACCACCATCCACCGCTCGGGCACGCCGGCCAGTCCAGTGTCACGGGCTAATTTGGGAGACGCTTTGTATAATTAGAACACACACACACAGAGGCAGCATCAGTGGAAAAAAAAAAATCCAATTATTTTTTTTTTTTAAAAAAGCTAATTATTTCAGTATTATCAAAGTCAGCTGTTGCTGGTAGGACTAGAAGGGACACTAATTTAAATGAGGCATTTTCAGCTTGACAGCTTCCCTGTGAGATCAATCCTCAATTTTGGTCCTAACCACCAGAACAATGGTTTGAAGTGCATTAAGTTGTTCACAAAGGATAATAAAATATTCCTTTCAGAAGGCTGGTTGCTCGGATAAATGAGGCGTTTGGGCTTCAAGGAACCCAAGATGAAAATGCCTTGAAGAAATTCCTTGGAAAGAGCAAAATCCCAGGTTCTCCCGCTCTTTGCGAGCGCCGCATGGGGTGGGAATGACTGAACCATCCAACCATTTGCCGCGGGGCGAGGGAGCTGGGATCGCTCTGTGCTCGTCTTGCCGCTGCTATTTTTACGATGTCCCATAATAAGAGAACAAAAGGGACCATTTTATGCAATTAATAGCCAGCACAATTACAAAACCGAGCGGCAAGGGAAGGATTTCTGCAGATTTTATCATTCCTCCAGCCAGGTTCTCGCGCCGCACAGAGCCCGGCTGTGCCGGGACCGTTCCCCCCCCGGCGCCGGGACGAAGCGCACGGTGCGGGCGACACCGCGCCCAAGGGAAGGGAAGCTTTTCTGGAAGCCCGATGAATTATCCAACACCAGCCTTTGTTCCAGCAGCTGCTGCAGAAGCAGCCCAGGGAGGATTCTCATTTAACAGTGTTGCTGCCGGGATGAGACACCGGGATGGAGGAGCCAGAGAAACGGATGCACCGGAGGTCGGGAGGGGAAAACAGGGCTCTCTGGGGACTGTGGTGTCCTGGGCACCCTTCAGCATCCTCCAACACTGCAGCACCCATCTCCCCTTCACACCTTCAGGGAATTTTGGCTAAGATGGAAAGTAAAGCAAGTCCTTCCCGCCATCCTATGAGGATGCAGCCGCTGCCTGAGGCATCCAGGGGGTGGGAGCTGAGCCAGCCCCACTGCAAACCCCTCTGCGAAGGTGGGGGGACCATGTCCTGTAGGCTCTGCACAAGCTGGGGGCGGGGGCATCCATGTCTTAAAAGCTTTGCAAAAACCTGGGGGGGGTTGCTGTGGGGGTACCTGGGAGGCAGCGGAGGTGGGAGGGCACGGGGCCAGGCGCTGGAGCAGGGCTCCGGGAGAGCAGCATTGTTCATGGGGTGCCGGCAGCCCCAGGGCTGCTCCCAGCCTGGCGTGACTCACCCAACCACACAGGGCTTTGGCGAGGGCCTCCATCGCTCGGGGAGGGAGAAGACAAAGCAGCCTGTGCACACACACACACACACGCACGAACACACACACACACTCTCTTTCCCACCCTCCTCCATCCCAGCTCCGGTCTCGCTTCCCGACCGCCACGGAAACCCTGGCCCTGCTCGCACCCTGCGCCGTGCTGGCTGTCACCGGGCACCAACAGAGCCCCTGCCCGTGTCCCCTGCCCGTGCCCCCTGCCCATGTCCCCTGCCCATGTCCCCTGCCCATGTCCCCGCAGTGTCCTGCCCACACACGCTCTGGCTTCGCCTCCACCTGCTGGGAAGCAGCAATGGCAGCAGGATTGCCATCCCACAAGCCAGAGGAGATAATTGGGTGGTAATCAGAAGGATTACAGCCGGGTTGGCTGGAGCGGGGTGATGGCGGGGAGCTGGGGGGGCCCCCCCCCTTCTCCCACCCGCTGGGGAAAGGCTCTGCAGAGCCCCCCGAAAGCTCGATGCCGCCGGCGAGCTGTGCACCCACAGCTTCTCCCGGGTTTTGCATGCACCCAGCACATCCACAAACAAGATTCCCCACCACAGAGAAGCCGCTGGACCTTCAGGCTGCCTCAGTGTCCTTCTGGGCTGGGCAGAGGCATCTCCTTACCTTTCAGAAGGGCTTAGAAACCTGGCGCAGGGTTGCAAAGAAATCCTTGGGGAAGCAGCCGAGGTGCCAGCCCAATTAAAGGTCATTGACAGCTCTGGGATTTGCTGCCCCGAAGCACAATTAGCAGCTTTACCAAACCCTGGGACATCCTCAATGTCCCCGTGTCCGCAGAGGGGACCGTCTGTGAGCGGGGGGACTCCAGGAAGGGGTGATTTTGGGAGCACAGAGACGGGCACAAGCATCCCCCTCCCCATCACGCAGCCACCAGCAGACCACAGCTAGCTCCTGGTGGGTGGCCACGGTGGGGGGACAACCATTGCCACAGCCACTGGAAAGCAGAATATCACCCCTGCACCGGGCTGGGTGACCAAAGCAACGCGAGAGCCCCCGCCTCATGCAAGCACAGCCAGGGGAGGGTCTTTCTCTGTTCGCCCCCAAGCAAAGTCCGCCCGAGCTCTGCGGGGTTTCAAAGCAGCAGGGGGGGACAGGGTTAGTGAGGCATGCGGTTAGCGCGACAGCTCAGCCCCCCGAACCCCGTTAGGATCTCGAGATGAGAGACCGTCTACAGTTAGACCCCTCCGCAGAGATAGAGAGAACAAAAATATTTACCATTAGAAAACGTCTCAACGATAACGTGTTGCTGGAAGTGTCTCTCCCCTGTTTAACATTATAAAAAAGTGATTTAGAAACAGTGTCCAGCAAGGAGCTCGGTTGGTGTCACACATCAATGGGTTCGACTCCACTGCCTTTCCAGCCTGGTGGAAATTGCCCCTTTGGGTTTTTTCTCCCCCCCGCCACCTCCCAAAAGAGCCAAAACCAGAGGATTGGGTCTGGTGCTATCGACTCCTCCATCACCCTGTCTGAAGCATCCCGTGCCCCGCAGCCTCTCCAAACCCCCTCCGGTTTCGTGCCCCACGTCGTGCCGCCGGAGCCCCAAGCGAGAGGGAGGAAGCGCGTTATGAAGAGCGTTAGTGCAGCTCGTTAGTCTGGGGAATCGGGTCCTCGTCGGAGCAAAACCAGCACGTGCCGGGGCAGGTTGTAATCCCTGAGAGGAGCCGTATGGCACCGTGTGGCCGTGGGCCTCAGGAAGGCAACCGCATCCCGTCGGTGGCACTTGCACTGCTGGGATTTAGCAGAAGAGCCCAAATTTTGGGTGCTCTTGGGCTGCTCAGCTTTACCCTGCACTGGTGCAGGGAGCCCCGGTGAGACACGGTGCAGCCCCGGGGTGAGCACCCGAGGGAGCCTGGGGGGGTACAAATGGCTAAAAAGGGGCTGAGAGCAGCCCAGGCAAAGCTGCAGACCCCCAGATTGGTGCTAAAACACTTTTAAAAAATTAGCTTGAGCCTTGCCCTGCAAAGGAGACTCTGCCTGACATCACCCATCCATGGCTGGGAGATGTCCCCCACCTCATCCCAGTCATTTTGGGGAGGGAATAAGAAGACTCAGCACTTCTTTTTGTGGGGACAGAGCCCCGTGGCAGTGCTGGACCGAAGCCGGAGAGCCCTGGGGTGAGCGGGGAACGTGAAGCCCATCACCCCTGGGACCGAGCAGAGACAAACACATCCCCACTTAATGATAAATGACGCCGGGTCCATGCAGAGGGGAGGACAGTGGAAGGGCAAAAGAGGGGACAGGCAGCCCCCAGCTGTCCCCTGGGGGGGCTCAGACTGAGGGCAGAGACCCAGCAGCCAGGACACAGGGTGTTGAGGTTCTGCAGAGACTGTGTCCCCCTCGGGGAGGTGGATGTGGGCAGAGGAGCACACATGGCATGCCCACGGCCACCCGCCTCGTGTCCCCGGGTCCTGCTTTCCCCTTACCAGAGCCCTCCTACGCCGTGGTCCCTTGGCTCTGGTGTCCCCGGCATTGACCCGGCAGCAGGGTCTGGCGCAGCCCCCGCTCCCGGCACCGTCGGCTTCACAAGGCCGGGGAGCATCGGCGCTGCCCCCGCAAACCGCCGGGGCGCAGGTCAGGAAATCACCCATAAAACTGGAGCTGGGGTTAGTTTCCTTCTCCATCTAATCATATTTCCTCCCCATCCACCGCCTCCCACTCCGCTCGGTGCTCGCCCCGCGCCGGGGGACAGTGACGGCCCTGCTGCACCCCAAGGACCAGCGGGAGGGAGCTGCAATGATGCCCTGGCAGCTAAATCTTCCCGGAAAGCCAAAATCTCCATCAGCTGTGGCATCCCGGTTTGCATCTCCCTGTAGACACTGACTGCGCCCTGGGCTGCTGGAAGGTGATTGTATGTTCTTTTTTTTTTTTTTTTTTTTTTTAAAAAAAAGGCTATTTTTTGAGCATAAATATAAATATATAAGGTCATCGGCCTCTCCTCCCCGCTCCCCCTCCCCCTCGAGCCCGCAGACATGTTGGGAGCCATTAGGGCTGGCCCCGCTTTGCTCAGAGGCATGTTATTCATTATCTGCATTTTTAAAAGCAGCAATAAAAAGCGGAAAAATGAAAAACACCGGCCATGGCCTAATGAAACTGTCATTCAAAGGGGCTGATCGTGCTTCCTGCCGCGTGGTGTGATCTGAAGGGAACCTGGACCAGGGGCCTGTCCCGGCAGCCCATCAAACGCACCGCGTACAATTTCAAAGCCCATGGCCCGGGGAGCGAGTTTGCGTTTCCCTTCGCTGGAAACTTTATTCCCCTTGAAATGATGAAATATTTCAGAGGAAATGGGGAAGGGGCGGCGGAGGGAGCACCGGGGAAGCTGGGGGGGAGGGCTGTTTGCTGAGCCCCGGCTGTAAAACAAGAAAGGGTGGTTATAAATATCTGAGCAGGTACCTCGGCCGTAAATCTGCTGGCCGGGCACCCCCATGGGGCGGCTGCCAGCTCCCAGCGGCCAGAGCACAATCCCACAGTGTTCCTGTGGTGGGGATGGGGGGTCAGGAATCTCTTGAGGGACGGGGGAGCCGGGTGGGCGCCTTCCTGCAGAGAGGGATTGCAGAGCCGAGAGGGATGCGAAAGGTGCAGCAGTGGGGTTTTAGGGCTGGTGGCTCCTCAAATCCTCCATCGAGGTGTTTGGTTTCCCCCCGGGAGGATGGATGAGGGAAGAGCTCATGGAGACGTACCGGCTCCGGTGGCAGATGCCCCCCCAGCAGATACAGTGCACAGCATGGGGACAAAGGGGGAGATTTTGGCCAAGGTGATGAGGAGAAGTGATTTTGGAATGCCCTAAATCCCACCCTCACGCCTGTGGTACCCAGGGTTCAAGTGCTGAGACCCTGCAGCAAACAGACCCCTCTGGAGCATCCCCCAAATCAGGAGATGCTTCGGAGGGGGGCTCTCCCACCCCCCGCACCCAGCAGCTCAGAAGCATCATTTCAGTGCCAAACCTCCCCGAATCCTCGCACCAACACACACACAACACGCACAGGGACCTCTGGCCAGGAGGAATGAACCCTGGGGTCCCCAAAGTCCCTGTGGGAGGAGCAGTTCCCACCCCGGGCACAGCAACAACCCCACAGGAGGGTCCTCAAGGGGATGAAGCAGGAGCAAACACAAGGACGGCGGGGACAAGGAGCTGCAAGTGCCTGCCAGCAGCCAGGAGGGACCGGAATTAATCCCGGGACTGGGCTGGGTGACAGCGGTGACAGGCAGGAGGGCTTTGCTGGGGGCTCAGCCCCCAGCATCCCTCCCCACCAGGGGGTCGGGGGGCTCCTCCGCCGCTCCCCCCGAGTATGGAGCTGTCTTTGGAAAGCGCAGAGGGTTTTCTGTTCAGGCACAGCGGGGACACCGGGAGCCAAAACCTCGCTCTTGCTTTCAATCCCTTTTTCTTTTTTATTTCTGCAATAAGAACTCAAATGTCTAGAGCAATTTGTGGATGTAATCACTCGCTGAATGTAACATTTTTTTAAATCAAATCAGCTGTTAAACAGCAGAAGCATATGAAACCAGTAAAACTTCTATCTCTGTTTGATGTTTTACAATTTGAAAACACAATTTGAAAGAGGAAAAGGACAATTCTGGGGGTGGTTGAATTGTCAGGTTGTTGGGTTTTTTGGCATTTTTTTTTTTGCAAGACAATTGTTCCTGAGCCGAGACCCTGCAGTGCCAAGTCAGAACAGATCACCACAGCCAAATCTGTCCCCTCCACATCCCTCCCTGAATGCTGCCGGTGACGGGGACAGTAACAATTTCTGGAGCGGGGACATCTTCAGCCCTCTCCCTCCAGCAGCACGGAGGCAGGGACCCCTGCCCGCACCCCAGGCAATGACCTGTCCCCAAATGTCCCCTCAAGCATCCCCACGGCCACTTTTGCTCCCCGTGGTTGAGCAGCGACGCACCCCTGCATCCCTCACACACACACTGAGTTTCTCCGATCTCAGCAAAAGAAAACACCGCGTCCCCAAAGCTTGGACAAAACCCAACCCTGTTCATCAGGCCAAGAGCAAATTGCCCAGGGAGGAAGACGAGCCATCCCGCACCCCGACCCGCGTCCCCGCAGCCCGGCAGTGGCACCTACCGATGCACGTCACCCCGTCGGAGTGCAGAAGGAACTTGACGTGGCAGCCGCACTTGGGCCCCTGGTCGGTGTCGTCGCAGGTGTGCTGGCAGCCCCCGTTCCCGTAGTTGCAGGTCACTGAGGGAGGCAAAAATCCAGCCGTCACCCAGGGCCCTGGCCCCTCTCTTCCCCACCTGGCATCCCCGAGCGGTAGCATAAAGCTGGCTTGGAAAAACCCCATCCATAATCTCGGAGAGATGCCTCCCTCCTGGATAATTCCTAAAGTCCTCTGACTTTCCCTGCGGGATTTTGGCAGATGCAAACGGGTAAGTGGTTTGTCACGTCTGCCCTTTGCATATCAGCCAAATGCCACCAGTGCAGCCCAAGCAAAGGGGACCCATGGGCTGGTTGCCCCTGGTGTTAGAGGGGAAGGGTGGGACTTTCCCAAGCTCTGGAATGACTCAGGTGCTCCCGGGAATCCCTGCCAGCCCTCCCCGGGGGGCAAGGCGTACTGTTCATTTAGCTTAGAGGGAAAGTAGGCTCGTAGGATTAAAACTCCATTCCATCAGCGATTTTACCTGTTTGCTGCAGACAGCAAACGAGAAACAAAATAAAAATAATTGCATAAACACATGCATATCTATATAATAACCCTGGCAATGCCAGCGAGATGCTGGCAGGAGATCAGACAGGCTGAGAGCACCACAACCCCAGGGAGAGGATTCCTGCACTCCTCCCGTGCCGATCACACTCTCCCTGCTCATCTCCCCTTGGGAAAGCGAAGCTGATGGGACAGGGATGAGGGATGTTGCCCCTCTGGGACCCCCTTTAACTGCCATTTCAGCCCACTCAGTGTCAGGGCACAACGTCTCATGGCAGAGGGGGATGCCAGGAGCATCATCTGTAAGGGCCACAGCTAGAGGAAAATGAAGCCAGAGGGTTTCAGGCTCAATAAACCAACTGCTGCTGGGTGGATTGGGGGTTTGCAGAGGGACCAGGACGTGTCTGTACCATGGGGACAAGGCTGGGGTCCCCAGGAGGGTGTATTCCCCATCCCTGGAGCACTCCTTACGTTTGCAGTCGCGCTGGTTCTTGGTGAGCTCGAACCCGGGGCGGCACTCGCAGGCGATGCCCCCCTTGGGGGTCTCTCGGCAGATGTGGGCGCAGCCATGGTTCTTGTTCATGCAGTTCATTCCTTCTAAAAGAGAGAAGGAAGCAAAGAAAAGCTCCAAAAGCTTGCTGGCACCGGTCTGCGGCAGCAGAAGGGCATCTGAGGTGGGATGGGGAGAGAGGGGAAATGAGGGGAAAAACTTACAAGTGAGGACCTTAGAGGGGACAGGATAACCCCATGCAGTGCCCTGAAGGACAGCACGTCCTGGCACAGAGTGGCTCGGGAGGGTGGACAGGGCAGCCAGCTCGTGGGGATGGGGACACAGGAGATGCCACTGTGGCCACTGAGCCCCGTTCTGGGCTGGGTGAGATTCCCCAGGGAGCTGGAGGGACCGACACAGCTGGGAAGGGGGAAGGAAGAAAGCAAAAACACTCAGACGGCTTTGCCAAGCAGTGGAGATAAAAATCAGCAGAGACGTAAAAAATCTCTCATTTCCTCCTATTTTGGCTAAGAAATTGCTCCAGACGGCAGCAATTTAGAGCTGATACCGAGACGAAGGGCTCGGTGCTGCGCAAGACCTGGCAGGAAAAGATGAGCCTCGCAGGGTGGCGTGAGGCTCTCTGTGTACCTTTTATTTAATAAAACGCTCTGGATACAGGATTAATGTCCTGCGTTCGGTATTACCCTGCTTGGTAAAGGGGCCTGGAAGGGTTTTGTTACGGAGATGTTTATTAGCCCTCTCCCAGTAAATCTGTTTTTAAATTTGCAGCACTGAGAAGGGTCATGAACCAGCGCCGGCACCCAAAGCAGGGGTGATGGGTGCCTTTGATCGGGACCTGCCCGATAAATGCAGGGGTCGGAGGGTGCCCCGGGGCGGGGAGATGCCGTGGACTCACCTTCGGGGCGCTGGATGCAGGTGTGCTGGTTGTCGCTGAGGAAGAAGCCCTCCCGGCAGAAGCACTCGTAGCTGCCCATCATGTTGACGCAGGTCTGCTGGCAGCCGCCGTTGCCCTCCGAGCACTCGTCCAGGTCTGCAAAGGGAAGGTGGCAGGGGGTGAGGGTGGCCCCTTGGCATGCCAGGGGGCTGGGCAAGCGGCTGGGACAGATTGGCTAGGGAGCAAATTATTTCTGCTTTACACCCATGGTCCTCCAGCTAAGAGAAAAGGGGCTGCTTTAGGGCTGCAGGGGATGAGGGCGAAGCACATCAAGGGTCATAGAGGCCACACAGCTCTCCCGACTGATGGGCAAAAAAGGTCCAGCCTCATTTTACACAGAAAAAGGGATTTTCCTTGTCCTGGGACCCCAAAACACCCAGGATGCTGGGATGTTGGCTGCAGCTGCCCCCTGGTCCCAGCTCCTGCAAGCCTGTCGCCAGCTGGGGATGCCTGCACTTCATTAGGGGGAGCTGGGAAACCTTAGCCCAGAGCAGGGCTAATTACTTGTTAGAGACTCAAATCCCCAGCAGCTCTGCTGCTGCCCTCCTGCCTGTTTGGGTTTAACAAACCAAGGCTGGAAGGGGCTGGAAACACACACTCATGGCAGCGGCGATGCCCTCGCTGCTCCATTCCTGAAAATCCCTCTTTTAATGAAGAGCAACAGCCCATTGCTCTCTCCAGAGGGTTTTTGGGGACAGCGGTCCAAGCTGAACCCAGTGGTGCCAGAGCAGCCAGGATGTTGGGCTCAGGCAGAGCAGCAAACCCTTGCCACGGCCACTCCTGTCCCCTCCGTCCACGGTGCCAGGGCTGGGTGACAGCGTCAGGGCCCGGTGCCAAAGAAAACCTCCGGTGAACTCGAGCGTTGCCGAGCCGGTGGTGGAAGCGAAAGCTGAGCCCCGCCAGCATCGGAAACGCCGGAATAATGGCTCGGTGATGGCACGTGCTGGGGGGGACACTCCCAGCCCTGGCTCCTCCAGCACCAAATGGCACAGCACACACCAAAACCCCTTGCTTTTGGGCAAAGAGATGGATGGATGGATGGATGGATGGATACCTGAACAACGTGGGTGCCTGTGTCCCAGTGCCCCTGGCAAACCCCAGGGGATGCTCAGAAATCAAAGCAGCTGGAAACTGTCCAGAAGCTCCAGCTGGAAACTGTCACGAGATCAGAGCCCAGGAGCACCCCAAAAACCCGCCACTTTGGAAAGGAGGTGTTGAAAATGTCATCTCACACCCGGGGCCCCGCCGGGCAGGCTAGGGCTGACAGCCGGGCTGCAGCCAGACACAAAAGGGACACCCTCTGTGATGGCAGGAGGCTTGCAGCTTCCTCTGAGGCTCATCCCAGCCCAGCTATGTCCTGCAGATGCCAATAACTCTCCTCAAATCCCCCTGCTTATAACAAGGGCTTAACGTCTTGCGACTTCTCCTTCAAGCTCTGCACAAAAATGAGGAGGCAGCCGTTCAAACCCAATGGTTGAAACGAGACTCCACCGCTCTAATACCTGTTTTATTAAATACAAGGGAGATGGGCAGAAGCCAGCAGGGCCCGTGACAGGACCGGGGCTTGAATTCCTGTCCTGGTTCAAAAGGTCTCCCGGGGTGGGCAATGGGGGGGGGGCAGTGGGTATGTACCCCAACCCACCTCCGGCTCGACCACTACTCACGGTGTCAGCAAAGCCTGGCACGACCCTCGGCTTCGCTCTGCTGCTCCTTCCCTTGGCTAAGCACAGTCAGAATGGGGGAGAAAAGGGAAGGAGGACGGGACAATCCCACCAGGGTTCATCCCTGCCACCCCCCAAAAGCAGCCACTGCTCAAATCCACCCAGAGCACCGAGGACATCAACATCCTCATCTGTAAAATGTTCTCCAGGGAATAAACCTGCACCATCCCTACGGCAAAGCAACGTGGCTGAGATACCGGGACAAGCCAGGGAAAGGCTCAAGAGGAGAAGATGGGGTGCCCCCCCTCAGGTTCCCCCCTCGCCCGGCTGCTCCCTGGCCACCTCCATCCCCTCCTACCCAACTCTGTAAACACATGATGTCTGTGGCTCGCCAAGCCCGGCTTTCCTTTCTTCTCCTCGGGCTCATCCTCCCCCGGGAGAGGAAGGCAGAGCCGCCCGCGCCTCCTCCCAGCTGTGTAAATCTCCCCCCTCCCCGAGGAGGCTGCAAAGATCCCGGTGATGGTGCTTAATGCAAAGCGTATGTGTCCATTAATCCCTTCCCCCTCCTCCTCCTCCCAATGATGAGCTCATTAATGACCCCTCCGCAGACACTAATTAGAAAATAGCATGAGCTCCAGGCGGAGGGAGGAAGGGCGGGCAGCCCCGTGCCCCGGCGCTCCCACCCGGGGGTGCTGCGGGAGGAAGCGGGTGCCGGGGTGCGGGGCTCTGCCGGGAGCTTCGGCTCGGCCGCGGCCGGATGGAGTCTGGGGCAGTGGGAAGCGGTGGGGAGGATGCACGGCTGCTCCGTAGGCAGATGCCGGGTTTGTCTTGGCCCGGGGATTATTTACCCAGTCCCTTCGCTGGTTCCCATCCCCACCATATTTGCTATTAACTCATCTATTTTGGCAGGTGCAGGGCTGACCTCAAGCACGAGCGGAGCAAGCGGCGGGGCCGGGGTGAGCCTCCTCGGCTGGTCCTGCCTCCGGCAGCGGAGCGGAGCTGCGGCCCGGCCACTCGCCGCAGCAGGATGTGGCCACGGGGAGGCTGTGACCAGCACCCAGTGTCCCCAACCCTCCCTGTCCCCAGCATCCCCCAGGCTATGGATGGACCCTGGGAGCAAGTTTTTCTCCCCACACAGAGCATCCTTCCCCAGCATCATCCCCGTGCAACGGGGAGCAATCCCATCCCCAGCGAGCCATCATGACACAGGACATGTCTGCAGCTGGTTTGCCATCATGGCAATGGCATCATTGTCCCCCAACGGCTCCTGGGGGGGTCAGAGCTTGGGACATGGCCAGCAAAGAAATCTGCCGGGCTGGTCCCAAGGTGCCAGAGCTGCCGAGTGGCTGTGACACCCAGCATCCCACCCCGCTGCGTGCCGGGGGCCTGTCCCTCACCCAAGCAGTTGTGGCCATCGTGTGCCAGGCGGAAGCCATCGTAGCAGGTACAGCGGTAGTTGCCGGGGATGTTGACACACTCGTGGACACAGCCCGCGTTGTCTTCCCGCTCACACTCGTCGACGTCTGTGGAGAGAGGAGGGCAGGAGAGTTGTAGGCCTGCCCCAGCTGAGGACGGCCAACTCATTACACGCGTGCTGCTTCCCCAGTGTTTGTGACCCAGCTGATATTGTGCCCTGGGGTCTCTGCTTAATTCAGCAGGTCCCCAGGTCCGTTATCACCGACAGCATCCCTCCACACCCTGCAAAAACACCCCTGTCCTCCCCAGTCTAGACCCTGGACTTCCAGTTATCCTGCTGTCTTAAACCTTCGGCACAGCGTGGTGCACTGGGAATCGCATGGGATCTCCCGCTGGCGGTGGGCAGAGCTGCCCGTCTCCATGGCGAAGCCCTGCTGAGCCTGGAGCACGCTTTGATCCCTCTGCTGTTTGTACTCGGCCGTCCCAACCCCGATCCTGCTCCGAGCAGAGCCGGGAATTTCTCCCCTGCCCGGTTCCTGCTTTCCTGCTGCCAATCCTCCAAGGAGCACATTTTCTTTCCATGCGCCACTGAGCTGCATATACCTCTGTCTATACCTATATCCATATCTGCATTTACATCCACATCTATGTCTACATAAAATCATAGAACTGCCCAGGTTGAAAGGGACCTTTCAGATCATTGAGTCCAACCATCAACCCAACGCTGACAAAACCCATCACTGGGTGATGTACCACGTCTACCCAGCTTTTAAATCCGTCCACGGCTGGTGACCCCACCACTTCCTGGGCAGCCCATTCCAAGGCTTAATAACCCTTTCTGTGTAAAAATGTTTCCTAATATCCACCCTAAACCTCCCCTGGCATAACTTGAGGCTGTTTCCTCTTGTCCCATCAGCTGTTCCTTGGGAGACAAGACTGACCCCCCCCGGCTACACCCTCCTTTCAGGAGGTTTACATCCATATAATTTACATTTACATCTATATCTATTACATTTACATCTATATCATCTATATCTCTGTATCTTATTTTGAAGCTTCTCGTGTTTTAGCTGCTAACCCAGTTCTGCAGCCTCTGGGTTGGAAATCCTGCAGGGAAAAAAAAAAAGCTCAGATTGTTTAAAACCAGCCCCAGGTGACCCAGGTGGCTCTTCGCAGAGCAGAGGAGGGAGCACAGCTGCCACCAGCAAGGACAATCACATTCCTCTCCCTCTCCATGCACTGCAGCATCAACAGGCCAGGAGTCTGGGGCAGAAAAGGGGAATAAGAGGTTTGTGATGGGCTGGGGTGAACAAGCAGCCTTTTGCTAGGGCAGGGGACATTGCTGACGAGCCACCCCCTGCCAGGGCTGTCACTCGTTGGAGGGGTGCTGGTGGCGTGGTCCTACCTTTGCAGTGCTTCCCGTCCCCGGTGTAGCCGGACTTGCAGATGCACTTGTAGGACTTGGGGGTGTTCTGGCAGATGGCGTCGATGTGGCAGTTGTCAGTGCCCTCCACGCACTCATCAACATCTGCAAAGGGAGAGGGGGGGGCAGCGATGGGGAGAGCTGGGGGGAGCCCTCCCCATCTCTCACCGGGCCCATCACCCAAGGAAAGAAAATTGAGCAGCCCTCTGGCTTTTCAACCCGCACACGGACCAGGATGCTGCTGCTTTGGTCCTTAGTGGCTTCGCCGCACCCAGACCTGATGCAGCGGGTAATGGGCTCGCTCCCAAAGAGCCCTACCTGTCTCCCTGCTCTTACACAAGCCACCCTGAGTCTCCCCGACCCTTTCCCCTGCCTGATGATTGGAAACACCGTTCCGGCGCCCGTAGTCCGGGCTGGAGCCAGCCCAGGCAGAGGTGAAAGTCTCTGTCTCCAATTAGCCATTTCCTGAGCCGACCAGTCACCCAAATAATCGTCATCGCTTTCTATTCTTAGGCAGGGAGGAATGTGCACGAATTAGCAGGGACCGCACTAAATAAACCTGGGAGCCGGCAAGCGGGAAGCAGGAGGGAGAACTGGGAAAAACATCAAGGCTTCCTTGGGGACACAGCCAAAAATCCATGTCCGACCCCCATCCCCCTTTGCCCATCAGCCCACCTCAGGGACGCAGCGCTGTGGTACCTGGGACATGGCCTCCAGAGCATCACGAGCCAGTGATGGCCTCAAGTGGTGATGCTCAAGGGTTTGGCCGTAGCAGGAGGCCATGGGAGCAGAGATTTTAATGGTATTTGGGAAACAGAAGTTTTGAGCATGTGGTGAGGAGGTTTTTGAGCAAAAGACTGCTCACCTGGCTGCTCTCTGCCTTCCCTGCGTGGGCTGTAAGGGAGATGTGGTGCCCTGGAGCAGGCACATCTCCCCCTCTCTGCCTGTGGATGTGGTGTGAGGCAGCTGGGTGTCCCCAGGGGGGTGAGGTGGGGCTGAGCATTGCCCACAGCCCCCCCGGGACAGGCAGGGCTCCCCAAGCAAGGGGTCTCCCCACTCTGACCCCCCGGGCACATGGGCTGCACATTGGGGGGTTCACCTCCACCACCTCCCACGGGGACGGGGAGGGTCCCACCAGGGAAGGGGGATCCAAGGGTCCCTCCAGCTTCCCCATACCCCATGAAGAGGAGCCTGAGGCAGCAAAGCTCTCAGCTGCCTTTAAAAAGCAGCTTTTCCACAACCCCAAGAACAGAAATGCTCTCTCTGGGACGTCCCTGAAGACATGAAACATCCCTGCAAGCCGCGAGCAGGCAGAGATCCCTGCCAGCCCCGCCAGGACGGGGGCCATGGCCACGGGAGCACTGGCCCGAGCCCTCTCCCGGCCACCCCGGCAGATTTTTGCCGGGAGATGTGCGTCACCCGGCCGGGGGGGAGGAGAGCTTTGCCTTTGCACCCGGGAGGCGGCACGTGCCTGCGCATTGTATAAATATTTACAGCCCGCATTCATATTTGTTATTTGACATTAGCCATGGCCCGCGGCCACCACGGCCTCCCTTGGGCCATTAATCACCGGCTGGAGGCTGACCCACCGCGGCGGAGACGATGGAGGGATTGCATGGGGGACTGTCACCCCGCTCCCCGCCGGCACTGTCGCCTCCAGCATCCACAGCACCGGCCATGGGGCCACCATGGTGTCACCACCCCAGCACCTCATGGCATCACCGGGAGAGTGGCTGGCAGCCCACCGTGCTCTGGGGGTCCCACGGGGACTCGGGGGGTGGGGGGGGCTGTTGTCTCCTCAGGGAGCTGAGCAGGGCTCAGGTTCGGTTCCTCGCCAGACAAACTTCTCTTTGGCCACAAACCCCATCCCCGCCCTGGGGCACAGCCACCCCACCGCACCCCCGACCCACCTACAAACAGAAAAGCGTGTGCAAATAATCACCAGTGGAAAAAAAAAATGCAAAAGCCACAGGAGCACAGAGCTCCCTCCTCCCCAACCACCTCTCCAGGCTTACAGAGGTTTTGGGGACAGAGGAAGCACCTCCATTGCCGACAAGCACCATCGGGCATCACGGGGAATTCACCTCCAGCTCCAGCATCCCTCGCCCGGGCTCTCGGGTGGGTGGTGGGAGGGACGTGGCACCGGAGCCATGAGGGGACACGTTGGGGCATTGAGACATGGGCAGAGATGAAGCTACAGCAGCAGCGAAGGCGATGCTGAACCAAACACTGAAAGGATTTGCAAATCCTGGGCCTGACCCTGCGCGGGTCAGAGCCCTCCCCCAGCTCCTTTCCCCCCTCCCAAGGTATAAATCACATCCCGATGCTTCGAGGTGACGGTCCCAAGGTGAGAGTCGCCGGGTCCCAGCACCCACCCAGGGGTACAGGTGGGAATCAGCACCCAAACAGTACAGACCATCCATCAACCCCCACATCCTTCCCCCTAAAAACACCCAAAATGCAAAGCATCCGTCAGACATCACATCATCGAAATTTTCCCAGCCTTTTGCCAGAAATCTCACTTTTTGGGGGGTTTGATTTTCTATTTCTTTTTCCTCCTGCGCCCTCAAGCTCGAGACAATGAACAATGTCTGTGCGGCGCTGAACACAATGCCGTGCCTTTCCCACTCACACATGTATATTATTTTTTTTTTCTATCTTTTTTTTTCCATTCTGTAACTTCAAAACTTCTCTAACTTTGGAAAGATTACACAGCAGCAAAAGTACAAAAGAAAACATTATAAATTTGCCACTCTGTAATTTTTCCAAAGCTGGAGACGTTCTGAAAGGTTACAGGATTATAAAAAAAAAGAGAAAAAAGGGGGAAAAAAAGTGTGTGTGTGTGGGAAGAGTGAATAAATACCCTCCTCATCACCCCAGGAGCCATCCTGAGATTGGCAAAGATCCTAATTTCAGAATGCTGAAATTCTGGCTCCTAAGAAGTATCGTTCAGAAATGATGGAGTGAATTAAAAAAAAAAAAAGCCCTCAGAGAAACTAATTTTTTGCCTTTTTGTCAACGTAAGTGGCATTTTCCCACGAAAGGGAAGGTTTGCCATCAGGGCAGCCCGCTTTTCCCGCAGGATAATTTTCTCCATCCCAAAAAACTGCCCATGGCCGCGCTGCAGGTGCTCCCAGCCGCCGCCAAAGCACCAGGGATTTCATTTTCCAGCCAAAAGAAGAGATTTTTTTTTTAAAAAAATATTCTTATTGATGTTCCCATCCTTATTCGCTCTTGCAAAATCCTTGCCCTGCGCATCCCCCTGCTCAGGGGGACCTTTTGAAGTCCAGGTCCCAAAACCAGGTGGGGTTTTCTGGGGGGGATTTGCCAGCCAGAACCCCCTGCAGACCTGCACAAATAATCAAAGATGCCCTTTTTCACCCAAAGTTGCCTGAAACGGGCCCAAGGCGGACAGCGCAGATGGGCGCATCGTGCCCTCAATCCCCAGAACAGGGGGATTTTGCACTTTTTTGGATGAACGACGACTGATTTGGACGAAGATGCCGGGTCCCCATCGGGGGATCCGAGGTCTCGCCCACCTCCAGCAGCCCCCGCTCCACCTCCCCATCCCTCCAGCTTTGGGGCTACTTAGGGCTGGTCAGGGGGCAAGAGCATCCTGGGCATCGCCGCCGCGGTGCCGGGGGGTTTGCGGCGAAGGGCAGGAGGCTGCGGCGCTCGCCCCGCGCCTCGGGCCATGTTTTTTATTCCGTTGTGGGTGGGATTTTCCAGCGCTGGCTGTTGGGCCCCGTTCCGCTCCAGCTGCAGCTTTATTCTCCATTTCAAAGGCAGCGGAGGCAGACGGTTTCAACGCCACTGCCATTTCGAGCCTGCCAAAAGCAGGGGGGGACACACCACCAAACCTCCCCCCCCCAGCCCCGGCCCGGCACACACCCACCGGGGAGGCGAAGGGCTTTGACCAGGGGCATCGGGGGAGGCGGTGGCAGAGCCCACGGGGCAGCCGGGTCCCACACGTGTGTGCCCTGCCCCGCGGCATCCCGCTGCTCGTGATACACGACGGCCAGGGGAGATAAAGCAACACCTCGTATATTTGTGGAACCGGGACTGAGTCTCTTTCTCCACTTCCTTTCTTTTGCTTTAAGAGAGATAATAAGTAAGAAACGATGGTTTGGTCCATAGGCTGAAAGTCCCAATTAATTTGAGGAGGGGGACGAGAAAGGGCAGTGAAAACCCACCAGAAAACCCCTAAACAAACCAACCTGCTGTCTTTTTCTCTCTTCTGCAAGCGCTTCAGCTTTTTCTTTCAAACTAATTTTATTCTTTATTTTTATATAGGCATATATATTAACAGCCTGTCTGTATAGGGATGTGTGTGTAGGTGTTGGCAGACACACGGAGTTTCCACTCGGCCTTAATGCCAAATTAAAGCTTTATAACTTCAGTAGCTCTTTTTACCAGGGTATTAATAACCACCTCAGACACTGTGGTGCAGTTTATTAATCATTTGTTCGCCCGGGGAAGCTCGTGAGGGTGACTCGTGCTGTGCCACAGCAGGATGGGCACAGGGCATGGCCACAGGCGGCTCCGGTGAAGCCGATGGCATCTGACCGGGAGGGGGACGAGAGGGGAGGAAGATGATCTGAGGGGGGGCTTTTTGTAAATTGGCCAAAGATGCATCATCTAAACTCGAGAGCCTAACTCAGGTGCTCGGTGATGGCTTGTTGCCGGGATGGGGATGCTGTGCTGGGGATGGTCCCCAGGTGGGTACCCACACTCAGCTCGGTCAGAGGTGATGTCTGCACCTCACCAGGCGATGGAGAGCCCTGCACCAGCCCCACTGCAGGAGCCCAACGCCCCACACATCACCCAGCTCTCCTGAAAGCAGCCACAGTGCTTGGTGCCGCGGAACGACGGAGCATGGGATGAAGGACATGGAACTACAAGTCGCAGCAAGGCCCCGGGAGGGGGTCCCCAGTGTGATGCCCAGACCCTGCTCTGCACCCCTCACCCCAGGTTTGGTTTCCCCAAAGCCCCCCAAAAGGTGTTTTCCCCCCCCATCGACGCTTCCCACTCCCGCAAGGGCAGAACTGTGCTGAGCTCCCCATCACTGCATGAGTTTGGGTCATCCTGATGGATCCCAGATCCACCACCAGATGCGGCCTCCCCTGGGTTGGAAACGCTCCCTCCATCCCCATCCCACCTCCTTGTGCCAACCCTCAATTCAGCCACGGTTTCTCCAAGGAGGCTTTGATGCTCCACGCCAACAGCGTGTTCATCTCCCTGGGAAATTGTCCTTGCTGTTGCTGTTCCTTTGCCTTATCAGCCTGACCAAGCCTTAAAAAAACTGTGTTTGTTTGTTTTCTGCTTCGGAAGCAACAATCACAAGATCTCCAGAGGGTGAGATGGCCTTGCCGAAACGCGGTCGGCCGGGTTTCCTCCAGCGCCGCGAGACAGAGCAAACTTTATTTGCCATCCCAGGCTTCTCCTAAAGCCTCTCAGGGGACTTATAATTTTGAAAGTGAAGGTTAAGATTATTCATGCATATTTTTTTCCTAAATGGATTACTCCAGTGCAACTGTCTGCAAAGGAAAAAAAAATGTATATAAAAATTTAAAAAAAAAAAAAAAAAAGTACAAACTCCTGAGCAGTTTGGCGACAGCAATACATCTCCGCACTGGAAGACTCGAGGTGTCTGAATATTTATACTCCCGTTGGCAGTTACAAAAAAACTCTTCTTCCCTCCTTCCTACACCCCCCCTCCCCTCCCCTTTTTAATCTCGGTACAGGCATGTTAGACGCCCTCAGTCAAAGATCTCCTTTGAACTGCTGTATGTTGAAATGTTTACAGTTTTACATTTCATATTTCAGAGGGGTGGAGGGGACAGGCACAACAGTCGCACACTGTGAATGCATGAGAGAGGGAGGAAAGGGGAGGCCAAGGGGGAGGAGGTTCGGCGGAGATGGGAGGGGAATCAAACAGCATCTCCACGCTGCAATTGGAAAATTTTAGACTCCTAAAAATATATATATATATAGAAAGTCATTCCTGGTGGTGTAGGCTCTGCAGGTGCATCCCCACTGAACCTGGCTCCTCGCACGGGATGGTGGCTCCATCCCCAGGTGGCTGCATGTCACCGGCTCATTTTACCCAGGGGTGACCATGGAGCTGGGCTGAGGCCGTGGTCCCACTCAGGACCCCGCACTGGGTGGGTGGCCAGGGCTGTGGGAGCACCAGGGGCTGCAAACCAGGGTCCCCCAGGAAGATGCTGCAGTTCCCTCCCGGCCCCGTTCCCCCAGCAGCATCCGAAGGGACATGAGGAAAAGGTGGCAATTCCTGCGACATGTCTCTGGTGATGGATCCAGGCACTCCCTGGTCCAAGAGGAAGGTGAAAATCTGCCAGCCCTTGGGCTCCAACCTTCCCAGGGCACAGGAGAAACCAATGCTGATGATGGACAAGGGCCATCGGAGACTGCTCCACAGAGACTGGGAGCTCAGGAGAGGCTCTTCTGCCTGGCAGGCTGCGAGATGGACCGACGGATGATGGGATGCGGGTGGCACTATCTGTCCAAAAACCAGGGACGCCATGGGGTAGGGCAGCAGCTTGGCACAGGGACAGACTTCATCCCAGCTGAGTGCGTGTCAGGAGCCTCCCAGGGGTTATTTGAATTTATATCATCACTTCTCCTCCTGAAAGCTTTCCTAGCCCTGAAGTGACCCAATAAACCCCGCAGACAGCCAGGTCCTCTGGCAGACACCCTCCAGGCCCGCCGGACAGCTCTGCTAAATCCTTCCTTCCCAACAGACTAAACTTTCCAGGGTAATTCAGCGCGAGAAATGAGCCAGCAAGCCCTACCCACGGTGTGATGTTATCACAGCACAACAAGCCCATCTGATGGGACAGGAGCCATCCCTGGCCAGTGACAGTCACCTGGCGAGGGCGGCTGTCCCCAGAAAGGGCAAAGGCTTTGGTAGGTGCGGAGGGGTGATGTATGACCCCATACTTGGGGCATCACCCCACCAATACTTGATGTTTTTCAGAAGCATCCTATTAAAACACGCCCCAGGTGGCTTCAAAGAGCTGGACGGTGCTGGTGCACGGAGTAAGACAGGCGATAGCGGGTTCCTAGGAAAGGCACATTTTCTATCTGCCACCAATGACGCCGGGTCCACAAGTTCAGCCTCATCCAAAAAGGAGCGGGTCCAGCCCTGCCCAGAGCCCTCGTGTCCCCGCAAGGGGCACCAACCTTCCTCCCTCTGCATCCGCCTCCCCCTCATCACCCTGTGAGACAGTGGCTTTGGGGATTAACTCTCCATCCCAAACGGACCCCCCAGGTCTGTTCGGTGCTTTGGCTGGGGGCCGGGAGGAACCAGCACCGTCCCGGGCGTACGGCAGGCGATTTACCCCCGCACAGGATTGAGCTCACCTCTCTCCACCCCCACTCCACCCCTCTCCTTCCCCGAAGGGATCTGTCAAGTCTCTGCACGATGGAATTTTACTTTGCTATTTTAATGCAATTCTGGCTCAGGCTTAAATGGAACTGGAAACCAAAAGGCCTTAATAAATAAATATTATGATAAGAAATGAAAGCAATGCATACACTCAAGATAATTTGAGGGGGGATAAAAACCTAAGCATTCCTTTCTAAGCCTAAAGCATAAAGCTTTACGTGAAGCTGGACGCCTTCTTACCAAACCTTTGCCCTGGAAAAGCTCCCCCGTGCTTGCCCAGACTGCCCTCCCAAAAAGTCGCCTATTGTTTTAAAAAACACTTTAAGCCCGATAAGACAATAGCCTTGAAATTCCTTCTAACTTTGCCGGTGACAGGGCTCGGGGCACCCATGCGCGTGGCTGAAATACGCCTATTACTAATGCCTACAAGAGTTCTTTAATTATATCCTGTGCTCCTATATTTCATTCACACTCTATTTAATCTCGCCCTCTGCATAAACAGGCAGCTACTACAATAGCAAGAGCCAAAGCTGGTTTTGATAAATCTTACATACTGTGAAGCGCTATGGAGAAAAAAAAAAAGAAAAGAAAAGCCAACAGATTGTATAGATAGTGGTGAATTAAGGAGAAAAAAACCCCTACGAGATCCAACAGGATCATGCACATAGGGCTGTGTGTGTTTGTGTGTGCGCGCGCACTCCCGAGCGTGTGTATAGAGCAAAATCCGAGCTAAATATAGAGGTGCTATAGAAAACCCAAGGTATAGATAGCCCATACATAAAGCTACATGTGTACGTCTGTGAAGGGGAAGCTCTGGCTCAACACGGGAGTGGTGAAAACAGAAAAGCCTGAAGCTGATAACGCTGGGACTTACCCCACTCTTTTCTAGAGATAGGGAAAGAGCTCCCGTGTTTTTCAGGCTTTGCTGTGTCCGACCCCCCCCCCTAAGTTTTCTGCAACCCCCACCCCAATAAGCACCCCCTTTGACATTCAACCCGTGCCTCTACACACAGCAACGCAGATGCAGGCTCCCAGCTCTGCCGTCCCTTCCCTCCACCCCAGCCCCAAACCAGCCCTCCTCGCCCGCTCCCAAACATCATCCAGGCACCCAAACCCAAAAACCAGAAAAGCCTCCCCCAAGCCCCTCCGAACAGCAACATTTTTCCCCTCTGATGGGGGCAGACTTATTTTCTGCCTCTGCACCCCCTGCCTTGAGATAGAGTCCAAACAAACAAACAAAAAAAAATAATAAAGTGCAAGAAATGCAACTCATTAAAGAGTTTACAAAAAAAAAAAGCCCAACCCCAATCAAAGGCAGCAGGCAAGAATATCTGTGAGCAACGTTTAAAATCCCCTCCACTATTTGTTGTTATTGCTGCTAATTTCTCCAGCCTGCACATAAAATCCCAGATCTAAAGAGGAGGTCCGGCTGCCCAACGCACACATCACACAGCAAACCTTCGAGCTGGGAAGATTTTTTCTCTTACCTTGACTGGCTTTATTTGCCAGCGTGTTTCCAGGGTGGTGGAGAAAGAAAAGGATGGAAAATCCAGCAATCTGCAAAGCTCCCATGGCAATCCCAGTCTGCATGGAGGAGTGGGGGCAAGAAGGGGGGATTTCTAGTGCTTTAAGGGAAACAAGAGGCTGAGCATGCGAAGGGAAATCAAGAGGAGGAAGGGGCTCTCTCCTTGCCGTGTGTGAGACAGAGGGAGGGAAGGGAACTGAACTGATGGAAAAAGCTGCTCTGGGTTCAGTTTGGGGCTCTTGGTGTTGCTAAAGAGGAGAGAGTGAGGGAAGGAGACCCAGGGCAGTTGGAGGAAAGTGGACTCTATCGCCCTCTCTCTGGCGGCTGCTCTGATCCCTTCTTTTCCTTCTTTTTTTTTTTTTTTTTTTTTTCTTTAAAAATCCCCACCCACTTCTTTTTTTTTTTTTTTTTTTTTTTTTTTTTTTTTTTTTTCCTTAAATAATCCCAGCCAATTCCAGTTTTGCAAGGGAGCGGGAGCAGCAGCAGCGCTGGAGGGGGGAAGCCGGCGCCTTGCCCTGGTGCTGGGGACCTGAGAAAGGGGAGTGGAAAGGAGAGCCCCATCCAAGCAACGCCCTTTTTTTCTTTTTTTTTTTTTCTTTCCTATATATTGCCAGTGTTTATAATGCTCATTTTTCTTTATAGATGCCCAACGTATTGCTGCCCACGCTCGCACTGCATCGACTAGCCTGTTCTACGC
>NW_015090982.1:1385722-1386124 GCF_001431845.1 Calidris pugnax | reverse complement strand
GCCCCACCCACACAACCCCCCCTTTTTTTTTTTTTTTTTTTTTTTTTTTTTTTTTTTTTTTTTTTCTCCCAGCCTTTCTTTCTTTTCTATTTGGCTTTGGTTACTCCTTCCCCGGCTCCCCCCCTCGCACCCCCAAGGCTGGGCTTTGCCTGCAGGAATTTACAGTCTGCGCTGGAGGAGAAGGGCCAGTAGCCATGGAGACTGCTTCCCTGGGAGCAGGGAGGTCAGGCGGAGACCATGGGCGATCAATGCATCAATGCAAAGCCCCCCGCAACCCCCAGACCCACCCCGCACCTCACAGCCCCTCGGCCGGCCCAGGGCTTGGGGTGGTGGTAAGGGGAGGGGGGGACAGGGATGGACAGGGGGAGGCATATGGCATGGGAAAAAGCAATGGGGGGGAAG
>NW_015090982.1:1327090-1385326 GCF_001431845.1 Calidris pugnax | reverse complement strand
GGGGGAAGAGAAAACAAGAGTTTGCAGATGGCATGACCTGGCTGGGCTTGGCGGCTGGGGGGGTGACTTGGGGTGCAGGATGGGACAGCAGCTCTGCTGTTTGCAAGGGAGAGGTGGGGAGGGGGGGCTAGAAATAATGGTGGAGGGGAAAGAAAGAGACCTTTTTGAAATATTCAGTGTTTGTTTGCTTGTGGGAGGCTTTCACTGCCTGGCCCCCTGCAGCCACCGTCCCGGGGGTGCAGGGAAACCCTCCCCGTGACTGTCCCTGCACTGGGAGCTGCTGGCACCATCACTCTTCGGGGGTGTTTCTGTTCCCTGAGCCCAGGGAGGCATCACCAGCCGGGAAACTTTAGTGGGAGATAAGGCTGGGAGCCGGGAGCAGGGCCAGGAAGAAGGTGTGCGGTGATTCCACCTGTCTGGGGATGCAGGGTCCCATGGCCCCAGTGATCACCCTGTCCTTGGGGTCATCATCCTGCCCACAGGGTCTTCCCAGCCCACCGTGTTGCCCCTGCAGCATCTCCTATCCTCTTCTGTCCTAATAACCCCTAAGGATACAATAAAGGGGACTGCAGGCGATGGAGAACATCCAGCTTTGCCAAGATATCTGCTGGAGAGAGGAGGGGACCAAAGGCTCTCCCTCCCAGCCCCACAGAGCCATCCTACACCCAAATATCTCTGCTTACTGCCAGTGGGTCCCCACACAAAGCATTGGGGTCCTAAACCCATGTGGGAACCTCCCAGGGGAGGAAGAAACCAGCATCAGCTGAGGAACAGAAGGAAAGATGTGCCCGTTACACCCAACACAAATCTCCAACGTTCAAATTCACGTTTGCACGGTGAACCTGGAGCCAGGGGAGCCTGCGTGACTGCCTGGGCTTGGGGCAGGGCAGCACCCAGCCACCATAGCTACCAAGAGTGTCTCAACAGGGACAAGGGGCTCTGCCATAGCCCAGTTGGATAGGAAATCCCTCAGCAGAGCACTCACACCAGCATGACCAGCCCAAATAACCCACAGCACATCTCAGCTACCTGATACTGAATCAATCCAGCAATGCAAAACCATCCCAGGCACAGCCAGGCTATAGAGCAGCCTGGGAAGGGGAAAGGTGCAGAAATTACTATTAAAGCTCTAAAAGAATTTTCTGTATAAAAACATGAATGTGGAGGTGTCATCATCAGGACATATGGGTAGAGGACCACAACCCATCAGTAGGAATGTGCCATCCTGCTCAGCACTGCCGCTGGAGGAGGCTCCTGGCTCTCCTGCCAGCCCCAGTCTGTGCCAGGACCTCTTGGGGATAAAGGCTGCTCCTCCTCGTGTGTGGCACTGAGCAGGAAGGGGCTCCAGTCCTTGCAGCCCATGTCCTAGCACAAGCCAAGAACGTCACCAGTGGGATGCCACCAGCCTCCCACGAGCATCAGCTCGGCAGCCGTGGCACCGCTTCTCTTTCCAGGCTGGGATTTGCCGTGTAAACACAAGTCTTTCTTATAACCGTCGTAAGAGCAGAGTCAAGATGGAAACTCTGTGCTCACCCACACCACGGATCCCTGTGCCCGGCCACCACACCTCAGAGCGGGACATGCTCCCATCCCATTCCACCATCCTTTATCATCATAGCCCGAGGAAAACGAGACAGTCCTCTTCCTTTTTTTTTTTTTTTCCTCTAACCTGTCTTCTAAATCTGGAGACTGATCTCAAGGCACGAGGGACAAGACCTTCAGTGCTGTTGATTTATAACCGAGCTTCTAAATTACAGCTTTACGCATTAGTATAAACACCCATAAACCAGTCTTAAATACACAGTATCGTATGTAATCAAAACGCCAAAACATGGGGCAGCCACGTGACAGCAGGGGGACGAGCAAACTCCTTGCTCGTGCCCAGAGTTCAGTGCTCCCAGTTAAACCAGTGCCTTGCACTGGTGGGTGGGTCTGGCCATTGAAGGCAGATCCCCAGCCGACAGCAGTATTGCTCATGCCATGGGGAGGGAAGGGGCTGAGCCCCATGTCTCACTCCTCCAACAGGGTTGGGGTGAGCCAAAAATTATATATAATATTGCTTCTTTTCCAAAAAAAGATGCTGCCTGGTTGGGCAGAAGCAAGGCCGATGGAGGTCCCAGGGCTGGTGCCCCTCGAAGAGCCGGGCCGTGCCCCTGCCCAGCGCAGATGGGGAAAGTCAGGCAGATGGAGATTCCCGAGATCACACAGGGAGTCTGGAGGGAGGGCCATGAATCACACTTAAATCGCCTGCAAGACAGCCCGGCGCTTCAGCCCCAGTGGCTCTTTACCAGCTCCTGCCGCCGCGGCGCAGGGCTGGCACGGATCCCTCCCCGGGAGCCCTCTCCAGAGCCCTTCAAAGGCTCCGGGACAACCCCGCCAGCCCGAGCCGTGCGTGCACACGCGTGTGTACGTGTGTGTTTGTGTGTGCTTTGGGCAGGGAAGGAGGTGGCGGGACTCTCCTCCCCGCTGCCTCCACTCCCCGTCGTGCACTTCTGGGCAAAATCCATTTGCTTTGGCTTCATGTAGGGCCAGAAGATTCGGTCCATTGTGCTGCGGCGCTGAAGAGCCGGCGAGGAATTGTCAACCATGCTGAAACGGTTACATGGGGAGTAATGAAAATTTACTGCACCCTGCTCCGGTCCCTCGCCAAGAAATAAAAGCAGAAAAAGATCACAACAGGCATTTTTTTAATTTGAAGCAAAATTAAAAAAAGAACGGATCCGCACTTAGAAAATAACAACCACATCCACAGATCAAAGCAGCTGTTCTCCGCTCATTCGGGGTTTTAAGAGGTTTCTGCAGCTACAGGGATGTTTACACAGGGAGGGAGATACATACATTGTGCTGTCTTGATGCTGCCTCTCCCCCCTCTTCATCTGGCAAAACATTCCCTGGGAGGCGATATGAGGTCATTCCTAGACCCTGCGTTGTTTTCCTCAAGCTGCAAGGCTTCGGGGCAAGAGGCAATTCATTTCCCATTAGCGCACACACATTTGCACTTGGAACCCTCCCATGTACATTTTGCTGGGGGAGCTCAGGACGGACGGGGGGGGGACGACACCAGCCCTCGCCAGCTTGTTATTGCATTCCCAGAGGGAATTCCAGCAGCCGGAGCTGGCGGGAGGGTCAGCGGCTCCAGCAAAGCCACTGGGAAGGGACACGGAGCTGGGAGGCGAGCTGGCATCTTCTGCAGACCAGCATCTTCTGCAGACCAGCCATAATGTTTCTGTGGCTTCCACCACTTTTATTACAAGAGGGGCCGGGCGGCTCTGGGGAGCACTAATGGGCTGTAAAAAGCTTTTTCCCCTCTGCCTCCTTGGCTCCAGCCCAACGTGGAGCAGCAGTGAGCCCCGGTGCTCGCACAGGGACGGAGGTTACGGGAATGCTCTGGGACAGACTTTCCCTTCACCTCTCAGCATCAGACTGTCAGTCCATCTGCTCCATGGGCAGGAGCCACCTGGGGAAAGCGGACAAATTCTGGCTTGTGAACCATCCTGCACTATCTGTGCAAATGGGGAAAAAAAAAAACAAAACAACTAACCCTTTGAAATTAAATCTCCCCATCTCTAGCATCAATTTAATGCCGTGTGCGACGAATGAACCGCATCTTCAGCTCTGGCCATGCACGTTTGCGTGATGCTAGAGCCAAAAGGGGTTTCTGAGGCCGCACAAGAAGCTGCTGAGGAGTCACAGGCAGAAGCAAAACTCCTGTAAAAGGACCTTAGGGTCTGCAGAAGCAGCTGCTGAATCAGGCAGGGACACTGGAGGAGGAAGAGGCCACAATGCTGCGAATGAGATTTCCCTTCCCCTCTGCTCCGCCGGAGGCACAACCCTGAGAGTCCAGGGTAGGACCCGACCCCTTCGCTCCATCCGGAGCGCCCGGCGTTTGGGGGGAGGGATGCTGGTACCGTACCCCAGCGCTGCACACTGGGAGAAGCTGGCTGGAGAAAACAGCAGCCGAGACATTTTGATGCCCTACGGAGGGGTGCGGTCTACAACTCAGAAGAGAATAGACTATTTTTAAAAATGAAGCGGAAAACACTGCATTCCCAGTAATACGCCAACAGCCCAGGCTCGAGCGACTCAGCCAGTCCCCATCGCCAGCTCCCGGCTACATCCCGCATCTCCCCAACCTACAATTTTATCAAGATGCCTCCAAAGTGGGTAAAAAAGCACCGAGTCCCACTAAATGACTGCCTGTCACCCTCTGACACCTTTTTTCCAGTGTCACCGAGCTTCACAAAAGGCCACCTGCGGAGAAAGCCCTTGTTTGTAATTCCCGGTTTGCAGCAGGAGAAGGTGACACACGCTGAGGTGAGGTGACTTACCCGGCGTCACCGGGAAGGTCGATGGCAGCGCCAGGAATAGCCCCTGTTCCCAGCTAACCACTAACCACACTTATCCCAGAATAAGGGTCCCTTTTTCCAGCTGAATTTATAACAGCTTTCCAAGTGACATAAGCTCTTACAGAAATAGGCAGGCTTTTATTCCAGAATAATTACTGGGAAATGGTACCGGAGTGTGTATAATTACACCGGTGTCGCTGCTGCCGGTGAGCTGGACCCCATGCCACCAGCAAACCTGCCGCACGCTCCCGACGGCTTTTATCTCATCCTGCTTCTCCACGAGCATCTGCACCTCAACTGGCAGATTGTCAGGGTGTAGGTGGAGAAGGAAGGGGCTTTGGGTAGAAAGGAAAGGGACGCATTGCTCTTTGAAGCTCTGTTAATCACACTTCCCAAAAAAAAAAAGATACCCCGATAATAGGTCTGACAGCTACTGGAGTCAAGAGGAGTCTTTGGGGGTCTTCGGGGGTGTGCTGGATGGCGCCCCAGATGGGCTCAGCAACGCTCTGTGCCTCTGCTTCAAGTTCATCCCAGGCATAGCTTGGGAGCAGGTGTTTTATTTTAAATGCATTTTATGTCCCACGCAGGTAAAATGAAGCTCAGAGTTCAGGTTGAGGCCTGACCCATCTTTCTGACATGAGGTATCAGAACAACATCATACTCCATACCCTTCGAAAATAAACTTGTAGCATTTATCAGGTGTCAATTTGTCTATATATTGGGCAAGAGCTGCTATTTGCCAAGAACGGGGCTTTCTGCACTGCCTGCCCTTGATCCCGAGAAGGCAAGGGTTAACCCAGCACCAGTGACACCACTTTAACTCCAGGACCCAGACTGCGCGTGTTTAAAAGTAGCACTTCTCTCCTTAAAATAGTTTATGAATCTTACTCGGGGATAAGTCCAACACCCCCGAGCAGAAGGAGACCTATTAATTCCTGAGTTTTTTCACGCTGTAGTAAAGCAGCGATTTTATTTGCCCGCCTTGTGTAAGATGTCAGTCATTTTCCCACTTGCATTTCCATCTACAATTTAACAAGGCAGCAGTTTATTTCCAGAAGCCCCAGCCAGACCCCAGCCAACTGCGTCAATATTTTGTTGCTTACACAAATGCCACCGTTAGAGTCAACACTGCCTTTTGGGGGAGGCTTTTTTCCTCTCTTTTTTTTTTTTTTAAAAAAAATAGTGTTCCTCCGGGATGATGTATGTGTAGCTCTTAAAATACTAAGGGTAACATAAGCCTTTCCGAGCAGCTTACCTGGGTGCAGAGGCATTGCTTTAAAGGGTGAAGCACGCTACTGGAGGGCACTGACCTGACCAAAGGCATTTGCTAATTAATTCATTCTTCCAAGAGACTTAACTGCCTCTTGCCGTGGGAAACCAAGGCAAACCCGAGCCAAATCCAAAGCCTGTCAGAAAACACGGAGAGACCCTTATTGACTGCAGAAAACTTCAGAGCCGGGAGCTGGCTCCCTCCCGCTCGGCCGGTGCCAGCCGCAGGGAGCCGACGCGGGGCAGGCGGCCAATTCCAGCTGCCTGCGCTCTCTCCCGCATGGATCCTTCTGGGATAGAGGAGGGACACGGAGCCTGGCCAAGACCAGGGGTCCCCACCTTCCTCAGCCCCCTCCTATGATGCTCGTTTGGGGTGTCTCTCCTGCAGCAGAGCAGGGGTTCACCCTGGCTTTCACTTCACATCCACTTGTTCAATGGATGCTCTGCTGTCCACACCCACCATCCTGTTGTCTTTGGCACGCTCTCCCAAAAACCCTTGGAGGTTTCCTGGTCCAGCAGGTTCATCCTTCCACCTCAGCATCCCAACAGACCTGTTCCCGAGCCACAGGGCTCTCAAAATCCCCCCCCAAGTGCCTCCCTTCATCCTGACCCACCAGCACCCCCAAAAGCTGGGTGTGTTGACCCTGCACATGGACAGGAAGGCTGACAAAATCCCAAGCTGGGGACAAGAGGAACCCAAAGAACAAGGTTCCCCCGGCACTGCTGGCCGGGAAAGCCCTGCAGAATCTCCTCCACAATCCTACACCAGACCAGTTTTGCACGAGAACAGAGTGGCCTCAGTGTGTCAACAAGCCCTAAACACCCGAGGGCAGCTGGAAGTGAGATGCCATTATAATTTTTTTTTTTTTAATTTAAAACGAACTTCTTAACCTACAGGAAAGTAAACGTTCTTCTAGGATGGCCAAGAAAACCACGCTGGGATTTTCCAAATGGGTATGACTGACTGTTTATGAGCAGAAGCTTCCAAATGCAGAAATAAATGGCTCGCTCTCAGCAGGTTTTCCTTTCTATATTTACCCTCACCTGAAATGAACATTATTGCACACTGCAACATTTATTCCCTCTGATCAGGGGAGCGGGCAAAGAAACTAACCAGCCGCAACACGTCAAATAAATTGTTAATCTGCTGTTTGCACTGGGGCAGGGGGAGGGAGGGAGGGAGGGAGTCCCCTGGTTTTTGGGCAGCGCCCAGGTCCCGCTTACAACTTCCCTTTCAGCTCAGCAGGAGCCCTTCGCTTCACCCGCTGCTGCTTCTGGCCGCTGAAAGCTGGGGCTGGGTCCTTCGTGGAGCTGATCCGTGGGTCCCCGACGGGTCTCGGGCCCCCTCCCCATGGGATCTGAGCATCCTTGATGGCACCCAGTGGAAAGGGTGACTCTCCCCATTGCACAGGAGGAACTGAGCTCCAAGGCACAAGGACCTGCCTGAGGCTGCACGAGAAGTACTTTCTTGTGCACCCAGATCCCAGGCGAACACACAAAAGCACGAGACCACCCTCTCTGAAGCGCTGGGATCTGCCATCCCCTTCCACGAGTCCTGATTTCCACACTGGGTGTTGCTCTGCCTGTTCTCAAGGTGGCATGTCCCTAGGGTTGCGAAGGTGTGATCCTTCCCAGGGACAGGCACAAACTGCCCCACCAACATGCAAAATAGCCATAAAAGTCCTAAAAGGGCCCTCCTGACAAGGGGCCAGGGGGGCTGAGACATTGCAAACCGAATCTTAACATGAGGCCGGCCACCCAGCTGTAAAATCTCTCCTAATCCCAGCCCTGGGGAAAGGAGAGGACAGGGAGATCACCTGCTTCTCCAGGACATCGCCCACATCACATGGCTCCCAGGGTCACGCTGGCGCCCACCACCACCTTCAAATCTGGGCTTGACCTCCAATTTACCTTGAAGTTCACTAGCTAATCGTGCCAACTGCTTTGGCACACCAGCCCAAAAAGGGGTTTGCATCCCCCCCCCCGGAGAAAACAGGGGGATTAACCCTCCGCTGACAGCCGGGGAAGCTGCTCAGTCACCGGGGTCTGGAGGTGCCGAGGGTGACCCTCAAAGACACCCCATGGATTTGGGGAGGGGGATCAGAACAGCCTTCCTCTGTTTGCAGGGCTTGCACGTCCTCAACGCCAGACAGGACCTGATTTTTTTCCTTTTCCCCAGCTCAAACTTTTCATTTTTGGGAAAGTCTCATCAGAATAGCTGAGCGAACCCTTCCCCAGCCAGCCGTTCCAAGAGCATTTGCGTTAATCCAGATTAACGAACATAAAGCAATTTAGATAAACCGCATTAAGCCAAAAACACCTTTGAACTTTTTTTTCTTTTTTTTTTGGATCAAAATCCCTCCCCGAGCACTGTGTGTGGTTTGGGCCTCCCTGTACCGCAGCTTCACCAGAGACGAGCTCTCCACCGAGCGATTAATTAAGTAAAGTCAGCAAATACGAAGATTACCCAGAGGCAGCAGCACCGGCAGTGAACCGGTGCGTTGCACATGGAACCCCAAAAACTGATTCTGGGCTCAGGGGTGTCCGATGGGGCAGGATGGCACCAGGAGCATCTCCCCAGCTCTATACACATCTCCTGGCCATGCTGCCAGGGCTGTGGCCAGGCTGCCTACGTGACCATGAGCCAAACCCCTCCAAGCCTCAGTTTACCCAGCACCAACCCATCCCCTAAGTGTGGGGATGACGAGATGGGTCTGAAATGCCCTGAGATGTGGCACTGGCCACAGGAGGCTGGGCAGGAACAGACGATGGTTTACTCCAAGTAGCCAGTCCCCACCACTCAGACACGTGCGCTGTGACCAAGGTGGCAACAGCCAGCTCATGCCTATAGGATGCCTCATGGAAAAGGTCACGCACCAGATTAGGAGAAGGGAATTAATAAACTCTGTAGTCATGGGTGAAGTATGTGGTGTGCTACAGCCCCGTACACACCTTGCACACCCACCAGAGCCATCACCACAGCAGACACTCACCTCTACAAAGGATTCCCAAACCAAAATCGGGCTACAACAGACCTGACACCAAGACACCCTCTCACCTGGACAAAGTGGACACTTCATTCGCCTGCAGGGAAGCTGTGAGCTCCTTGGGATCCCGCTGCCTGCCCACATATTCACACCAGCATCCATCCAGCACAGAAACAATCCTGACCTTGTCTGGTGCCCCAGGAGCTCCTACAAAAATAGCTTTCCTGGCTGACGGGGCAGAGGAAAACTCCTGGCTTCTCCAGCTCTCCCCTCCACGCCCTCTGAAAACACCTGCTGACACTTTCCACCCTGATTGCCTTCCTCCTGGAAGGAGGAGAATTTCTAACAGAGCCACAGCTGTAGCTTGTAGGCTCCTAATTCCCTCATTATTTGGAAGGGGGGGCTGTAACTGGGCTTTGCCTCTCCTGTTGGGACAGGGTTTAGCTTTTTCACAACGACAACCTTTCCACCTTCTGAGGGTGGCTGCTCACAGCTCGGTGCTCTGTGCTCGCTAAGCTTTGCTCCCAGGTGATTTGGATCAGGACACACCAGGAAGTTTGCTTTCGGCTGCCTCAGTCGGCGCGTGGGTGTGCAAACAGTGACCAATTTCACTGCCGGTTCGACTCCTTTAAATGGGGACTTTCACATCCATTAGGCTTGAAAAAACAATGCCATCTTTTAAACAAAAAATCTGTTTCCCCTTCCTTCGGCTGTGGCCAAAGGTATTTCTGTTTGAACAAGCCGGCCCTTCCCAGCCACCGCTGCTGCCTCGCTGCACAAAATCACCGCCATCCTGCCAGTGAGGATGCTCCATCCCCAGAATCCCTCTGTCCCACTCCTGCTGAGAAGATGGGAGGTTTTTTGGAAAGGTTTTTTTGGGCGGCTGAGCCCTCCCTGCCAGGCTGGTTTTGGTCTCTTGGGGGAGTTGCTCAAGATGGGGCAGAGGAGAGATGCCTGGGGGCCTCTGCGGCGTGGTGTCCACACCGTCGGTGATAAAGACAGATTTGCAGCTCAGATGGTCCCTTTCCAACGTGATCGTCAGAGTTACAAATTTCCAAGGCGATAAAAGGGCAAATTGGAAACGTCCCTATGGAGTTTGCTGCCTGACACTCAAGCACTCAGCCTGAAAGACTCAAAATCCCAATTTCCTCTGTTGGGATTTCAGCTAGATGGCTTGGCTAAAATAAATGAGATTAATCTAATCAGAGAGATGGATGGAGCTCATTAAAACATTAGATTAAAAAAACCCACCCTGCCTATTACCAGTGCTCCTGAGGTCTTCTGCCTTTGTCGCAACTTAAAGTCACCCAGGAATTGGATTCCCTTGCAGAAATCTGCAGGAAATGCATTAAAAATACATTCTGCTATTACAGTTCTTCATGTCACCAGTCACTTGGGAAAGGAAATGAATGCGGGGCAAATGCATATATATTTAAATACATGCGATTGCCTCCTCTGGGATCAGGATTTATAGGCTGGGGGCAGTGGGCTCTGCTCTGAAACAGAGAGACAAGAGAAAATTGAAGTCACCTCAAGAGCTGTGCTGTTTTATTCTCTATAAATGCCATTTCCCCGCTCTCAGCTTCCTCACACAAAGCTGAGGATTAGAAAGGGGCAGAAGCTGGGTCTGGCATTGCACAAAGCTGAATGGGAAGCACTGGGGGGAATTCCTGGACAGGACTGGGGCCAAATTAGTCCCATATGAGCTTTACTGTTTTTATTTCTCATTACCAGTTGCTTTCACAGAATGATATGGGGTTGGAAGGGACCTCTGGAGATCCTCCAGTCCAACCCCCCGTCAGAGCAGGTCCACCCAGAGCAGGTTGCACAGGAACGTGTCCAGGTGGGTTTTGAATGTCTCCAGAGACAGAGACTCCACCACCTCTCTGGACAGCCTCTTCCAAGGCTCTGCCGCCCTCAAAGTGAAGAAGTTCCTCCTCATGATTAGGTGGAACTTCTTATATTCACATTTGTGCCTGTTCCCTCTTGTCCCATCCCTGGGCACCACTGAAAAAAGACCTTCACAACCATGTACACGGGGTCTCGTCACCTTCTCCTAGTGCCGAGTTTTCCATGCAGTAGCCACCAAGAGCTGCTCCGGTTGCCTCTCCAAGGCATTGCACATGGTATTTATGGAAATTTTTGCACAATAATTGTCACCCTGTGCAGGGCAAGCCCTACTTCTGCCTAGGGTCAGCCTGCTGTGCCAAGACAGGTGTTCCCTCTTGAAAAAAAGTTAAACTAAAAAAAAAAAAACCAACAAAAACTGTGTCTGCCTATCTGCAAGGTGCAGAGAAATTGGTATTAAGGACTGTGCTACCAGACGCTTGTGAGGAGGTGAATTCCCCCTGGGGCTGGTTGTCCTGTCAAACCCCACACATGAGACGGGCCATGGGGTGCTTGGAGCGAGAGGACAGCACGGAGGAAAGGTCTGTCCTTCAGGGCGCCTGGTTTTCCCAGCTCCTTTCTCAGCCCCAAGCCCAGAGCTGGCTGCCGTTCCATGTAGCTGCAAGCGCTGCCCCAGCCGAGCCATTTGCCCTTATTGCTTTTCGATGGGATGATTTTTACTGCTCCCTGGGGACTTGAGGAAATCACGGACAGTTCAAGGAGATGGCTCTAACACAGCCTTGTGCTGCAGACATTCAGTGGGGCAGACATGGTCTCAGCCACAGGCTCTGGCTACCCCCTGGCAGGCGGTCATTTATGACAGCTAAAGCGGTTACAACTCATCAGCTGAGCTGCGTTAATTTCACTCACAGCTTGGGCAAACCCAGGGCAATGCTGGCAGCTCCAATGGCCTTTAAACCCACATGGGAGCCTTTCCTTTGCAAGGGGAGCAGGCTAGGGGAGCCATGGCCTCCTTCACGCAGCCCAGCCGTGGAGCTGTAATTAATTAGGGGTGGTAACGAGGTTGACCATCCCCACATGGCGTGCCAGCCCTGCGCCCTTCATCCTCCACATTGCTCCAGCCACAACACCCAGGCTTCTTATGCCTTTTGCAGACTATGGAGGGCAGAATGGGGCCAGGGCTGTTGTATGAGGAGGGGATCTCGCTCCCAGCTCCCCAATGGGGTGGCTGTCATGGCTGTCCCTCACACAGAGGGGGCTGAGCATGGGTCACTATCTCTGTGGAGCTGAGGGGACAGTAAGACCCCCCTCTGTCTCCTGCCCCATGAGCTCTGCAACCTCCCAGTTCCAGCCCCTGACAGCACATGGGTGTTATCGGGTGCTTAGGAAATAAATTAAGAGGGGAAATAAATGCTGGGAGGGAAAAGAAAGGCAAATTGTTTATTGGTGCTCAAGGAGCCTCATCCCAAACTGGGTGTTTTGACCCCAAAGAAGATTTAATCTCCAGTCCTGGTGAAGCCAAAAGGGGAATTAGAGCAAATGGGTAGGCGGCTGGAGCTGGCCACTGCTTTCTGAAAGAAAAATGGCCAGAACCTGAGGAGGAGGAGGAACACCACATCTGCTACAAGCTCAGCTGCACTTGCCAGAACCCTACAGAGTCACCATTTTCCCCTCACGCCCTCGGACAGGCCTGAGGGGGACAGCCTGGCAGCTGGCAGGGACTAAAGCCCCTCACAGGCCCCAGAGCCCGGCGGACCTGCCCCTGGGGGCGTCTGGAAATGCCCCACGGCGAGGTCCGGCCCAGCACGGCCGCTGCCCCGCTCCTCACGCTTGTCGCCCCTCTCGCACCTCACCCCCCCCGGCCTCCAATGGAAGAGCCCAACCCCGCCGCCTCGGCCCGGAGCGCGGCGCGTTCCATTCGCAAAAGGGGGATGGGGGGAGGACGACGACCCAGGACCCCGCGGCCGTTCCCGGTGCGGGGCGACCCATCGGCGCCAAGGCGGGGGGGGTGGTAGCCCCTCCGGGCTCCCTCAGCGGGGTCGCGCCCGGGCAGGAGGAGGCTCTGCGCGGCGCCCCGAGGAGAGAGGACGGGGATCTGGAACTCGCGAGGTGCGGCCGCCCTCAGACTGGGTGTGGGATGGCCCCCGAGGCGAGGACAACGGGCTCGGCCTCCCCTCCGCGCCATGGCTCGGCCCTGTTTGAAGGTGAGGCGGGCCGGGGCCAACGGCGGTGCCGTGAGGGGAGAAACACCACCCCGGGCCCAGCCGCGGTGCCCTGAGGGGAGAGCCGCTGCCGCCCCGGGCCCATGTCCAAGCCACGGCCCGGCGACAAGCAGCAGCCCCCGCGGGAGGACGGCGGGCCCCGCGGCGAGGAGCTGCCGGCCCTCTGCCCGCCGCCCGGTACGGGGAAACGGCGAGCTGCCGGGGCCATCGTACGTGGAGGCCCCGGGGGTTCTCCTCCGGTATTTAAATAGGGTTAAGTGTTAATATTTGACACTGAGTGAGGTAGCGGCGCTTCCCCGCCGGGCGGCGGCGCTCCCGGCCGTCACTAGGTGTCAGCCGCGCTCCGCGGGACCGATCCCGGGGCGGGCTCCGCGGGTGGGTGCGGGCGGTGCCGGTGAGGAGCGGGGTCCCTCGACACGCACAGAAAGTGCGGTGTATTGGCTATACACCAACCCGCACGTTTTCACTTTGTCACTTAGAAAGCCGTCCGCTCGTTTATTTTTTTTAAACCCTTTTCCCTGGCGAGCCGTGGGTAGCATTCCTCCTCCTGCTCACTTCCATTCTGCTTTTCTACAGCCAGCCCTCCTCAGGCTCTCTCCATGAGCGAGCTACAGCAAATAACTGATGATATTTCCAAACTGACCATTGTGCACGAAATTGTGCTCGACGGTGACTTCAAACTGCAAGCAGCCAGCTTCTCCCCAAAAAGGTGCATGCATATATATATATTTACAGTCAGGCTTGGTTTCTTTCTGTCACGTTACAGAAAACGTGAGAATGTGGAAAGGAGGTAGATTTGGATCTGACTTTATAACCAACAAGAAAATAAGATAGCTCCTGAAATTAAAAAAAAGAAAAATGTTGGAGCTTCTTTTATTTATTCATTGCTTCATGAGTTACTACCAAGTTCTTAAATACGATGAGAGTCAGATATGACTCACTAACATTGAAAGATTTAGAGGCTTCAGCTGCGTAAGCCATGACTTTGACATTAACAAAGCAGAATTTTCAGTGGAAATCATCTTTGAGGTGTCTGTGTTTTAGTTAAAGATCTGTTTAAGTGAGTGACAATCTCTCATTGCAAAAACAAGCACTAACGGGGAAATCATTCTGTTGATCTTCTCAGAGGACTTGGAGCATTTCCTTGAAAAATGCTGTGCTCTTTTTACCCCTCTGTTAAGACAGGTTAAGTGCTGTGTTTTATGAACAGGGCTGAAAGGAAGGAGTTCTGCTTTAGAATAGGAAATTTAGGTTGAGAGAGCCTTCTGTGAGCTAGGGAAAGGTGAGGTGTATTGCTGCCAGTAAAGACTAAGAGAAAACATCAAGAGACGTGAAGTGCAATGAAAGCCAAGAGGAGTGGTCCCATTGAACTGAGGTTGCGTTTGATATTAATATAAAAGCTCTCCCCTCTCTTCTTTCTTAGCCTGGAAAACAGAGTGAAGGAGACATTGCACAAAGCCTTTTGGGACAGCCTGGAGGAACAGCTCTCCGCTAGACCCCCAGACTACACTCGGGCCATCCAGCTGCTGCAGGAGATCAAAGAGGTGAGCTGTTCCTGAGCCAGGGAAGATGGTTACCTTAGAATTAGTCTTCTCTGAATCATCACCTCGCCCCTTACATCCAGTATTCCTATGTGAACATGTGTGAGAGGGAGGAGAGAATAGGCTTCCTTTAGTTTATAGGGAGACACAAATTACACAACTGCACCTTCTAAAGCCTGTCTGAGAAGGAGACTCATTCTCTGGTCAGAGGTCTTTAAAACATGTACTCTACCAAAAGGATGGAAAGCTTTTGCTTGAACTGTAGTAACAGCCACGGGTCATTCCCAGTACAGCATCTGCAAAAAAAAACCCTGCAATTTTATGTAAAGACATCTCTTTAGGTGTATGAGGAGCAGTATCTACTATTTAAGTGTACAACGTAGTGGATAAGAACATGGTTTAGCACTGGAATGTTCTTTAGCAGGGCATGAAGTTGCATATAGTTTGCTCTTTCAGTCTGTGCTTTCCCATTAGGCTCCAGACAGATGACTCCATTTTTTTTCATGCATGACAGTAAAGGAGGTTTTGCAAGATTTGAAACAGTAGCCAGACATCCTGAAGTGAGTCATTAGAGACAAGCATTCCCTTAAAGCAATGGCGTGCTCCAGCGTTTGTGTACTGAGTAGTTAGCGTAGTCTCAGCGCTAGGCCAGCCTTGGTTCCTGTTGAGCAACTCTGGAAAACTGTGGAGTCCCTGGACCAAAAACAGACGGCTGCTTCTTTGGGCAGGGCCTGCTGTTGTTGCTGCTCCCACGGCACCACCAGCTGCGAAGCCAAATTGAAGAGGCCCTGGACATGGAGTTGATCAGGCAGGAGGCTGAGCACGGGGCTCTGGATATCCATGGTCTCACCACGTACGTCCTTGGCACGATGGCACGGCTGTGCGCGCCCATTCGGGATGAGGAAGTGCAAGGGCTGCAGAGCCTCACAGACCCAGCTCAGCTTCTCAGGTGGGTGATGCTGGTTCTGCCTTGGCCTACACACACCAAAACCAGCAAAGCCTTCAACAATAAAAGACTGGGTTAAGCAGAAACTCCCCCGGACCAAAGACCCTTTTGTGCATTCTGGGCCTTGACTTCCTTATTTTTTTTCAATGTAGACATATTCCGGTTGCCCAGCTGCAGTTTAGACAGTAGAAGAGTCTGTAGTGAAGTAAACCTGGTTTATCTAGTATTTTTTTAGGGACCACTCCAATTAGACCAAACAGGCTTCTGTGAAAAAATGGAACCAAATTAGAGGATCCAATTTCCCCTTTCTCAGCATTCTAAAGTGGCCCCAATTGCAGCACTTACTGCAGTATTAAACCTTCAATTCACTGTGTCTCATCCCAGGGAGATTTTCCGTGTGTTGGGCCTGATGAAAATGGACATGCTGAATTTTACTGTCCAGAGCATCCGCGCCCACTTGCAAGACCACACCATCCAGTATGAACGGAAGAAATTCCAGGAACTCTTGGATAAGCTGCCTAGTAAGTCAGTGGGGAAGGGAGAGGAGAACTGCTACTTCTACAGGAGCTACTAAAGCACTAAAAGGGAACTTTTAGTATTCCAAAGCTGATGCTTTCATCACACGCTTGGTAACAGATGAGAGAAATGCCTTTAAAAGCTGGAGGAGTCCTGGGTCCCTTCCTCAAGGCTCTTCACTAACATACCTTGCAGAAAAGACATTCTGTGTGCTTCGGTTTCTGCCTGTGTAGGACAGAGCTAATGGCTTTCTCATGAGAACTGTAAGTTCTCAGGCGTTTAAAGTGTTTGGAGATCCTCAGAGGAATGAGCACAACGTTGTTAGGAGGCATATTTAAAGAGGAAAGCCTGCATTTGATGTCGACATCTCTTTTGCATGGCTGTAGGTTTCTCTCTGGCTGCCTCTCTCCTTCCTCAGACTCCATTAAAGGTGCTTCCTAGAGACTGAAACCCTCTATGAAATCTCTGGATACCAGTCTTAGTAGCCTAACCCTGTGCCCTGGCAACAGGACATGGATATTGTGTGTTAGTGGTGGTGTAAGCCATTCCCCAGTGTTGCAGGAGCCAGCACATCACCTTCACCTTCCAAATGGGAGAGGGAAATGGAAATTGGAAGAGGGGAAATTTAGATATTAGGAAGAAATTCTTTACTGTGGGGGTGGTGAGGCTCTGGAACAGGTTGCCCTGTTGTGGCTGCCCCATCCTTGGAAGTGTTTAAGGCCAGGCTGGATGGGGCTTTGAGCCCTGCTCTAGTGGCAGGGGGGTTGGAACTAGATGATCTTGAAGGTCCCTTCCAACTCTAACCATTCTATGATTCTATGAAATGCCCGGCCCCTGCAGCTTGCAGCATGGCATACCTGCTTCTTACTGACTTAGCCTGACCAGTCTCTTCTTGCAAACATCTCTTTTTGTCACCCTGTTGCAGACTGCCTGGATCACACCAGAGAGTGGCTGCGCAAAGCGGCAGCAGAAGTGTCCGTGTCCTCTCCACAGCCCCCCCCCCACCCTGCAGGCAGCAGTGGCACAGTGGTGCCAAGTCTCACGTCCGTGCTAAATCGAGGGTACATGAATCTGCTCTCCTGGCAGCCTGGGCAAAAGGAATACCCTGAGGTAGGAGAAGTGCTTGGACCCTTTTGCAGCTTTTTCATAAAGAAATACAAAATGAACGAGTACTGGTTCTGCATCTTCTGTAGAAAGAACTTGCCAGACTCTCTGTTCCCTCTACACTGTGAGTCACTGCACATGGTTTTTCCCTGTTTGAAACAAATTGGATTTTTCACAAAACTAAAGCTCCCTGCTGCCGGGCAGCTGCCTTCCATGCAGCTCCATGGGGATGTTACAGCCCTGCTCCATGGCTTGAGAGCTGCTTGTTTATCCCAGCTGCTGTTCCTGCACCCACAGGCTGGTGTGGTTTCTGTTCACAGACACTGTTTATGGATCAGGCCCGGCTGCAGGAGGTACAAGCGCAGGTGAACCAGCTCACCATCATAGCTGCAGTCCTGCTGGTCACCAGTGGCATGTGTGGAAGCACCTTATTTGGCTCACCTGGGTTTGTAGCTAAGCTGAAACGGGTAACAAAGGTCCTCTTGGAAGGGCTGTCCTCTACCAGGTGGGTTACTTGAAGTTTTCCAGAAGAGCAGTGAGTATGCAGGTACTGGTTGTGGGATGAGCAGCAAGAATGTCCCCCAGGGGTGGAAGAGGTTTCTAAATCCAAATAGCAGCCAGGTCTACTGCAAGGAGGTGGGGGGAAGCCAGCCAGCCAGCCAGCATTTTTAGCTGGGAGTTAACTCTCTAGAGCAATAGTCACTTCTTGATTAGAGGGGAAAATTAGTGGTGCTGATCACTTATTTTATATTAGTCTGCTGCAGGGTAGCTTCCCGCTTGCCAGAGTGGGGAAGGGAAGCTTAGGTCACTTGCAACAGGCACCAGAGCTGTGGCTGAATGTTGGCTGTCCTGTGCTAGCTGGCTGTGATGACACTCCCTGGGGATGTGGAGAGACTTCCCTCCCTCCCTTCCACATCCCTGGAGAGGTTCAAGGCCAGGTTGGACAGGGCTTTGAGCAGCCTGGCCTGGTGGGAGGCGTCCCTGCCCATGGCAGGGGGTTGGAACTGGGTGATCCTTCAATATCCCTTCCAACCCAAACTATTCTGATTCCTTGTGCCTGCAAACCCCTTCCCCAACCAGTGCGAGTGGTGCCCACAGTGCATGTACCTTTGTATGATTTAGGTATGAAGCAGCTTTAGAAGACATCAGCGACCAAGTGCTGCAGGAGGTCAGCAGGGCTCTGGCACAGCTGGGTTACCCCGCTTTTACCACGGACAAATGTGCTTCCCTGAAAGGCCAGATAAAAAGCATCGCTGAGACGGGCAACGCAGTCCGGCAGGTCATGGGTGAGTCTCTGAGTTACGTCTCACTCAGCCTTGAAGACACTTTGTGCTTGCAGGCCACAAGCTGGGGTGAGGTCAATGACCTGCGGGACAGGCCCAGGATCGGTCCCGGCAAAGGAAACTCCCCGCTGAGCAGAACTAACTGCTTGGGGCTGGGAGCAGAGTTCAGTGTCTGGCCTCTCCACACGGTCTGCGCAGGAGAGGCGGGTCAGAGAAGCTAGGTTGGAAACTGCCTCAATTTTCCTGTTCCACCCTGAAAGGCTCCCAAACAGTAAATGCTTTGAAAAATCTCTTAAATCCTCCCTAAAAGCTAAACAGGCCAGAGTGCAGGGTCTGTTCCCAGGTAGTGTTGCAATCTTCAGGCTAGGATGTGGAGTGAGAGCTTAATCACTGGCTGTAGTAAAGCACCATGCTAAGATCTTTAAATAATATTTATCCCTAGGGAGTGCACCGCTTGGTATTCAGCTAACCAGCTGCCCTATAATGCTGCTCCATCAAAATATTTATTCAAATGGTTTGGATAAGAGCTGGTTATTTTGACCTTTTATTAGTACTCTGAACGCTAACTCCACATCAGATTGCAGTGCCACAGGCAGCGAATACACTACAGGAAAGATTATTTCCACATGGAAGACTAGCTTTTATCAGCTATGAAAATAAGGTGAGGTTCTTCCTGCCCACTGCTTCATCTGGTTAAGTATCCTTCCCAGCCCGTGTGGATTCCACCACACTGTTTATTTGGGTTTATTCTTTCCATGTCAGAGCAGGCTGTTTTGTTTCGCTGTAATCCAAAAGGCTGAATTAATGGCCTAACCCAAACCTCACTAAACTCCAGGCTGGGCAGCGTGTGCTGGCAGCGACTCGCTGACGGTGTGGCATCAGGAGGAGATGGTGTGGTACTAGAACAGCCTTCCCCTACCTCGGTCTAAAAACCAAACCCGTGTCTTGCCTGCGCTTTTGGCCACTATCAACATTTTCCACATACTCACCTGAAGTGCAAGAGCATCCGAAGCAGGCGAGTGGCTGAGCCCCAGCTCTGTGCCCTCAGAGAGGCTCCTTGAGGGCTCTCCATTCCCAAATGCTGCTGTGGCAGCGAGAGAAAGCCCAGGCTCTGAAGTTCTATGTTCTTTTCTGCTTCTAAGATGCTGGACATTTCACTGCAGTATGAAAACTCTCAGAGTGGGTGAAATATCTTTAACGTTAGGTTTGAAGGATTTGATCACTGTTAAGTCCTTCAGGCCAGTCCCCCAGCGACTGCCATCGTTAGAAGCAGGTAGTAGTATTTGGAAGAGGAAAACGTTAATCCACTGTGTCCCCAAGTTGATCTAGAGAGTCATTTGTCCACAACCTCCTGTCACAGCCTGGCTGTCCTCAGATCCACTCTTGTCTCGTGAGGAAGTCTTTGTCTCAAAACCAGCTTTCTCTGCAAAGTTTCATTGTTGATTTATTTGTTTTTGTACTTTTGCTCCCTACAGAGCAGCGGATTCATTCCTTCCTCAGCCTTTTCATTTCCCCCGATGGACAGAATTCACAAAAAGATTTCCCAAAGGGCCTTGATCCCATTCAGGAAGAGCTGCTGGAAGTCGGGCGCAGGTTTGGGAGCGTGATCCACCACAACAGGCAGGTGTTTGGACCTTACTACGCGGGAATTCTCCGGAAGGTGCTTCTCCCAAACGCAGAACCAGACTCGGACACAGGGATGGGTTCCCTCTGATCATCTTCAGCGCAAACCAGGCAGGAGTGGAAGGCATTCTCCAAGAGTTTCTGAAATCATGCTTCAGCTTGTAAAAATCAATCAGACAAATCCACCGGGGCCAGGGCTGCTACTGGGAAGTGACTCTTGGCATGTCAGCATCTGAATAAACCTCTCAACTACAAAAAGTTGTGGCTTTTTTCCCAAAAAACGTTATTTGGTGGGGAAGGCAATGAGATGCGGAGCTCATAAAACTGAGGTGCAACTTAAGCTTTTTTTAATTCAAGGTGTTAATTCTGCCATGGGCCCGTAACCTACTTTGCTGAAACATTAGTCACAGCCCAGGGACGCTGTTTGCATTTGATAAAGCCACATGGTATTTAAAATCATTAAAACTCCTCAATATATTTCAGTGTTAGCTTGGAAACCTGACTTACTGAATTATTAGAAATGGAACATATGGTATAAATTTAGAAATCCCTGGTGTATTTAGTATTTTACATCAGCCAGATTTTACTTGACATGAAAATGTGAACTTTAACCTGTATTTAAATGTCTGGATTTCTTGTTCTAATTTTACATAATGAAAACGTCCTACTTCTTGGCAAGCCCAAAAAGCTTTGCTGGGTGAATACAATGGCTGCCCAAACCTTTAAGAGTTGTTACATGAACCATGTGCTGCAGGAAAGTGATTTTAGCATTTATCATGAGTAAATCTGGGTCCTGACAGTGGAACAATTTTGGCAGATGGACATTAATGGGGCTAAAAATGAGCTTCTCACCATCCTGTGAGAACGTACCCAAAGCGGTTGGCAACCGTTCTGCTACAGGTAGGGCTACCTTCAACAGAATACGTGGATGTCTTTTTATGCGTTTTTCTCTAAATAATTTAGTATTTGGGGTCGTTATGACTAACTGCTAAAAGAGCAGCCTCAGCCAAAGCCTGTTCCGCTGCCAGAGAACCACAGCAGGACCAGGCCCAGCTCATCCGCGTCCCGCGCTCCACCTCCACCCTGCGCAACGCCCCGACCTCCTCTCCTTCCTGGGATTTCCAAAGTGCAGGTACAGCCCTGGGCTGAGCTAATTAAACACCAAATTAACTACCTGCCCTCACTCCTCCTTCTCTTACCTTCCCAGGTTTTTCAGACGAGGACGGCGTCGCTTTAACCAGGATGAGCAGGAGACTCCGGTTTAACGCTGAGGTCGCAGTGACAACAGCGTAAATGTGTGTCTAAGGTTGTTTATTAATTCAGTCTGTTCTAAGTTGTACAATTATGAAAACAACAAAACGACTGCTGGAAGCCCAGGAATATTTACAATCTCGCCTTGTTGTAGTGAGGTCAGTCTATGTCGTTGCACAGATTGGGTTATGTTTGGTACCACAAGATGTTTAAAATTCAGACAAATTTGAACAGATTAACAATTGTATATACAGGAAATAAAAGGAAATTCAAGTATCAAAATACAGACAGATTAAATAACATTTGTATTACAAATCAGTCCCACTGCCATACATCACAATTAGCAAAAATGTCTACATTGCAAACTGAACTCGACCGTTCTCTGCCCTGTGCGGGAATCTCAGGTTATTCTTCCATGGGTTAAAAAACAACAACAACAAAAAAAAAAGGTTTGAGCTAGATCAACTTTGCAAGAGCAGCACAGTTCCTTGTGAAAAAATAAAAAATAAAAAAAAAATGCAGTAAGTAATGCCAATAGGAGACCTAAAAGGGAGACCTTTTGCAACAAAGCGTCGCAAACGCGGTGCTTGCTCTAAAATAGACGTGATTGCCTGGAACGATGGGGGCGGGAGAAAGCCAGGGGAGATCCTGCTGCTGGGACCTCCTGGGGTGGGGTGGAAGGAGCGTTAAAGCGACCGACGCCACTTCAGCTGCAGACAGAGCTGGGGGGGGGATTCGGGGGGGACTATTTGGCATCGGGTCTGTGTCTCAGCAGCCTGGGGAAGGTACGGACTCGAGGTACGTCCTGGAAGGTGCCGTATCGTCTCCCTGGGACGGGGGGACAGGCACGTACCCGCCAAAGTTGCATAACTTCTAAAAAGAACAAGCCCAACGTGAGTTCAAAGCTGAACAGCTAAAATTAGCCTTTTTTTTTTTTTACATTTTTTTTTGTAAATACAAAATTAAAAAGGATAAAGCAGCTTCAATTTGGAAAAAAAAAATCATGGACTATTTGGCATCGGGTCTGTGTCTCAGCAGCCTGGGGAAGGTACGGACTCGAGGTACGTCCTGGAAGGTGCCGTATCGTCTCCCTGGGACGGGGGGACAGGCACGTACCCGCCAAAGTTGCATAACTTCTAAAAAGAACAAGCCCAACGTGAGTTCAAAGCTGAACAGCTAAAATTAGCCTTTTTTTTTTTTTACATTTTTTTTTGTAAATACAAAATTAAAAAGGATAAAGCAGCTTCAATTTGGACAAAAAAAATCATCCCCTCCTATAAAAAAAAAAAAAAAAAAAGACAACTCTGCATCTTGGTTTAGCTCTTGAGTTCTCAGCCTGGACTCATGGCGTGCACAACCCAAAAAGCCTGTAAAAAACAAACTCCTTAAAAAGGGGAGCGAGGCCCAGGGCAGCACCATTTTTTCCCAGGCAGGTAATACAGCAGATGCGTTTTGATTCCAAGTCCTGTTCAGCACCAGAAATTTAGGGCACTTCCCTCCAGACACCGCAAACCCTGTGGGGAGGAGGAGCAGCCAGAGCACTGCGCGACGCTGGGACGACTGGGAGACAGTGACTGGCCTGGTCCAGGGCTGGTCTCCAGCGTGAAGGTACCTTGAGAAAAACCCATCGAAATAGAAGGGGAGATGCGTTCCCAAAACAATTGCTTTTGCCTCTGAAGTGAGAAAAGAGAGTATCTGGCTAAAGAACTGTTGGATCACTAAAGACACCCATAGGATTACACGCGGGACTGGGAAGGACCACCAGGGTCAACCCCATCCCTTGGAGATTGGAGTCTTCATCACCACGTCACCTCCAAGCCGATCTTCCAAAAGCTCATGCAGCAAAAAAAAACCAAAACCACCAAAAAAATTCCAAAAGAAAGGTGTCCCTCCTCCCAAGCAGAGGTTCAATTTGCAATCTCTCCAAAAAGACTTGTTGCCAACACACCAAATATTTACACTTACACCAGTATGAATTGCAACATATGCATAACAAGGAATGTTAAGTTTCCTAAATTCATCAACTTAAAAAAAAAATAATAATAATCTCCACTTCCCCCTTTCTAATCATTTACAGGTCTATGCCCTTGGGATTACGGTTCACTTCTCTCCCAGCCTCGCTGGCTGGAGAGACTCAATGACGTCCTGACATACAGCAGCAACTGGAGTTAAACACTAATTATTTGGGCGTTATCGTTCTAGGAGAGCAGCAGGGAACCCCGTCCCCAGCCACGGGGAGGCCTGTGATCACAACAAATGTGCTGCGCTACGTTTTTGCGTCTGAAGAAAGAAAAAAATCACAACCATTTGAACGTCTCTCCCTGGAGGGGAACAGGACTGCGAGAACATCAGTCACAGCCAAACCTACTGCTAAATACTCTGGTAATTCAAAGAAAACCAAGCACACAGCACCTTTGAGACGGTGATTTTTGGGGATACCGGGCTTTGACATCCTCAGGTTAATATGATTTATCCTCAGGTACGGACTGTTTCAGTGTAATGCCCAAAATTTAACTCCTTATTTGTTCATCTTCTGAAAGTTGCACTAATTAAATAATGAGCTAGTATCAAAAAAGTGCTAAATCACAATTGAATGTACTTTTTTTTAAAAAAAGAAAACAACCAACCAACCCCAACCCTTCAGGGCATAACTGCATTTAAAAACAAGACGGGTGCACAGGAGGCTGGAGAAGGGCGTTGTCTCCAGGTATTCAGTGCGGAAACGGGAAGAAATGGTGTCCTTGCCATAGAAATGTCAAGTATTGCAACGCCAGAGTCCTCTGAGGGGAAGCTTCGTACCGATGGGAATACTTGGCCACAACCACTTGGGGGGTGAAAGATCCTTTGCAGATTCTTTTCCTTAAGTTATTTCCATTCGCTCTAAAAGAAGCCTGGAGCAGTTTGGAAACCCAAGGACACAGACTTACCCTGCAAGGCTTCTCCTGCTGGAGAAAGTTATTTCCAAGAATTTGGCGTTCTCTACTGTTCACCCAGAACCGAAGCAGGTTTAAGTACCGTTAGAGATGCACACACCACTCCCACTGCTAAGACTTTCTACTGTACTCCTTGCTGGACTGCGTGGATTCTCAGTAAAAAAAAGGGTATTTTGTTTTTTGTTTTTTTTTTTCCTCCCCCAAAAACCTGCAGTGCTACATTTAAACTGTGAACTGGATTTGCTCACACGTTATAAAATAACAAAAACGGGTCGAAAGACATTTGTCTCAAACTAGAAAAGGTGACATCGCTCTCGGAAGTCTCAACTTTTCCTTGCTAGAAATGGAGGGAGCTGCTTTTGCTCAGCCGGTGGCTGGGATCCCTCTCTCCCCCCTCTGCTTTAGGAGCCCCCACCGAGCCCCCGCCTCTGAGGCAGCCACCGGTGCCAGATGGAGATGATCTTCACGTCAGCAGGTCACTGCTTCCGAGGTCTCTGCCCCGTTACTACATTTCCGTGGTAGGAGACAGCTGCCCGGAGATCAGCTTTTCAGAGGCAAACAGAAAGGAAGATAATGGAATGAATGATGTTCCGAGTCACAGGAAAACAAGCGCTGGGGAAGATGAGGCCAAGAGGAGCCGAGACGCAACCGTGAGGGTTATGGACACGTGGTGGAAGCTCTGGAGTTGGGGCAGGGCTGGCTGTGGCCCCGGATGGTCACCCTTGGAAAGGCACAGGCTCTAGTGACCCGGTGTGGAAGGAGGTGCCGAGGGACCTGCCCTTCCCCACCTGGACCTCAGACCCTCTGAAGGGAACGTGTGGGCAACTGCACGGTAAACACTTACACCCAAACTGCACCATCGCTAGCACCAATTCAGCTTCTCTTTGAAGGATATGGAAAACCTCAGGGCACTTCTTACAGCTTGGAAAGATGCTGATCAACCCCAAACCCAACCTCTCGGGGCACGTCAAACAGCAATACTCTGCTCTCCACAACTGCAGTGTGACCTCTGCTTCGGGGTCCTTCGGCAGAGAAGCACTGGCTCTATGCTGAGGGGCTCCATGCCATATGAAATATATGTACTAGACTGAACTTTCAATTTTTTTTGTAGACAGTCTTTTAAGTCCTATCACTGAGGTTCTCGCTGGCCTGGCCCTTATTTTGAAGTCAGTTTGCCGCTCAGTGCCATTAAGCCACAAATGACTTGGGAGATCAAACTCACTCCTGAGAAAGAGCTAAATAAAAGATTTTGAAACATCTGATTTTACCTCAAGTCTGGGGAGACAGAAGCTTTGAGGGAACTGCTCTAAAGCCCCAGAAAAACTCGGACAAGCTTCTTCCAGCCCCTAAATATCAGGTGCAAATAGTCCAGCACTGCTGTTCTGGCCAACTGGTGACTGTGAAGGGAGATTTGGGGTAAATTCTAAAAGCTGTTTTGGAAATGGAGCTTTACTGGAGATCCGAGTGTCTAAGATCTGCCCCCAGAGGTGAGCTGCCACCCAGCCCTTCCTCACAGCTCTAACACCCACCCAGCATCACCACCAGTCTCCACAACTGGGCTGTGAGGGGATTCTGCCAAGACGTCCAACCCACGGTGAGTTGAGACGCTCACACCAGGGTGCAGATGGGCTGCAGGCCCTCTCTCCCTGCCCCCTCTGCCCCGGGAGAGGGGCCCCAGCCGCTGCCCGCGGGGACGTCGGGTCCCAGGGGCTGGTCTCCGCCAGCCGAGCGCCGGAGCTGTTAGAGAGCGAGGTGAGTTGAGACGCTCACACCAGGGTGCAGATGGGCTGCAGCCCCTCTCACTGTCCCCTCTGCCCCGGGAGAGGGGCCCCAGCCGCTGCCCGCGGGGACGTCGGGTCCCAGGGGCTGGTCTCCGCCAGCCGAGCGCCGGAGCTGTTAGAGAGCGAGGCTGAGCACTGGGGGTTTGCTGCCACGGTGTGGAAGTCCCAGAGCCTTTCACTAAAGCGTCTTAAAACCTCTCTGCAAACAGAGCGAGCCTCTCACCCCGAGAGGAGGGTAAATACATCCCCATCCTGCACAGAGGGAAACAGGTAAAGAGAGACAAAGTTCCCAGGGCACACAGCAAGCCAGGGAGACGCAGCACCAGAGCAGGAGTGCTGCCTCCCAGCGCTGTGATTCATCAGACCATCCTCCTCCTCAGTTTCATCTCTGAGCTTTACCAACTCAAGCAAAGGAACCAGGGGCAGGACCATGGATTTCTGGGGGGCTTTCACGGGGTCCTGAACTGCTGGCATGGCATCCCCAGCCCTGCCCTGACCTGTGCCAAGTGCCTGCCGTCTCACACAAATGATCCCCAGTCACATCCTGGAATTAAAAGCTGCTTCTACTGAGAGAGACAGAAACAGGGACGTTCTCCTGCAGGAAAATCACACGCACTTGAGAAGCTGCCAGAAAAGGCAGCGGTGGGCACTGCAGAGCCATCTCTCAGTGAAATCCTGGCTCTCAAGGACAGAAGGCGACAGATGTTTCAAGATCCCTACAGCCCTCACGGTGCAGTGGTTTGCAGACTGAAAACAAGCCTTGGGATCAGCAGCAGACTGATTTCAATCACGTTCCTCCCTTCGGCAAAAAAACCCCGTACACCTGCAGGGAAGCCTGCTGAGCACCACAGAGCTCCGACTGCTTCGTCGGGCCTCCACCAGGGCAGCATCCAGCCCCTCTCAAAAAACCTCCCCAGCACGGGGCTGACAACATTTGCCTTTAAAAGCTTAACCTCCTCATGCTACGCCCAGAGCTTGGTGAGTGTAAACAGAAGGACTATGGGGGAAAAAAGTCCTGCAAGGGACTGAAATGCAACCGAAACCACCCCCTCATCTCCGGGGGGGACGGAGCTCACAGTGGGAACGATCACACCCGGCCCAAACCAGTGCTCCCCAGCAGAGCAGGTTTTCTGTTCCAGGCTTCCAGGGGAGAGACTGTGGGCGAAGGGTCCCAGTGAGGAAATCTAGTGAACGTGTGTTATTTGCAAGACAGCATCACAGTGGTTAGTGTCGGCTGGAGTGGCAGGTGGAAGAGGGTGAGTTCGCTGGAACAGTAACGCAGCCGTGGCTCAGTCGGACAGAGGAGGATCGAGGAGGGGGGGTGCGTGCACCGTGGAGACAAGAGGTCTCCATCAGTCCAAGGATAAGAAGGTGAAATAGAAAGGAAAAAAAAAATAATAAAAGGCCTGGGGAGTGTCACCTTGCCCCAGGGATTCACAGTGCCAGAGCGAGGGGAAAGACGTGAAAACGGCAGGCGGCTTCCTGGGTCCACATCTCCGGTCCCCAGCCTGTCTCCCTCTGCTCCTCCCGCCTCACTGAGATCTACCAGCGTTACCCTTGTTTCCGAGTAAGGAGAATTCACAGTGTTCAGTAGTGATCAGGTACAAAAGCCGTTTAAAGTCTACAGTCTCCTAAGTGCTGCTGCTGTGACGTAGTGCCTACGCGGGGCTCAGTGCGAGCAGCTGGAGGGAGAGGGAGCTTAGAAGAGCAGAGAGATCAGATCGCAAAGGCACGGTTAGACTGGGCGGACGCGGGGTGTTTGCTTTAGAAGATAGTGGTCTCATACTTAGTGCTGAGGGTCCGCTTGGAGTCCTGTTTGGGGTCCACGACCCAGGAGACGCTGGCATGAGACTGGGAGTCTTGGTCCACTTCAGGGGGCTCCAGCTGGAAAAGAAGGAGAGAAAGGGGCACGTCAGGTCAGCCGTGCTTCTGCCGCACGACGAGCGGGGACTCAAAGCACGGAGAGGCCGCTGCTCTGCCTAACGCCCGTCCCAAAACCGTGCACGTGTGCGGGGAAGCAGCTCTGGCTGGGGAGGCACTCGAGTCCTTCACGGCTAAAACGTGTCTGGCCACGTCAGTCTCAACCCAGCACCCCGAGATGACTTTGAGTCAGGCCCGCGAGCCCCTATTACCGTGAGCGACAGCTTCGCTTCGTCTCGCGAACGAGCATGAAAAATTGAGCTCTATAGAGATGGCACTATAAAAAAAAAAAAGTAAAAGAGGCAGAGGGAGAGAGAAGGAGACAGCTCCTGGCAGGTGAGCTCCCGCGTGATTTACTCTCCTGACCAAGCGAGGCTCTTTCATCTTGTCCTCCTAAATCAGGATCCTACGGGAAGGTTAACAACACCAGAAAGAGCAAGGCAGTTAGTTGAGAGCTGCCACTCTCCATCAGCGGGGGCAGATCCGAGCCCTTTCTCCCTGGGGATCAGCTGAGCCCACGGCGGGGCCCTGGAAGGAGCAGGGGAAGGGAAGGCAGCGGCGAGGCAGGACACGGGGACCACAGCAGGAGAGGCGGGACGCGGGGAGGCGGAGGGGGCAGCCCGGGTCGGGGGGTGATGGAGGGTGGCAGGAAGAAGGGTAAAGACCTTGGCTCCAGGACTAACAGACTGCAGCGGCAGGTAGGAGGGGCGGTGTGTTGTACAGGTGTGACAGTAACAACAGCGGGTGTCAGGAGGGAGCGGCACCTGAGCGGGGGGAGCAAGCAGAACACAGACAAAAGGAGACATTAAAGGAAGGCAAATGGTTTATGCAGCAGTCCCTGCTCCTCAGCAGCTCCAGCTTGGGCTACAGGGACACTCCTGTGCTTCAAAACACAGGTTACCGACCGATCTTAGGGAGGTTTCTGCTGGGTTTGCACATGGAAGCTGTGCTGGACCCAGCAGGGCACTTAAACCCCATCCCACCCGGGCTATTTCCACCTCTGCTTGCCCTCATCCTGCCCACAGCAGCGCCACAGACACCGCAGCAGCACCTGAAGTTACAGCCATCGTGTCCACATCAGGGCCCCCACCACCACGAAAGGGGAGGTTTAGGGGTGCAGTGCCCAAGAGAAACCCCAGCTCAGCCCCCGCGGCCGGCCCCGCGCGTACGTACTGCGGATTTCCTCGTGCCGGCTCGCGGCTTAGGCACCGGTTTGGAAGATTTCGTTTCAATGGTTTCTCCTGCTGCAGCGCCCAGGGGCTTCGCTCGCTGGGCCTGGAGGGCCAGCTGGTAGGCGACCTCGAACGCCTGCCCCAGCGTGAGGATGATCTCGTACGTCAGGTTCTTTGGGGAGACCAGAGAAACAAGGAGCTGTTAGATGCCTACGAGTCACCTACGTGTCCACGTGCTCAGCAGCTCGCTCTGGAGATGCCGACCTTGGCAAAGCCCAGCACCTTCCAGCAGGTCCCATCCTGGCAAAGCCTCTGAGCTCCTGCCCCCTGGGGAAACCAGCCCCGAGCCACCCCCACGCTGGCACAGCCCCGGCTGGTGGGACCCCCCGTGAGCCCCCTCCAGCATCGCAGTTTAGCAGCGTTTTGCATTGTCAAGGAAAAAAAAGCCCAAACGTCTCATACAGCCCGTTCTGCTCAAGAATAAAAGCAAGTTATGCTTCCACACTCTCAGTGAATTAAAAGGCTGTTAAATCAGCCTATTACACTCAACGTAATTGAGAGCGTATTAGGGTTTTGTTCACGGCATATTCCCCAGGAGGGAAAAACTCCTGCCCTGCTTTATTCAGCACTGGAGGCCACACTAATGACACCAGACACGTATTCTCTCTGTCAACAGAGCTCCAAAGCAAAAGCATTTTGAGCTGGGACTCAGAAAGGAATATTTTAGGGTAGAAACAGGTAAAAGAGCCCTAGAATGGAACAGATCCTGCTCTATGACTCGCCAATAAAGCTGAGGGATGAAGTAAGTGGTCTGCAAAGGACCACACGTGCTGGGGGGCGAGATGCAATGACCCACTCACCACATCCACGGTGCTGAAGACGTGGCAGTAGTGGTGGCTGGTCTGCAGGTCCTTGGTGATGTAGGCGAACGTGCAGAGATCCTCGGGGTCCTGAGCGGCGCAGGAGATGTTCCGGATCTCGTGCTCAGCAATGACATTCTGCCGGGGTCAACCACAAGCACTCGTCACCCTTCTGGGGATGGCAAATACACCCGGCAAACGGTGGTCGTGGCAAGTGTGTACTGGGGGCGGGGAGCAGGGGGTCTCCCAGCCAGCCCAGTCCTAGGTCCCTCCCATGGTAGGAATAAATGGCAACATGGTCCACAAGCAACCAGTTTGCCCAGCCCTTGGCATTCAGATAGCCATCACTACCTCGGTGCTCTCCTGTGGTGTGGAGAAATTGGGCTCCTCAGGATCAGCCGTGGCTTCTGGAGCCACTAGATACGACCCGGAACACCCCAGAAGGTGGGACTGTAGGTCTTGTTCCCCCAAACACCAGCTTGGAGGCATCTGAAGCTCACCTTGTTAGAGGCATCGATGAACTTCACCCCCTTGTACGTGATGGACAGTATTATGGTTGGGATCTTCTTCATATGCTCTGTGGATTTCTTCAGAAACAAGAACATGCAAGTGGTCAATTGTGAATAAATGCTCCTTTGTCATCACCATCCCAGCCCACCCCAGAGACCCCCAGCCCACTGCTCCACAAAGGCAGCCCTTGGGGGTCTTGGACCAGGAGGAGGAAAGCTGGCTCTTGGTGGAAGCAGAGGGGAAGGGATGGGGATCTGAAGTGAACCCAGCACCCCCTTCCCCAGTGAGAACACCCGTTCTCCCACTGCACAGACCTTCCAGCCATGGGGAACCTGGGGAGGGACAGTTCACCAGTGACAGTGGCGCGGTCTGTTACGTGGCCCAGGCTCCTGCTCAGCACATGGGCAAGCCCGCAGGGTTTGGGGAACCACAGCTCCACCGAGACCCCCCAAACCCCTTGTCCACATCACCCACCACCGGCTGTGAGCGGATCCCCCCTGTCCCTGTGGCCCCCGTACCCTCATCTTGGCGCAGGCGTCCTGCGTAGACTCTGTCCCGCGGAGGTCTTTGATCAACATGGAGCCCAAGTACTGTTTGGAAGAGAGAGAGATGTTCAAGTCGATGCCACGGCCCCACAAGTGACCAGTAGCTCCAGTTTGGCAGGGACAGGTTGCCCGGGGCGGCGGGGAGAAGTGTGACAACCCCCCACGCATCAACCTGACCCCAGAGCCTCCTCATCCTCACCACCTCCACAAGCCAAAAGCCACTTACGTTGGCCTCGTACCCGCAGGACTCGAAGATGAGCTTCTCGGGCTGATGCTGCCAGTTTTGGACTGGGGCGTAGGGGGCAGCCAGGCTGGGGGGGCGCAGGGTCAGCTTTGACTCCCGACGGTCCTCCTGGAAGGGAAGAAACGTGGATGTGAGGCCACAACAGAGCCAATGTGGATTGAAAGACGGATCTTGGGAGGGCTTTTTGGGCTGATGGATTTGAGGTTCCCACCAGCCACATCCCACAGGGCTGGGAGGAGGCAGCGGGGGCTGATGGAGGTGGGAGTCACCCATTTCCAAGGTGAGACTGAGACATAAATGAGTTGCTGGCTCGAATGCCTGAGGGGAGCAGTGCACGACCAGCTCTCTGGCCCTTCGTGCATCACCCTAACTCCTTGCTGGCTCCAGAGAGGGGGGAGCCTGCACTGAACTGCACGGAGGGACCCCCAGGACACAAAACCACCCACTGACCTGTGCTTTGTAGCGCTCGGCTCTGGAGTAGGGAGTAACGTCGGTGCCGTGGTCGTGTTGCCTCTTCCCGGTGTCCCCGGAGGGCAGCAGGAGATCGGCTGATCTGCCCGTGCAGGAGTCGTTCTGGCTCAGGGGTGATGATGTCTGGGACATCAAGTCCTGGCACTAGAAGCAAGCGGACACCAAGAATCGTGGTGGTCAGGCTGTGCCACAGCCGTGCCCAGCCCTCGCTGCCCTCCGCAGCCTCCGACACGAAGGGTGCAGAGAGCAGAGATAACGGGGTCAGCTCCTGCCTCAGTGTCACCAATCCCACCGTTTATTTTCCGCTTGATCCCCCGAATTTGCTCGGGGATGGTTTCAGGTGGGTATTTTCAGCCCTTTCTGCCAAGCACACCTCCCGCCAGCAGGTCCCGGGAGGGCAGGAGATGGGGGAGGCTGCGGGCAGGCTGTTTCCAGAGGAGCAACCTCTGCTAAAGCGCTGAGCAAAACAGCACTCCGAGCTGCTGACCATCAACCACCCCAGGAGAAAAGCCTCGGGGAGCCCAGCGAGAGATGAGCCCAGCTGCCTGACAGCCTGGCTCTCACTGCAGGCGAGGGGCCCGGCAGGCGACGCGGGGAGCTCACAGCTGCGACGCGCATTAGTCCTATTCAACGCGCTCCCTTAATTTGCCATTGACGTCCTTCCGCTCCCCAGGCCGGAGCCAGGCGCTGGATCCCACCAGCTGCAGCACCAGGAAATGCTGCAAATGGGCCCATTCTCTCAGGCAGCCTCCCCCCACCCAGCACAGCAATCAGGCCGTGCTGCACCAGAGACACCCCCTCACCCCCCGCTACAACCCCCCTTCGGTCTCTGCAGACTCAAGAGGACGTTCCAGCCAAGCACAGACCCTCAGCTGGTTACTGCCCTTTTTGGCTTTTGTGTCTGAAAAAGGCGTTGTTGAGAGCGGGTTTATATGTGGCACCTCCCAGCTCCTGAGCACACCCTCCCAGTGCAGAACCAGTAGGAACCCTCTCTTTTTTTTAACACCTGAACTGCAGTTCTTTAAAAAAATCCAGTGTGAGCAAGGAGGGCACAGCAGCCCAACCCATTTGGCTCTGACTGTTTTTGGTTGAAACCTTCTGCTCTGCCCTGGTGGGGCCCCATCTGGAGCACTGTGTCCAGTTCTGGGCTCCCCAGTTCCAGAAGGACAGGGAACTGCTGGAGAGGGGACAGCAGAGGCTACAAAGGTGATGAGGGGCCTGGAGCATCTCTCTTACAAGGAGAGGCTGAGGGACTTGGGTCTTTTTAGTCTGGAGAAAACTGAGGGGGGATCTGATCAACACTTATAAATACTGAAAGGGTGGGTGTCAGGAGGATGGGGCTGGTCTTTTTTCAGTGGTGCCCAGGGACAGGACAAGAGGAAATGGGCACAATCTTGAATAGAAGATGTTCCACCTCAACATGAGGAGGAACTTCTTCACTTTGAGGGTGGCAGAGCCCTGGAAGAGGCTGCCCATGGAGGTGGTGGAGTTTCTGTGTCTGGAGACATTCAACACTCCCCTGGACATGTTCCTGTGCAACCTGCTCTGGGTGGCCCTGCTCTGGCTGTGGTTTGGACTAGATGATCTCCAGAGGTCCCTTCCAACCCCATATCATTCTGTGAAAAGCCTTGGGAACCCAAGGGAAGAGGGAAGAGCCCTGCAGCAGGGCAAAGAGCAGATGTTTGGGATGGGGAAACTCCAGTCACTCCCAATTCCTGCTCCAGGAAGCTGATCTGCAAACACTGGGAGGAAGCAGCAGGACCCGCTCACCCCCCCATGGCACGTCGCCCGCTCCCGAGCCCACAGGTTACTGCAAACTAAGGGGTTTTGCCAAACTCAGCTCTCAAATGCCACTTTTCAGGAAGAGCGGCCAAGGCGACGGCTCCCCTCGCAGCCACCCCGATAAGGAAGGGCCTGACATCCAAAGGCTCCCGCAGGAAAAAAAAAAAATAAAAAAAAATTAACAGCCACAAATCATGTCAAGTGCTATTTGGCAGCAGGAGCAAGAGCTCTGGAGAAGCCCGACCAGCCCAGGGAGACAGAGCTCAGACTCCCAAGGGGCGCAATCAGAACCCGGGTCCCAGCTGCGTCCCATCGCAGCAGCTGAGCCGTGTCACACTCCTGCCACGGGAAGGGCTGCCTGGCAGCTGCCCAGGGACCGGGGCAGGAAAACGGGCTCCGCGTCCCCCTTCGGAGCGGGGCACGGAGCTGGGAGCAGCGCCCAGTCCCACTGCGGGCACCCACCTTACACGGAGGCACCTGATTGAAGGAGCTGCCCAAGGCTTCCCATGGGGCAGGCACCCAGAGTTTGATCTGAGAGGGCTGAATGTTATTTTCCCCTCTCATTTCAATAGCAGGGTCCTGCCTGTCCAAATATTTGCTGCTTGGGTTGCCAGAGCTGGTAAGGTAAAAACTGAACAGATACAACTGGCTACACGAAGGTTTCTCCCAGTGCTGATACGTGACACTGGAAGAGAAGCTGTGGCTGCCCCATCCCTGGAGGGGTTCAAGGGCAGGTTGGATGGGGCTTGGAGCAACCTGGTCTGGTGGGAGGTGTCCCTGCCCAGGGCAGGGGGTTGGAACTTGATGATCTTTAAGGTCCCTTCTAACTCCAACCATTCTATGATTCTATGATAACGTTTTCACATACTTTGGCTTTGTTTTGCACAGGGAAGATGGAATTTGACTGGCAAAAAAGAAAGCTGAGAGCTGATAAACTCATCCACTGCTTCAGCTGGAGTGCATCTGTCCAAACAGTGACGTTTTGGGGCCCAAATAGCAGAATTTGTCCAGCACATCAACTTCATCATTTGTTTTTACCCTGCCCAAGTGCTCCAGTTGCTCCAGCCGAGTCTGAGCCAGCCCGGATGCTCCAGTTCCCCAAGTTCTGCCTGACCAGTGGGAGGACTGGGCTCTGCCTCCTCTCCAGCAGCAGCCAAGGTGCCTCCCTGGGAACTGGTTAACGCAAAAATCTCCCTCCTCCGCACAGCCAGATGTGCAGACGCCTCAACGCTTCAGGAACTTTCTTCCCACACCACCAAGTATCCGAGAACCAGGAGGAACCCAAGCTTCCAGGTCAAATCGATTATTTTTTTTTTAAAGAAGGAACAATCCATTTGGGTTTTACCCTTTGCTTTTTTAAAAAAAGCAGTGCAATTTTCAAAGATCACTCTCTATACTTATTACTCTCAATACTTAACTTCAAAGGAGTTTTAACTAAAATATTGACATTACAGGGTTTTTTTGCCCCCTTTTTTTATTGATTTTGCCAGGCAGAGTTTCCTGAGCATGAAAGCAGCAGAGTGAGGCTGAACGTGCCTCCCCCTCTGCGCCTGAAAACCCATCCAGGACCTGAGTTCTCAGTAACACCCTCTCCAGAGCCCTGTGTCCCCCAGAGGTGACAGCTGCTGATCAGAAAGGGGACAGTTATTCCTGACAGACCCAGGTTTAGTTCTTTGAGAGAGAGGGAAGCGCAGGAGGGTCAGGGCAGGAGGAAGCAGCCCAGCTGCAGCCCAGCGCGCTCGGCACAGACACATCAGCCGGGCTGGGACACACAGAGACTCACTCTCAGCTGCGAGAACCGCGGCGGCTTTGCTGGTGGCTCCTCGTAGGGTCTGTCTGCCAGGGAGGCGATGATCCTCTTCCGATGGCCGAGCAGATTCACTTTCAGCACCTGCAGGGACAGACCACGGTCGCTGTAGGTTCTCCTGCCCTCGGTTTTCCTGCAAAGCTTCCCCCTCCTGGAGCCACGCTGCTCCCCCTTAACCCTCATCCCTGCAAGTCACAGCCCCGGAGGGGACGGGGCAGGACCCCACCGCCACGGCAAGAGAAAGGTAATACTCACGTTCACTATTTCAAGCTCCCAGAGGTTTTTCACAGTGTCAATAGAGCTGTAGCCACTCGACAGGAAGGACTGGATGTAATCCTGCAGCCCCAGGGAGTCGAGCCAGGCGGGAACCGAAGGCTGGCTGTTCCCATCGCAGCCCAGGGGTTTCAACTGGAAAAGCACAAGCCAGAAAAAAGGGGTTAAAAGCCCCAGAGGGCTGGGATCCCAAGGCATACAGTGCCGATTTAAATCAGTTTAAAGGCCATCACCATCTCCACTAGCAGCTTTAAAGTAAAAAAAAAATATCACTGTATAAACAGGGGGAGGGGGTCAAGATAGGCAGGAGGGACACCCACCCTCTCATGGATGGAGTCATCCCATCCACACAGTCTGAAGGACCAATATATTCCTCCTCCCTGTTATTCCCAAACTCCTTCCCTCAGATCCTCTCCCTGAGTCACAAGGACGTGGCTGGGGTCACAGGGACTGGCTTTTGTCTCCTCTGCTTTCACAGCCATCCCCATCCCTGCTTCACAGGAGGGGTTTGGGCACTGACCTTGGGGAGGGAGCGAGCAGCCTGGAGCAGCTTCCGCCGGTGCTGCGGGTCACCGATCCCGATGTCCCGAAGGTCCTGGTCTTCCATGACATTACAGCCCTGTGGGGACAAGACGGGGTGACATGGGAGCAACAGAAGGGCAACAGAAGTGGCATCAGGTGTGGGAGCGGAGACCATGTGTGCTGCAGCACCCTCCTGACCTCGCTGTCCCCACGGCAGGAGGAGGAGGAGGAAGGCTCCCAAGGACGGCAGCTCTGCCGCACACACTGACCTCGGGCACTGAGGGGGGTGACAGGAGAGGGGCTGTGGCACAGACAGCACTGGTGGGGCAGAGCAGTGCCATCCCCTCCCTCCTGCAGCCCCCAGCTCCCATTGGATTTCATCCCTTACAGCCACCTTCCTGCGTGATGCCCAGATGCGTTAATCACCCCCTAACGATGCCCCAGTAAACCCTGCCACCCCCACGCTCCGAGCCCGAGAAGCAGCACTCAGCTCTGCTCAGCCTCCTCCACGGCCACAGAGAAATCTGAATTTCCTTCCAGGAGGAAGACAAGCAGAGAGGAGAGCAGATAAGGTCAGATTTATCCTCCATCCCCCAGGCAGGGAGGCAACGAAGCCCGCTCCGGCAGAGCTGCCCTGGTAGCCACACAGCACTCCGTTAAAGCCCATTTTCTGCCCTCCCTTCCCCCTGCAGAGCACTAACGGACGCATGAAGAGCACACAGACATCACCCCCCCTCTGAAAAGCCATCACAACCCGCTCCCCTGCCCCTCGTACCTGGGGGAGCTCAGTGGGAAGCCCGGGCACGTCTCCCCATGGCTGGCAGAGCAGGCTGCGGTCTGACCGTGGGTTTCAGCTCCAGCCCAGACCCCCCCACGCTCCCCAGACCTGCCTCCCCCTGCTCTCAGGAGAGTCACAGCTGAAGGTCTCAGCTGAAAGTGCTTTCACTGCTCCACATTTTGGTTTTATAAGAGAAACCTAATTAAAATTGGCTGTCGGGCAATAGGCTGCTGCAAGGGCAGCCAGGCTGCAGGAACAGCGGGGCCGGACGGCCAGGGTGTCAGGAGGGGGAGATGGCCAAGGAGCCTCTTTAATGGGCAGCAAATGGTTCATATTCCTTCCCACCCCACACTTTCTGTAGTGTTTTTGCTAATTACTACCTGCTTTAAATACCACAGCCAAACGTGACAGCAGCGAGCTGCTCCCTGAGCCACCCCAGCGTGTGGGGACAATGGTGCCTCCTGCACGGGCAGCCACACGGATGCTCCTGGACCATCACACGGGGCTGTTCGCAGCCGGTGGGGAGAGCTCGCCTTTGGCCACGGCTTTCTGAGAGTCACCAGGTGCATTTCATGGAGCCAGATGCCACGATGGGATTCCTCCTGCAGCCAAACGCCGTCTGGCTTGCTCCTGGCAGCGACAGCATCCGCTTTGGCTCCTAATTTGCTCACTTTGTGCTACACCAGCCCCCAGCCCGGGCAGCATCGCACCCACCGCTTCCACGGACAACTGCTGGGTAGGAGCCTTTCCCCTCAGCCACAGAGATAAGTGTTTGGAGAAACAGAGAATTAAGGCTACAGATAAGAGATGCCCGAAGCAACCTCGCCGGGAGAGCTGCCCTCCGAGGCCAGACTGCAGAGAAGCAATTATTTAGCGAGTGACGGGGGCAAATTAAAGCAGTGGGCGGTGGGAAGGGGCCCTGCAGCCCCTCCTCCCTTGGCAGGAGGGGATCCCGACGCCCTCGGTTCCTGGCAGCCGTGGGGGGACGGAGACCGCAGATCTGGAGCAGACAGGCCGCAGGACAAAAGCATTTGTCTAAGAGTTGTTTAAAGAGCAGACAGAGCCGGGACCAAAGCCCCTGCAGCCGAGGAGGGTGGTTTTCTCCCTGTTTTCCAAAAGGTCAGTTTATTCCAGCAGCGCTGGTTGGTGGTGCCACGGCCTGCTGCCAGCTGGATGGAGCCACTGCCACCGCTCGGGACGGCACCGTGGGTGGGCACAGCCCTGCAGGGACCCGGGACACACCAGCACCTGCCTCTGTCTGCGATCGCTCCCCACGTAGAGCCACAGAAGGGATTGGGTGGGAAGGGACCTTAAAGACCATCAGGTTCCAACCCCCTGCCCTGGGCAGGGACACCTCCCACCACACCAGGTTGCTCCAAGCCCCCTCCAACCTGCCCTTGAACCCCTCCAGGGATGGGGCAGCCACAGCTTCTCTGGGCAACCTGGGCCAGGCTCTCACCACCCTCACACCAAACAAGTTCTTCCCCACAGCTCAGCTCCATCTCCCCTCTTTCAGGGTCAAACCGTTCTCCTTTGTCCTGTGGCTCCCCTCCCTGATCAGGAGTCCCTCCCCAGCTTTCCTGGAGCCCGTTGAGGGACTGGAAGGGGCTCCAAGGTCTCCCTGGAGCCTTCTCTTCTCCAGGCTGAACCCCCCCAACTCTCTCAGCCTGTCCTCCCAGCAAAGGGGCTCCAGCTCTTGGAGAATCCTGGTGGCCTCCTCTGGCCCAGCTCCAACAGCTCCATGTCCACGTGAAACCCCCCTCTCAGAGGCAACACTACACCCTGAGCTCTGTGCAAGGATGTAACTATGGCACATAAGCTGCTCTGTGCACCCCTCAAGTGCACAAAATTTTTTAAAAAGAAGGCTTTTTGTTGGTTGAAGGCTCCAAGGGTGCCCAGTTGGTGGAAGAGCAGCAGCAGATTCTGCTGCATCGAGAGCAAACCCTCTGTGTGAATAAAAGCAGCTGCTGTCAGAGGCAGCGATCACTCCGGCTTCTGCAGCAGCATCCCACCAGGAAAAAAATACAAAAACATCCTCCCCTTTCTTGCTCACACATTTTAAGCCAAAAAGCCCCATTTAATGTGCATTCCTGTAACAGCAGGAGATTGTGTGCTCAGCGCAGGGGAAGAGGGAAAGTATTAAAGGCAGCCCAGCTCCCCTGACACACGCCTTACCTGGCACAAGCCTTTTTGCACGCTACGACTCCGCTGCAGGAGCTGCCAGGGGGTCCTCGGGGGGCAGTGTATGTGTGAGGAATCCAGCTCTGAGAGGCATGTGGCTTTTAAAGAGATTTTTTTTTTAAAACAGACAGAAAAGGGCTAGAGCAAGCGATGAGATTTCTCCTCTAAGCCTGGAGAGCAAAGCATTGCTGCCCTGCCTGGGGGAGCAAAGGGGGACACAGGAAGGGACTGACTCACCAAAGCAAATTAATGTCACATCTTGGGTGCCAGAAACTTGCAGATTCCAACACCTCAGTCCTCTCTGCTCCCCCCAAACCTGCCCGTCCTGGTGTTCTGCTCCCGAATTTCTCTGTGATGCACCGGGTGCCAGAGCTGCGGGGGGGCTAGAGGAGGAGGATGGAGGACACCTGGAGGAGGATGCGACCCAGGGCAGAGCTCACAGCAAACCCTTCAACGCTGATGGATAATTTTCACATAGGAAAATTAAACAAGCTTGCTGATCCTATTTACGTTTTCACTTGTGCTTGTTTTCCAGCACTGAGGCCCTTTTGGTGCTGATCCACCTCAGCACAGCAATCCCTGGTGAGCCAGTGCCAGCCCCAGGGCAAGGCAATAGGTGTTCTCCCACTTCTGGCACCTCTGATTTAAGGAAAACTGCTTACTGTGGAGCAAGGATACAAGCTGGTTAAATACTGTAAAGCCTACAGCTTTCTCCAACACTCCTTATTTTTATGTGTCACATTAAATTCCCTCAGTGCCAGTCTGTACTCTCAGAGTACTTAACAAGGATAGACAAAGCATATCAGACCTGAATAAATCGTTACAGTCTATTGTGCACGAGCCTCCGCTTAGAGAAAAGTCCTCTAAACCCATCCAGATTTCATCTCCTACGAAAAAATATAATCTGCCACTAAAACAGATAATTAAATGCAAACACGCCGGAGATCTTTTAACCTTTGCCAACCGAGCAGATGAGCCGTTCAGACCAGACGTTAAACCTGTTTGTGTTTCACACGCTGTTCAGACGGAAGCCAAGGGGCAGAGAGATGCTCTGCCTGGGCCACCAATGCCACCTGCCTCCGAGCCACGCTCCTCCGGGGCAACCGCCGGGGGTTTGGTCCGTGCCCTGCTCTGTTGGGGCTCCAGAAAACCCACCTCTGCTCAACCAGGCACGACTTTGCACAAAAAGCCCCCCGCCCAGCACGGGGGGTTCCCAGCCACGGAGCCCCAGCTGGGATCCTGCCATGGCTTTGGCCCTTCCCTGCCTCCCCCCGTGTCCCACTCGCTGCCGGCCCCATCCTTCCCGACCCCCCGTGCCACCGGCTCGCACCGGGCACCTGGAGGGTCTCGGGTCTGTCCCTGAGCCATTTCTTGGCTGTCCCGAGGAGGGGGTGACACCAGACACATCCAGTCCCAGCTCATAGTGCAGAAGAGAACAAGGCACTCACCGCCCAGATGAAACAAAGCCTCTTCGTTCCAACAGGAGACTGCCTTGGTGCGGGGCTGCAGAACTCCAGAAAAACTGCTCTGAAGGGTTTTTGGGGAGGTTTTTATGACTTTTAAATAATATCACTATTTAGGTTTTTGTTTGCTTGTTTTTAGGTTGTTTTTTTTCCTTTGGGGTTTTTTGTGCGGGGAGTGGGTGGGTTGATGGGTTTTTTTAATTGTTTATTACACAAAGGTCCCCTTTGGTGCTGATGCAGGGTCCCAGGCCGGGGGCTGCCGGGCAGCGCTGGCAGCGGGAGCCAGGCTCGGGAGCAGCCCCTCTGTGGGTGCTTCCAGGGGGGGCTCAGCAAACACCCACGGGGCAGAGGATGCTCCCAGGGACTCACTCTGCTCTTACCCTCTGTGATCCTCCAGCAGCAGCCTCGGAAATGCCAATTAGAATCAAAAAGACTTTCCAAAGACCTATTTCAGACTTTATCTGTTGTGACAAGTGCTTTTTACCTTGACTGTGTCTCAGCTGCGGGGCCAAGTGGAGCTCAGGGCTCTTGCACTGTAATTAAACAGCCTGCAAGGCTCCAGGTTTCTCATCAAAGGGCAAAACCCAAAAGCACAGTCAGAGGGTACACCGTAGGAAGGTAACGTTCCCTCCTGTGTGTGAGGTGACCCCAAAGGCCAGCGTGCCAGAATTCGAGCTGCCGAAATCTGCCGGCCATCCTCCTCCAGCAGGGCACTCCGCAGGCACTTAACTACCCAATTTTCAGATGCTGCTGCTTCTTGGTCAGAGCTTGGCTCCGGCCCATCCTTTCTTCCCAGCAAAGAGCGAGCTCTGGGCAAAGAAAGTTTCATCCAGGACGGGTGGTCTCACCCAGCTGGCACCGGCGCTTAACGAACCCCGAGGGTCCCGCCGAGCCCCCCTCACACCGGCGCTGCCTCCGCCACCAAACCCGGCCTCAGAGACAGCCCAGGGACTGCGGGGGGGACGGATGGGGACCAGAACGTGTTTGCTATTAAAAGCAACAGATGCAAAACCCAAACACAGCTTTTCCAGACTACAAAGGCTCCCTCAAACATCTACAGCAGAGTGCCTTCAGCTGCAGGAGCCAAAGCGTCCATTTCTTTCTTAGATTAATGCCTACAAAGCTCTTTTGCTTTCCCCCCCCCCCGTACATTCACGACAATTTGCATCTTGTCAAGGATTTTGCTGCCGCTGCTATTGCTTTACTTTTGGCAACCAAAAGCCTGGATGCGGGAGATGGAGACGCAACCAGCTCACCACAGACCCAGCCCAAACTGGGATAACACACAGAAAACAGAGGTTGCACCTTCCTTAGCCTCAACTCCACTTAAGTTTCTCCTTTTCAGATGAAAAAAAGGATCAGAAACCTTCATTTTTGTCATCCTAGTCATGGCGAGTGGGAGCTTCAGGAGCTTAATGCAAGGAGGAGGTACAGGGTCTGCAGTCCAGAAGATTGTGGCTCAATTATGTGCCCAGAGAGGGGATTTGGCAAGCCCAGAGAGGGGATTTGGCCAGCCCAGCGTGGCTCTGCTGGAGTTCTGGGTTATTGCCACTGCCAGGCTTGTACAAAGCCTCTGGGCTTCCTCCCGAGGATAAAGGATGGCAGAGAAATTCACAATGACGAGCTGTAACGAAAGTTCTCCCAGGAGCTGACAAAGCCACCACAGCCAGCAAGGAGCTCCCCGTCCCCAAATCTATTAGGAGTTAATGACAAAGTGCATTCTGTCCCTTGCAGGGTTTGGAGGCTGCAGGTTTGGACTCATCCAGCCCCTCCGAGCTCCAAACCCACCTGAGCAGCCTCACCCCCCCTCCCTGCTGCACAGGGGCTGGAAGAGATTCACACTTAAGAGTAAAAAGCCCTGCTAATATACCCTGTTCAACAGCACAAGAGGACCTAATGCCTCGTTAATGGACTAATTTATAAGCTTGTCCTAGAAACAGCCTTGTGTTCTCTCTGCATATCTGCATTATATATCTGTATATCTGCTTCTCACCCCAGACCCCCAGTGACAGCACAGAGCATCACCCCCTCTCACAGATAAAAAGAAAAAAGCTAAAAAAAACCCCCAAATAGAGCCTTGATAACATACAATGCTGAGCACCAACAGCTCTGTCAGCCATCCTTCCAGCCCGCACTGGGGGGTTATTTATCTCAGAGCAGGGTGATGACCCCAAAGCTGGGACCAGCACACCCCGACTGCAGAGCCGGGGACCAGCACGTGGCCACACAAATAGGGATTTGTAATTTGCCTCGTGATCCTCAGGATTTCATGCCTTCCCTTAACGGTATCTGCAGTTTGAGATAGTTCAGTGGAAACCGGGGGAAAAGAAGTATTTGTTTAGTTAAGGGCATGACAGCGAAACCCCAGCTCTTCACAGAGCCCTGAGTGTGGAAAGGGCTCGTATACAAAAACCTACAATAAATCCTAGATTAGCACACAGCCACTTCATTTTTGTTTAATTTTCTCCCCCATGCAGGCTGGCAGCGTGACAATGGCAACGGAGGGAATCGGTCATGGTTGTCAAGTTCAGGCAATTTTATTGAGAGGAGAAAAAAAAAAATTAACTGCTACTTTAATGGCTTTTTTAATGTTTATCGGGCCTGGAGCTACTAATGAATCAAATTTAAGTATCCTCTAAATTACTAGTTCTGGTCCACCCACTTTGCTCCTCAAAAATCCACCCCGAAGTTGCTGCTCTCCATGAAGTCCATGTCCATCACACGCAGAGGGCTTCCCCGCTCGGAGCCGAAACGCTGAGATGCTGGATCATTGCACATCCCCGCTCTCACCATTCCCTTTCCAGAGAAAAACCCCCAAAAAAACCACCCCAAGCCCTGGCGGAGAGAGCCCAGTCCTTGTGAACCACCCAAGCAGCATCTGAAACCCACTGGAGAGCTGTCAAAAAAAATTCCATTTGATTGTAGGAAGGGCTTCCCGCTCAGACGCTTGGCAGAAACCCCCACGCGAGGGTCCAACTCCCCTCTCACCGGGGGCTCATCCAGGGCATCACCATCAGTCTGGGCACCAGGGAGGAAAGGCATTTCCAGGAGGTTGGCAGCACTGACAAACAGTAGACAATACTCCTGTAATAACGCGGCTGATGTACTCCCTGCCCATCTCATAAAAAAAATGAAAGCCTTTTCAGTAATAAATCTGCCAGCCAGTGAGAAGCAGGCCAGGAGCTCCCCAGATGTGATTAGCAGTTGGGAAAGGGCAGATTTCCAGCACGTCTGGGGATCACAGAATCACCCAGGTTGGAAGGGACCTTTAAGATCATCTAGTCCAACCATAAACCTAACTCTGACAAAAAAACCCAAAAAAACCAAAAAAACCAAACAACCACCAACACTAAACCATATTCCCAAGCACCACGTCAACTCGTTTTTTGAATATCTCCAGGGATGGGGCCTCAACCACTTCCCTGGGCAGCCCACTCCAATGCTTAATAACCCTCTCAGTGAAGAAATTTTTCCTAATATCCAACCTGAACCTCCCCTGGTGCACCTTGAGGCCATTCCCTCTTGTCCAGATCAGCAGCATTTACTCCTGCCCGCAGCACCTCCACACACCCCGATTTACCAGCTCGGGCCCCACACGATGCTGCAGGACAGAGCTTTGGGAAGACCAAGTCCAAAAACCATTCGAGATCTTCTGCCTGGATGAACAGAGCTCATCCCAGAGCCCACCTGGGACAACCCACCCCCGGGGCCTTACCGGGGGCTGTATTAAATTATTCTCCACTGGCTGCAATCACAGCAAGTTCCCTCTTCGTTTCGCCAAGTGCAGGACCAGTAAAACCTTCTCCGTGGGGTCTCCGATAGGTCTCTGTTCTTCACAGACCGTTACCGGGTGTAAAGCGCTACTGGAATATGTCAGTAAAGTTCTCCCCAGATGGCTGCTATGAAATGACAAGTTTTATATGAAAATAGAAGAAAAAGCTCGGGGCGCACACATTATTCTCTGAGCACACTCAGAGCCTGGCTGCTGCCCAGGGGACCGGCATCTGCCAGCCAGGCTGGGGAGGCACGGAGCGCATCATGCAAACTGGAGCTGGGGTGCAGCGAGGACACTGGGAGATGCCCTGTGCTTCTAAAGGGGGGGCATCGGGTGAAAATGAAGATGGGGCAGATGTCAAGCAGGACCCAAACCACCGGGGTTGGGGGTGAAATGGACCCAGCTCCGTGTCCTGGGATCCAGCCGGGCAGCCACCCTTCAGCTCTGCTCACACACCGAGCCAAAGCCTCCACTCTATGCTTTTATCCACTGTTTTATCCACCGTTTGCTCACACACACAGAGAGCAGAGAAGAGAAAAGCTTTTTCCTAACGAAGACCACCGCAGGCTAATCTAACATGGCACTGAATTACATTTAATCAAATTAATGTCAGTTCTCTAAATTATTTGCAGACACCCTGTTCTTCCAATGCCATCATTTTTCTACCACTTCTCCCCAATTATAAAAAAATAAAATAAAAAAAACCAACCCAAACAGAGGAGCCCAGGGCACTCCATGAGGAGAACAGATTTCCATTTCTGACGCTGTCTCATTGAATCAGCATTAGCTGCTTTCCACACACTCCATGGGAATCCAGGCTTGAACAATAATGATAATAATAAAAAAAAGAGCCATAAAAATGGTTTATGTTCTCTTTTACCTGCTCATTTGTGAATCAAAATGTCTTTGGACTGAATAAAAAGTTCAGCTACAGAATAATGGTACAATTGCCAGAGCATGTGAGGTTTGCCCTTCTCAGATGTCAGCCTGAGAAGTTCTCTGGGGCAGCAGCAAACATTCAGCCCCCCAAGGGAAGGGAAAAGCTTTTGCAAACATCTCGGACACATTTATGGGATCTGTGGGATCACAAAATACTGTAGTGAGGGCGCAGGTAATGGCATTTCCTTCCCCACTTCTGCAGGGGAATTCCACCCTAAGTTACTGCAATTCCTATTTATTACACTGACAATGTCCCTTTTTTTTTCCCCCTGAAGAGCCGAGTCCAGCCTGGCCCTTCCCCGTGGTCATTCCTGGGTCTGGCCCAGGGCACTGGGATGCACTGAGCATCTCATGGTGCAAAACCAGTTTCCCATGGACTTCCCGAAGGGAGCCTCTGCTGCAGGCACCGGTGATGACAGGAGATGCCATGGGACCAACTCCTAGAGCAGCAGAATCCCTCTGGGTTCATATTCCTGTGACATTTTCCCCTACTCTTGCAGCTCCCCCAGCTCGTTACTGGTCAAGGACAATTAAGTTGATTTATAGTGCATTTTTCTGAATGGCATCACTCACTCACTGCTACGGTTTGCTGAGCTGACCTTTTATTTTCCTTCTCTGGAGAAGGATGGGTCTCCTGAAACCCCTCCCGAGGGCTGCATTCCTCCTCGGGGGAGGATGCTGGGGCATCCCTGGCTCATCAGCGCTGTTAACACTCACCATGAAATTCTGCCGAGGACTTTATTCCACTCACAAAGCTGTATTTTTGCCAAGTGGAGGACAGCACAGCCCATGCCCAGCAATTCTCCGCCGGCAGCTTCAATCCAGCAGTGTTTACCCACCGCACAAATAAACCTTTCCCCCTCTAATGAGAGAATTCCAGCGGGCTGTGAAGCAGAGAAGGAGAATTTGAAGCTCCATCTCCATTTTAGCTTTTTTTTAAATCTCCAGCTGGCTGAGCAGCCTGCTCCTCAAATTAAAGCCCCCCATTAAAGGCAGAAGTTGAGTGTCACAGGCCCATCGCCCCGAGCCAGCAGTGAAGATCATTCGGTGGCAAGGGAGAGGATGAGCAAAAGAATCTGCTCCCTCAGACTGGAGAATAAAGGCAAGAAAATCAGGGAAAGCCTCTTTCTTTCCATTGCACAGAACCCAGCACAACAAAGCCCCTGTAGCCAACTTAAAGGGAATATCAGAGTTTCTCCAGACACAGAAACACGGGCCAATATGCAGATGTTAGTACTTGGAAAGAGAAAACTCGGTCTTTTAGAAAACTAAGCTACCTAAATCCATCTTTTATAGCCCTTTTCTTCCCTCAGCCAAGCCAAAAAGATTACACAGAATCCAAAATAAATGTAGAACTTCAGTCCCTTCCCAGAAACACCTACCCTGGCAAGTAAGATTTAATGTCACGTCACATCGATGTTTGACTAATCCCGCTCTCCCCAACTCTACCCTGCCAACTGGGCAAACAGTATATTTTAAACACCTATTTTTCTTAAGTGTAGAAGAGCACCAAGTGCCCAGTGCCAACAAACGCTGGATTTCATCCACTGCAGGTACAGGATACGCTCTTTGTCACCCTCTTTTCCTAATCCTAAAGTTCCCATCTCCTGCACGCCGAGCACTCCCCGTAAGCACGTTAAAGATCTCTTCCAGGACGCTGCCTCTGTTTTACAGCAGTAGGATCATTACAAATCAAACAGTTTGCCCTCGCGATGTGTTTCTCCTCTGCCCAACGTACCAGCTCCTTGTTTGCTGGCAAACGGGTCCCCAGGGCCCCCGGCAGCAAAGGGAGCATCCTTGGCGTGCTGAAAAAGCCCCACAAAGCAAAATCCTACATAGAAAACAAGAGCATTTCCCTATCAAAAGACTCCCAACTTCTTAATTTTTGCTGCTACAACTTAATTAGCCTCATAGCCCATCTGGCAATTTGCAAACCATTACCCGGCATTCTTTGGACCTTGAAATATTCAACGTAACGAGGCCCTAACAGGGACTAATCCTTTCACAGAAAGCATTTAACTCCAGGAAAATAACGCCACTTAGGTTGAAATATTCTTCGTTAGCGATTGAAAGTGGCAGTTCATAAAGAAACTGTTATATAAAAAAGAAAAAGGAAGGGACAGCCTGCCCTGCCAGGCGCTGAGCATCCCGGCCCTCTCCCTGCACTACCCAGCTGCAGTGTTTACAACAACTTTAATAATTCATCTGAGAACATCAAAACCGCTACTAAAAGCAAATTAACTACTTGTCCCTCATTTGTACCGTAGCCAAAGGTTTTACTCCCGCATCAGAAGCTGAAGGCAAGGAACATGGCAGAGGGGAAGACTCTCAATAATTCAGCTTTCCTATGGGCCGACTGCATCAGCCTGGAGTTCCCGGGATGCGGATGGAAGGACTCCGAGCCCGTCGAGGCACCGCAGCCAGAGCCAACTTCCTCGGAAAAGGGATAAGCAGCAAAATGGAAACCAGCAAGGGTCTGCAGGAAATCTTTGTGAAATTATTTGACCTTTTAAAAATTGAGTGAGGAGAGCGTCCCACCTCCCTCCCGGAACCAGCAGAAGCCGATTTCCCACACTGGGAGCTGTGACCAAGCACTGGGTGGAGAAGAAAACCAGTATTAAAAAGCCACACACTCCATAAAATCACATTATGGGACATGTAGAAAGAACCTTTGCTTTCATATTATAAATGACAAAATTCTGCATCAGACAGTTTGCATTTGTTGCTATTTACTGCAAATAAGCCCAGTCAATAAAAATTCCTGGTTCCGAGCCTCCAGCTCCTCCCTCTCTGGGGACAAGTGGAAAGTTAATTGCCTTCGTTATTAAACTCCTGTGCTGAGAGAGGTCTTATCACCGCACTTGTCAGGCAGGGCCAGGCAGAGCAAAAGCTTTTTTATCTGCTAACTGCTGGAGTGACAGCAGCCCACTGATACCACGAAGGTCAAAGACCCGCCAGCAGAGGATCCCAAGCAGGGATCTACGGGGTATTATTTAATTTAAATTCATCATACCATCTCCAGAGCATCCCTGAAGTTGCATCGGACCAGCCCAGTGCACAGGGGATGCTGAAACCTCACATGGAGCTGGACACCCTGCCCAAATGCAGTGGTCCCAGTTGGCCAAGGGTCCACCAGAGGGACCAGCTGGGTGGGATTCTCGGGGGGGGCTGGAGCCCTGGTCCTGCACGGCTGTGGGGGGTGCCCAGGGCTTCTGCAGGGGCAGCTCGCCCCAAATCCTCCCCAGGGAAGAGGGAAGGTGTCAGGAACAGGAGATGGCAGAGGGTGTGTGGCAAAACCATCGCCTGTCACCCGCAGTTCCTCCACTGGAGATGCACAAACCACAGTAAAACCCGGCTCCTGGAGGGAGCCCTGGCCCTGCCAGGCAAAGGGGACACAAGGGGACGAGCCGCCCACCACGGTGGCCAGGAGTAGGGCTGGATTCACAGCATTCCACTTTTCGGGCTGCTTGGAGATCCCAGGACATTCACAAGGACATTTATCCCATTGGCCAGGTCATTTTTTAAAAGCTTCATTACCCCCTGCCTTTAAGCAACTCCCCCGACACCGCACTGCCTTGACCCCCCACCCATGCCCCATCCAGGCTTCCCTCCTCTCTCCAGCTGCCCCTCGGGTGCCCTCACCACCATCGGATGGACCCCCTGTTTTCCAAACCCCCTCTTCTCCCAGCTCATGATAGGATGCCAAGCACAGCACCAGCACAGCACCAGAGAGATGCCCCCGCTCCCTTTCCGAGGCAGGATGGGACATCAGCCCAAATGACTTCTCCAAAGGTTTACATCCACTTTTGGAAATTCTTTATTTGCAAAACTTGGAGTCCACACTCAAAAAGCATTTCTTTAAGCTGTGCAGGAAGAACTCTCCTGCAGCACCAAGACTTTCTCTCTTTGCAGTTCATCATTTCATACAAAGTCTCAGATTTTTACACCATGCAGCTTAAAGACACTGGTTATTAAAAAACCCCTCAACATCAAGCATTACCGTCGTGTCATCATTAGGTTTCAGAGCCAACAGTGTCAATGCAATTAGGTACAGCTCATTACCATCCTGCCTGCATGCTCAAAGTGAGGATACTTCCAACAAGAGGTCCATCACCTCCTTCCCAGTCCACAACACAGAGTGCTCAATGATTTCCTCAAAACACTAGTGAATTCAGTCCCCATCTTTGGAGTCAAGTGGAGAGCAAAGACTCAGGGGGCAGAGAAAATAAAATTTTACATCAAAATTATAGTGAAAAACTACAACACCTGAATTAAATGTGAAGATGAATGACCCTGACCCAACACAACCCTCATTTCTTCCTTTTGTCTGACCTTCTCCTCCCCCCAGGCCGGTTGTGCTGGGCTGCAGACCCCAGCTCAGCTCCGGGGCTGCCACGGGGCAACGAGCCCAGGTTTGGCCGAGACATTTGTTCAGAGCCCCTGGGTCCCACCCAGCAACTCACCAGGAAGCGGACATCGTCAAAGCCGTTCAAAAGCAGCTTACTCTCGTACTGCTGCAGGCCCAGGGACTCCAGCCACTCCCCGACGCTCTGCTCCAGCATCCGCGAACCTGACGAGAGAGGAATCGGCAGACGCTTGAAAAGGGAGAAACCGTTAAGGCGGTAGCAGCGGCACTCTGAGGAGGACAGATGGCATTGCCACATCATAGTCATTACCATAAAGAAACTCAAAAAAATTATGCCCAGAGTACAACAAATCAGCCGGCAGACAATTCCTCTTGTGCGCACAGACCATGGACAACGAGCTTCCAGCGCCTCGGCCGGCTCCGGGTTTTAATTTGTAAATCCCAGTTAACACTCAGAAAAAGAAACACCTGGCCCGGGCCGAGTGTTCAGCAGCGCTCCTGGGACCAGGGCGTCTCATGCAGCGCTCGCAGGGCACGGGGCAGCTTCTTGCCAGGCAAACACACCAAGCCCAGCCCCGCGGGGATGCGGATCCTCTCCTTGGCTCGTCCGGAGGGGGCGGGAGGAGGGCAGCAAACTCTTCCCCCCCTCCCCTTCCCCCAGGCATTCCCAGCCAGCCCTGGGTGCGAGGGACGGGGAGCGGAGCCGCTCACAAGCGTGGGGAGCTGCGTGGGTCCTCTGCTCCGTGACACGGCGGGCGCACAACCCTGCGCGGGCGAACGGCGGAGGGGGCCGGGCGCGTCGGAGGCACAAAGCAGCTAAAGAGAAAACACATCTTCATGCAGCCCAGACACAAACCAGACACGACGGAGGGTCAGAAAAGCAGCAGAAGCCAGGCCAGAGCAGCCGTCCGCAGGAAGACATGCAAGACAAAGAAAGCACACAAACTGCAGCAGAAGGAAAGAAGGGCTTATACTTTTTTTCCCCCAGCAGTCCTGAAAGAGGCAAACCATGGTAAGGGCTTTCTCTCCCCGTTAGGGTGTCAGGAGGAGCAGAGGTGTGGGTGACCCCGAGCACGAGAGTCCTGGCACTGTCATTTTACCGCCTATCCGGACGCGTGGCATCGCAGCGCGCTGCTGGGAGCGGGCTGGCTGCACCGGAGACTAACGACACCCCTGCAGGGGCTGGCAGCAAGGGAGACAGAGGAATTGATAGGGTTTTCACCCACATTCGGTCCTGCCAGGTGCTCGGTACCCGCTGGCGTTTGCCCTTCCTTCATCTTCTTCAGCCGCCGCATCCGAGCCCCTCGCTCAGACAGGGAGCAGCTCAGGAGGAGGCGGCGTTTCAGTCCTCGCCTCCAAACCACGACAAGACAAAAAGCACCCCAAAGCAAGCACGCTCTCTGCTCTTCCTGCAGCAGCTCAAGTCCAAGACGTGCCCTGGCACCTCCTCGCAGCCTCTGATAAATGAGATTCTTCCCAACACCCGATGGAAGGTGTGCAGAAAAGCTCTCCCTTCGCTCAGCCCTGGGAAGAGAGTCCAGTGACTTGTTACCCTCCTCTAGAAAAGCTTCAGACCCTAAATATGCCCCCCAAAAAAGTTCAGAGAGCTCCTTTTCATCGGGGAATTTGCTATGCGAGACAGGCAGGATTTTTCGGGCTTCTCAGCACATCTGTTTCAAGGGTGCAAATGAAAAGATGATGAGGAAAACCAGGTTGGCTTTCTTTGAACCTTCAGGTCAGCTGAAGCTGTTTGGTACCTTCCAAGCCATCCTTCCCACCCCCGCCCCTGCAATGGCTGCACAAGGCAGAGCTCAGGCTGGAAATTCTTGGGGTAAGGGATCCGTCCGCTCCGGTCCCCAGGAGAGCTCCTCTGCCGGGCGAGCGGCCGCCCCGAGCTGCCCAGTCCTCCCAGCACACGCCGCAGCACCAGGGACGCAGGGAGCACAAAAGGGCTCCGTCTCCCTCCCGTACGGCAGCCCCGGCCGAAGGGCAGCAGCTAAACCTGGGATTTATGCAACAAGCTCCCGCGCTGGTCCCGGGGGGGTCTCCATCCTTCCCTTCTCCATCCTTCCCTGCTCCGCCAGCCGCCGCGTCCCCTCACCGAGCCGTCCTCCGTCCTCGCCCAGCGCCGCCGCCACGGGCTTTGTCTGAAGGCAGGGAGCTCCAGGCTCGCCGTGTGGCTGGCAGCCCTGGCTCCGGCTCTCGCATCGCCTGTCCCTCCCTTCTCCTCATCCTCCTACCCCTCCCAGCTCCTCCATCCGCACGGCGGAGGCTGCAGGAGAGGGGAGGGTGACGGCGGCTTCAGAACTCTCCACTGGAAATTACTGACTTCTCAATATTTACTGGATGATGGAACTACGCGGCTCAGGTTTTCAAAAGGGGGAAAAAAAAAAAAAGAAAGATGTTCCAGGTCTGCTTTGACAGTTCCGAGTGATTTGTGGCTGGCTCAGAATTAATTTATCGAGAGAGAGGTGAGGAGGCTGCTGGCTGCCTACTACAGCATTTCTGAAAGCAGCCGGGGTATTGGCAGGGGGAATGAAACCGCAGCAGTTCCTTCCTCTGAGCTCCTGAATTTCGATTTTAAAAAATTATTTACTCTACTCAGCCTTTAGTGCACTCATAAATGTATTTCTGCTTTATGAAGGGGAAACCTGCAGAGACACCAAGTGCAGATTTTCTGGTTTTAAAACCACTCAAAATCAAGACAAAACGAAGGTGGGGGGTGTGTAATGCAGGGAGGGGAACGGAGGGGTTTGCTTTAAAAAGAAAAGAGAACAGATGCCCCAAAACATCCAAGATTGAGAATAAGGAAGTCCGAAATACACTGAATATTTGCACACTACAGGGATGGCACAGGAGCAAATCCCAGTCCCTGTGCCCCCCCAGCAAGAGCCCGATGTCAACTTGTGATTAAAACAAACTCCTAATTCTCAGCTCCATCCTCCTTACGCTCCACCCTTTAGGAATCCCACCTTTAAAAGGTCTGCGGATGGCAGAGGGAACACAGTCAAGAGAGTGTAGTCAGAAATAATCAGAGTATTTCAAAATTGCAAAAAAAAAAAAAAAAAAGCAAGCCAAGCAGTTCAGTTCCTCTTGCAAGACATTTTCCAAGTAAGAAAACGTGCTTCAAGGAAAACAGGAAAAGGAAAGAGGATCAGGGTTCAGAGAGGTCCTTTCACAAGTTACGGTTTCAATAATGACCTTTAGTGCAAAGTTTGAGTCTGTTTGGAGGAAGAAATAAGTAGCTGGGTCACGTCGGACAAAAAGCATCACCCCATTTGCTCCGGGAAACTGATAACAGCTTAACGTGACCTGGTGTGGCCCGAGGACACACGACCCAGGTTCACTGGGAGGGAAAAACTGCAGGTGTTGATGGAACCACTGCCCAGGCACAAAGCACACGTGGGAGAGAACCAAGTCGGGCAGTTATTGCCCCGGCTGGGGATGGTCATCAGCTGAAAGTCCTTAAATCCACTGCGGGGGGCCAGAAACTCCTGCAGCGCATTGGGCAAGACGGATGGGCGAGGAGGATGCGGTCATTGATACCATCAGATGCCAGAAATCCAGCCAGCACCCAACTTTACTGGAAGGAAGATCAATTAGCCGAATGCAGAGTGCTAACGAAGTTGTCCCTCTTTACTTGTCCCTCAAGTAAAACACCGAGCCCATTCCTCACGTCTCGAGTCCCCATCAGAGTCAACTCACCCGCCCCAAATGCCCTCCCTGCCCAGGGCAGGTGCCTCCTGCCCGCACCGAGCTGATTTACTGAGCAGAAACGGCTCATCTCCTTGATTTTTGGGGAGAGAAATGGTGCCTGACACAGGGCTGTAACCAAACCAGCCCCACACGGGTCTCCCGGCCGAAGGCAGCAGCAAGATGAGGGGCTGCGGTGCCGTGGGGCTGAGCTTCTGCTGCCAAACCCAGGCTCCCCGGCCCCCCCGAGCCCCCCTGGAAGGGTGAGATGCTCCCAAGTGGGTTCCTGGAGCCAAAGGAACGTGTGACCGCGACACACACGTGCAGAGAGGCACAGGCTGAATACAAATGTCTCCTCCCAGGCAAAGAAGCCCTCATTTTAAAACAAAGCCAGGTGGAATCTGGTATCCTTCAAGAGATTCCTTGATTCCTCAGCCTCCAAAAAGCACCTACCAACATGGACCAGTGACAGACCTCTCCTTTCCTCCCTCCTATCCCACCCCACCCTTGGGAAATACATTTGGAAGATTTTATTATGAGCTCTTCCAGGAAATGAGAGGGTCGAACCTGTTGGCCACGAAACAGATTCTAGCTCCAAATTCTATAAAGATGCCAGGATTTATCTAATTACTTTATCATCCAGGGGCCTCCAAAGTTTAATGTGCTCATCCATCACGCCGTGGCAGGACACAGAAGTTTTGTCTTACCCTGTTTTCATGGAGGAAAGCTCAACGGTTCAGGAAGCAGCTATTTGCTCAGGTTTGTAGGGGAAATCTGGGACACAACAGGCACCTGAAATAAGGCATCTTGGAGCCTGGGTTTGTTCCAGCCTGACTCCAAGGGGTCCCTGCTTTCCTGAGACACAAGTCAGCTGTGTGTAATCACTGCTTGTATAAACTGGCTTCAAAAATACTCATCTCCGCAGTAAACGCCGAGCAAGGCATTTTACCTTTCCAAATTAGCGATTCCAGACACCAAACCAGTCAGGAGCACCAAGATCCTCCAAGCCCACCCATTTTTGAGGATGTGAGAGTGTTTGCAAAGTCCCCTGCTGCTCCCTGCGGTATGATCTGAAGCGTTAAAGCAGCCCTGGCAAAGTCTGGAGGAGCAAAAGCTAAAACACTGCTAGAAAACAAAAGCAGAAGGGTTCCTGCAGCCCAGGGCAGCCCTCGTCCTCGCAGCGAGGGGGTGGGAAAGCGCTGCCCCCCCTCTGGCTCCTGCACATACAGGGAAGGAAGGAGGGACAGGGAACGTGTCCAGCAGCTGGTGTGTGTGTGAGAGATCCCGATCGGAGCGTGAGGCAGCACATCCCGCAGGAAAACACAGGGCTGAAGGACAAGGCAGCTCCCGGGGCTGCCAGCTCCAGGGACGGGTGTCCATTTTGCTGAGAACTCCCCACACAACGGCAGCTTTTGCTGGAGCTCTGGCTCCTCCTCTCCCCTCCATGTCAGCCCTCCCCACCAACGGTATCGATCCATCGCACCGGCTCGGGGAGGGCAGGGCTGGCACAAAGCAGATGCTAAACAGTTGTCATCACAGCAGAGCAGAACCCCACACGCTGCTTCGCATCCCTCTGCAAAAGGGATCTGACCCCAGAAAAACCTAAGCCCTCATCAGCACGTAGCACCCAGGGCAGGCACAGGCTAAACTCCCACTGGGGACGCAGGGTGGGTTCCTCCTCCCCAGAGCAAGAACCCAAGTGACAAATGGATCCGAGATGAGCTTTATGATGGCAAACCTGAGCCCTGTGTGCGGGTACCATCAGCATCTCATCAGGAGGAGCCGCTGCCCACCCCGTGCCTTTCAGATGCCGCAGTTTGGAGGTGAAGGATTTAAAAGGACAGAAGCCCTGGTGGTGGCAGCTCTCAGCATCCTCCATCCCGCTGCAGGAAAGGCAAATGAGCTCCCGAGTTCTGCTTTTGTCTTTGCTCCTCATTTAGAGGCAGAGAAGGAAATTCATGCTCAGTGAAACACCCGTCCTGCAAACAGCCCTGTTTAGTGGATATTGATACCTAGAGGAACTCCTGGAAAAAGCCCGGCATCACCCACGTTGAGGCACGTGGCAGATGGACCATGTCCAAAGAACACGGCCACCGCGACACCCGTGCTGATCCCCAGCTGGCATCACCCCAGTCCCACTCCCAGCACGGCCACTGCCCCCAGCAGAAGTGGCCAGGGAGGACAATCCTCCCCCAGCAAAGGAATCCAAGAGGCATCGGGAGAAGGTCGTGTCCCCAGAAAGGCAGGAATGTCCCTGGCTATTGGGATGGTGGCACTTGGTCACCCAGGGAGCATCCCAGGGACAGCACTGCCACAGCTGAACCAGTCCCCCCAGCAGAAAGCGTTTCCTACAACAACAATTCCAAGATGTGAATTTTCTAAAACCCTTGAGCAGTACATGATATTTAGGCACCTTTGGTCCCCAGACAACAGAGTTCAACGGCATCTGTTTAATCAAGCCGTGTGCTGTGTCTCACTACACACAGCTCCCCCTCAAAAGGCACCATTAAAGCCAAGCAATTATCTCCTCCTTTGATGGCCAAGGACTGGGCTCCTGAGGACCCACGCTCTGCCTACAGCAGTGGGAGGAGAGGTCCTTTAAACTGCTGCTTTCCAGAGCAAAGCTGCATCCCAGGAAAAGAAGAATTAAAATAAACCTCCCGAGCAGCTCAGAAACGTGGAAGTCGGCTGGGAAAGGGGTAGGTCATTTCCCTGCTCTGCAAACAGCACGGAGGCACACCTAGCCTCCTTCCTCTGTTAGTTCCACCTCCCCTTCACATCTACTTTCCTCCAAAGGAGACACAAAAAACATAGGAAAAAAACTGGTAAAATGACAAAAGGATCCTGCAGAACCAAGGGGTTGTTGCAGAAGCAGTGGAGGAAGATTTATAACCAAGCCTTGGCTCTCTGCACGGCTCCAGTCCGGACCTTGAGCACAAACTCAGCGCGGGGTTCGCTGCTCCCCATGTCCCAGTCGCCTCTACTCACAGCATTTACAGAAATGCCAGTGTTTTAACCCAGGATCGTCTCCCGTGGCTCTGATGCTGCATTGCGGAGATAAGAGTTCTAATAACTGCAACCATGGCTGGAGGAGGACGCTGCTCTCTTGGAGGAAAATCAATGCATTAAATGACATTACGATTCCTTCCTCTTCATCTCGTTTTATGGAAATTACGAAAAGCAAAGAAAAAATGCACAACTAAACCATCTCACACTATTTATAAAGTTTTACTATAAAATTAATAAAACTACATCCTTCAAGGTCATAGATGTAGGTGAAATATGAAGAAAAAAGAAATTGTGATGATTTTTATCCAATTTGAAGCAATAGGGCAAAACTGTTACCCCTCGTCCTGTCGCTGCTGTTCCTGACAAAGAGTCCTTCCCCATCTCTCCTGGAGCCCCCTCAGGTACTGGAGGGCTGCTATAAGGTCCCCCCCGGACCCTTTGCTTCTCCAGGCTGAACCCCCCCAAACTCTCTCATCCTGGCTTCATCGGAGAGGTGCTCCAGCCCTCGGATCATCTTCATGGCCCTCTGCTGGACCCGTTCCACCACTATATCCAATATGCATATTTGATTTCTTGGCCACAGTCACCCTGATGTAAGACTCCAAATACAGAATTCCCACCCCATCCTCCCAGGACTGAAAGGATTTTAAGAGCTTTAAAGAACAAAATATGAGAACGTGGAGGGTTATAAAGAGGTTCTGCTCATTTCCAAAGGGACAGACCCACACCTACATAATGAAAAAAGAAAAGCCAGGAAAAAAGAGCATCTTGCTACTGCATTATGGATTTGAAACAAAAGCAAGGCTGTTGTGGGAATTGTGAGAGCAGCCAGAAGACAAATCCGTAGCGGCTCCTTTTCAGACAGACTGCTTAAAGAATATTTTGTTTCTCCCCACCAGAGAAGAAGAGAAACTCAAGACAAACGTATTCTGAGAGGCAGGAGAGAAGTGCAGAGGATCAGTGCAACTTTCTCAGAGGCCATGGCCAGAACAACAGCAATGGCAGGAGCCAGTGGAAGTCTGTATCCTTGGGATACTGGCTGGAGTCCTGACACCATCCTTCAGCTGCTAATTAGTTTTATTTTGTATGTGCAGAAAACCTGATCTTCCTCCTTCACACTGAGTTGTGAGGTTTTAAGTATGAGCACAGCGTGGTTACGGGGCTGTGTGAGCAGGGGGAAGGAGCCAGCCCCTGCCCCAGAGCTGGTTTTACCGCCCACGAGCAAAGAAGTTTCACTTGCAGAAGAGCAGCAGCAGCGTCCCAGAGCCCTCACACAAACCAGCAACTCTCATCTCCCCAAAAGGAGGGGCTATAACCAGGCACTTCATGTATGGGAAGGCACCGAAATAAAAACGCCACAATTCTCAGCAATAAATCTTTGTTTAAAGCAATTCAAGGATGCAAAACAGCCTCTCAAAACTTACCGTATCCTGAATGGTAATAAAAGCCCCAAAATTATCAAGGGGCAGTTTCAACAAGAAACAGGAACCCCTGTGCACACCCACTGCTGTCCCGGGGTGAGTATTAACCAACATTAATAATAATCAACAAGTCCCCCCCCTTCCCATCAGGCTGGGGGGTCCCAGCCACAATTCTCTTCACCCAGCCCCTTTCTGCCACAAACCCTGCTGGCGGGAAGGACAGCGGCATGATATAAAATTAAACTAATCTGCCTAGGGGAGCACTGGGTTCAGATTGCTATTGAGTGTTATGCAGGGAAGCCAAGGGCTGCTCCTGCTGTGCCAGAGCCTTTTCCCTTCCCCTCCTGCAGCCACGGCAGGTTAAAGAGCTCTGCAGGCAGGAGGCAGCACCTTTATTTTTGGACAGACGGACACACACACACACTGGGTACGGTACCTGAGATCCTCTGCTGCTCCTGAGAGAAGTCGATGCCTTCGCCGATGGAACTCATGATTTTCTCAATCTGTAAATAATTAAAAAAAGAAAGAGCACGTGCTGCATTATTCATAAAGCCTGAGGAAAAGGTAAAGGCAGCCCCAGGATTTCACCTGCCACGTGGCTGCCGAAGAAATCCAGGAAAGGATGTTAAGACACCCCGACCCCGAAAAGGTGCCCTTAACACCTCTGGAAACGTCTTTGTAGGGATGGTTTCGGTGGGTATTTTTGGTTTGGGTTTGTTGGTTTTTTTTTTAAAACCCATCTCATTTCCCAAGGCTGTGCCCGGACACCGTGCTCCTCAGCACTTCCACCCGGAGCAGCCGTGCTTAGAAAAGGTTCCAAAATAGATCTCAAGTTTGCAAAAGTGGCACCATCAC
>NW_015090982.1:1260203-1326546 GCF_001431845.1 Calidris pugnax | reverse complement strand
GGGGCAAACACGGTAACGACCCGGGAGAGGGAGCTAAAGACAATTCCATCCCCTGATTAAACCAGTCCCAGCCAACAGCTCAAGGCAAACCTCATGCAATTAAGGAAAAAAGGTAAAAGCTACTGCCTGAGATGGTGCCTTTTCAAGTCCACTTAAGAGTTGCATATAAATGACTGCATTTGCCACCAAAAAAACTTTAAAATATTAACACAAGTTGTACTTTTCATACAAACTACAGGATGCCTTCTTAAAGAGAGAAACTCTTCCAAAAGAGTGCTGCGGCAGAATTTGTAAGTGGAGGCTTTTGAACGCAGTGCTGCAGAGGGAGAACCCACAGTGACAATTACGCGGTTAATTCTGTTACGATGAAAGACCCGATGAATCACACCTCAGCTGGTCAGTTCAGAATTTTCAATAAGCTAAAGCAATTAAAGCTCACAGTTTTCCAAAGAGCAATGAGACACTTAAGAGGCTCAGGTCCAGCTGCTTACCCCAGTCTTCAATCTATAACCGAGCAGAAAATTTAAAAAAAAATAAAAAATAAAAAGAGGTCCCAATGAGAGAACCCTGAACAGAGATCGGCGTGAATCTGGATGACACCCAGCTCTGCTCTCCGGGAAGGGGACACGTTCCCTGCCCAGGGCAGGTCGCCACGCTCTGACACCGTGAAAAATTCCCTTCCTTCCCCTCATCCCTCCTCCACCGCTGGATTCAGAGCGCACATTAACTCCGGGTGCCCAGCCAAGTCCACTCTTCCCATCACGCTGCCCTCCCCGAATACGAGAGGGATGTGATGCTTTTCAGGCTCCGTCCCCAGCACTGACAGGCAAAACACAGCGGCGAGGACTTGCAGGTGCTTATCCAGCAATAAAACACCCACGGGCTTTTCCTCAAAAGCAGAGAACTGCCTCGTGCTATTTAAAACCGAATGGTAATGAAATAATCACACAGCAAAGGATTACCTTTCACAACCCATCCTCTGCTAAACATCGGCTTGAGCTGGAGGAGGTCACAGTTACGCTCAGTCAAAACTGTGCTACAACGAGTGCAAAGGGAAATAATCCTGCTTCATGGCTCTCCACGGAAAGAACCACTCTCTTAAGTCGCACACCAACTCAAACACTGGTTTATTTACCAATCTGGAGTCCTCAGCACAGGAAGGACATGGACTTGTTGGAGCGGGGCCAGAGGAGGCCACCAGGATTCTCCAAGAGCCAGAGCCCCTCTGCTGTGAGGACAGGCTGAGAGAGTTGGGGGGGTTCAGTCTGGAGAAGAGAAGGCTCCGGGGAGACCCTGGAGCCCCTTCCGGTCCCTAAAGGGGCTTTAAGGTCCCTTCCAACCCAAACCATTCTATGATTCTATGATTATTGCTGACCATCTTGATTTAACTGTTAAGAGGCTGCAGAGTTAAGAATTTAGGGGAAAGACACAAACCTAAAGAGGAAATGAACCCTTTAAAGCATCCCCATTCTCCACAACCGGTCCTCAGCTGCACTCCACGGCACTAAGACAGGGCTGGAAGAGAAGATACCTTGAAAATAGCCTACGCTACAGTTTTTAGGCTGCTCTTTCCCAGTGGTTAATTATTAAAATACAAAAATACCATGTTTAAATATAGCACTGCGGTTCAGACTTAGTTGTAGCCTGAACACTCAGTTCCGATTTGTTTTGGCTTAACCTGTTTTTTTCCACTGAAGCACCGAGCGTCCGTCCCTGGGCAGGTTGTGGGGTGGGTTTGGGGTGGGGATTTTAGGCTTTGAGGAAGGGGTTTGTTGGAGTTTCTTTCTACACCCACAAAAAGCCACAAAATCCTTTTGCCTCCTAAATGAATACAATCATATCTGTTACTACTAGTCTAGAGGAGAAGCTGGCTCCACGCTGTGAAGTTGTTTTGGCCAACGAGGACTGAAACCCTACCAAGAAAGACAACAAACTATTGCAAAGTCAAAGCCTTTGGGAGAAGGAAAGGCTTCAAGGGTGGGAGAGAGCCCTTCAGCAAACCCCAAGGCTGCGATGGGAAGGAGCTGTGGAGCAGTTACCAGCACTGAGGCACTGATTTATTTTCACGTTTGCCTACGTTTTACCAAAGAGTAAAAATACCCCAAAAAAAGGAGCTGGGTGCGGCCGAGAGTCATCCCAGGGCTGGGGAAGTGGTAAAGTCTTCCAGGCAGGCAGGCAGCCACGAAAACATAGCAACTGGCAATTTACTCCAAAACAGAACTTTATCTTAAAACAAACTCTCCCGAGTGACTGGGTTCTGATTAATGGAGAAAAAGGTATTTGTTTGTAGAAGGCCAGTAAAAGCCAAGGCAGCCTGGAGGAGAGGCTGGGTGCTGAGGTTTGTTCTGCCGAGACAGAGGGTATTTCAGCCCCAGAGCCCTGGCAAAGCGATTCCCCACCTCACGGCACTCGCGGCAGAGGCACCTCATGGCTTTCGACATGAGCAGGATGCAGAGTATCTCCACTTCTCCAACACCACCCTGCAGCACGAGCAGGAGACCCACAGATGGACAGGTCCTACATCTCCTGTGGAGACAACAGTGGCAGGAGGGCATGGAAGCCTCCAGGGACCGACCTTCCTCCTCCCCCTCCTCGGACACACACGGCCCCGCAGAGGCTCCGCTCTGCAGCCAGCCCCGACACACTTCGTTTCCACTCCCCTGCCCTGACGGATGTGAAACCGTGGGGTCCATATTAATCCTCCCAACACCGAAATCTGGAGCCAGCAAATCCATTGAGACAGACAGAGGACAATTAAACAAGTCTCCGGGTCTTTTATCACCAAAATAAAAGACAGCTTCACGCGATACGAGCTGTCTGCAGCAGCTCATCTGCATGCAGGGAAAGGAAGCTTCATTCAGAAAGCACAAAATCGAGTGGCACCCCATTAACGTGACTCCCCCCCCAAGGTTCAGGGGGGGGTCTTGATGCTAATGGAGCTTTCTGGAAGGGGCTTAGTAAAACCTCACCTACAGCTGGAAAGCCCTCCCATTTACTGTTGGAATAAATGCAGCAGGTTTGTGCTCAGTCTCTGCATGCTGCATCAGTGGTTCCCAAGGACATAGCAAGGTTGTCCTGGGAGAAGAAAAAAAAAAAAAACATATACACACATGTAGATGCCAGCATTTGGATGACCAGATATTGCCAGGAGATACAACTCTCCTACCCCAGGCAGTTTATAAGCAGAGTCTCCCCCCTCCATCCATCGTGGTCAGAGCATCCAGATGCTTCGGATCCGCATCGCTGCTCTGCAGCCCCACATCTCCGCTGCCCCCCGCATCCCTCACCCAGCCCCAGGCTCCCAGCCCCACAACACAGCTCTGTTCAGAGTAAATACGTGCTTCCTCACTTCGAAATGAAGGCAGCCAAGCCATAGGGGAGGTTGCCTACGTTAACTGGGAGGCTGGAGGTGTGCCCAAGACACCAGACTACATCAGCCAACCCTTCCATGCAGCGCTCGCTTTCCAACACCTCCCTCACATGCACACAAACACACGCTCCTTTGTGGGGAGTTTATTTTCGAGAAGCCAAATGTTACCATTAAAATCCAGATACACCTTGGTAGATATAGGAGAGCCCCTTTTGATGCTTTTATCCTGGAAAAAACAGCCTTTGGAGTTAACTCGGGCGCACTGAAGGACAACTCCAATGAAGTGTCTTCCCCTTAAACCACAATAACAACTTCAGACTTGTTAAATCAGGTACAGAATGAGAGATAACAGGTCCCCACCTTCTCCTGCTCTGCACGGGCTCCTCGCTGCAGCACCAGCCCCTGATGGGCAGCCTCAACAGGGACCACGTGTTATCAGAGGGATAACTTCCAGCTGAAGGTGTGTCCGTGCCCATACACACACACGTAACTACAGCATGTTGCCTCTAGGAACCAAACCAGCAGAAAAACAACATATTTTTTTCCCCTTGGGATGCTTTCTGTGGTTCAGCAGCTCACCCGAAGGTGACAGAACCATCCCCACCTCTGTGACACAGGGGGACTCTCTACACCTACTTGAAAGGACGTTGTAGAGAGGTTGGTGCTGGTCTCTCCCCACAGGTAATTAGCGATACAACCAGAGGGAATGGCTTCAAGCTGCAATAGGGTAGGGTTAGACTAAACATTAGGAAAAAAATCTTCACAGAAAGAGTGGTCAGAGAGTGGAATGGGCTGCCCAGGGAGGTGGTTGAGTCACCATCCCTGAATGTGTTTGAGAGTCATTTAGATGTGGTGCTGGGGAGAACTCTGTAGAGTAGGGTTGTTGGTCGGACTCAACGGATCCCAAGGGTCTTTTCCAACCTGATTGATTCCATGATTCTATGACTGTCAGCTTGTGCCATCCCCAAGAGCACTTGGGGGACAGTGAAACAGGGATTTCTCCTCAAAACCTCTCCTCCCTGGCGCTTCCCTTCCCTTATGACACTGTTTCTGGTACCACACACCATTGTCTATCTCCCTCCAAGCTCCACATGCAGCAAAGAAAAAACCCAGCGTGGGGTCAGTGCCTTCTGCCTCCTCTGTGGCCCCTTCCCAAACCAGCAGCTTAAAACCACCAGCCCAGAAGCCTGATGACAAGGCAGATAAACTACTGCACATCGACACATCCGACACAGAAACAGCAGCACTGAGCAATACAAGTTATTCAGATAAAAGTCTGTAATTAAATAAAAACACACAGAAACAAATGGCAGACTATCTGCCATATGTAGGGCATTAGTGCCTTATAATGACACCCTGCAGCATAAGCATAATTAAGAATATCTCAGGATTCCCATTATAAATCCTTATTATTAAGGGGTTCATAACCTATTGTACAAACTCGCCTGGGGCTGGAGCTCGGCCGGCGAGATAGCAGTTCCAGCAGCATATTTTATTCTTGAAAGCTACTTACAAAGTTGGGTTTAAAGGCTATCAGTACTTTAAATTTCTGCAATTCCAAGTAAGTGTCAAAGGTTAAGACTTCATTATTTCTAAGCTTCTGCAACTGAGGGATGGGGCAGTTTTGGTTTAAAATTATTAAAAAAAAAAACCAAAACCCAGACAAACTGCTTCTACAGTTTAAAAACCCCTTGGAGAACAACAAACACCTGCAATGACAAAGCGAGCAGCTTCATTACAGTCTGTGGGGCAGCCCAAAAAGCAGGGGAGAGAAATAAGGGTGCATTAGGTGGATGGAGGATGCTGGGGATGTGCAGAACATCCCTCTGGTGCTTCCATTTCACACCAGCAAACCCCAGATACAGCAAAGGTAAAATCATCCACAAGGGTGCGGTTGCCTGGAAAAAGATGACCCCCCTGCAAACAAACCCCAACTCTCAACCTTCAACATCGTGGTTGAAAATTTGTATCAGACAATTTGGAGGTGACTCTGGCTGAACACGGGGTGCTGCCAGCCATTTCCAACTCTTTTATGGATTCTCTAGTAAACAGCAGCAAGTTATTTTGGGGTTGCTGGGAGGAAAAAAAGAGAGCAGAGCTATTTCATCAAGGCTTAGGATTTTCTTTTTTTTTTAATTTCTGACTTGTGAAATCATCTCTCAAGAGCTGCGGCGCAGGGTCCGGAGGGGAGGGACGGGGTCAGCACCAAGAGAATGACTCAAGCAGCAATTGCACAACGGAGCTGAACACCAACACCCTGGGCAGGAGCAGGGGACTGAATAAAAAAAAAAAAAACAACCAGCTTTAACTAGACTTTTTAAGCATCTGAAAATTAATAACTAATTTACACCACAAGTCCTGTAAATGGCAATAATGCCCCTTGGCTGACAACTCCACATATTCCAGGCTTCTCAGTAATTGCACTGGCCCAGCTCTCCTGCTCCTCATTTCAAGTTTAGGAAACACATGGTGAAAAGACACCTCGGAGGGCTTTTCCCAACAACCAGACCGAGCTGAAGTCCACTGCATTTGACGGCATTTATTATTATTGCTGCTTGGTGTTTATTAGCAGCATCTCTAAGCGCTTGCTGCCCTCTCAGCCCCACAACACCAGGCACAGCCAGCACCCAGGGCCACTCACCGCAGCTTCCCAAGCTTCTGGAGATCCACAATAATTGAGGTTTGAGGCAACAACAGCAGAGATAACAATAGAGGGGCCGAAGCCGAAAGAAAGGCAGCTTTTCTAAGAGCCAACACGACGCAGGCTCAGAACAGCCCGTGATCAGGGCGCTCGCAGGCAGCGGGCAAGGCAAGGAGATGCTGTGTGCAGATGTTCATCTGGGAGACAATATTGCAAGTGCTGCTTTAATGAGCAATTAGGTCCTGCCTGCTTCCCTGCTCCTCCTGCTGAGGCAAGACACAAGCGATCCAAGGCATTTTCCCCAGAAAATCTTGGGTTTATAGATCCTAACATTACTAACTGATACTGCATCATAGAATCACACAATGGTTTGGGTTGGAAGGGACCTTCAAACCCCCCCAGTGCCACCCCCTGCCCTGGGCAGGGACACCTCCCACCAGACCACGTTGCTCCAAGCCCCCTCCAACCTGCCCTTGAACCCCTCCAGGGATGGGGCAGCCACAGCTTCTCTGGGTAACCTGGGCCAGGCTCTCACCACCCTCACACCAAACAAGTTCTTCCCCACATCTCAGCTCCATCTCCCCTCTTCCACTGTCAAACCTTTCCCCCTCAGGGCTGCTCTCCAGCCATTCTCCTGCATCCCTGACAGTGGGAGCCAGGCTGCTCAGACCCAGCTGGAATCTGTCCTCGGAGCAGAGGGATGGTTGGATTGCAGCATCCACCAGGGTTTCCACCAGGAAAGGGATGGAGCTGAAAATATGAAGAGCAGGAGAAGGATCTGGGACAATACCTGCTGGCTCCTGGGAAATGTGGATCTGGGCCATGGATGTCATTTCTAGATTGGTGGCAGCACATAAACCACTCCTGGTTTAGTTTACGATGCCTTGGCTCATGTTCTCCACAATCCCAACCCATGGAGCAGAAGCCTCATATTTCATCACTCAGTGTATCCTGCATATACAAAAGATCCCAGCCTGTCTTATGAACTCAGCATAACAAATAGAAAGGCCTGGGAAATATAATGCTCCATTTATTATACCAAACCTAAACTACAAAAGCAAGCCAGTTGTTTGAGCCACATTCCGCCACTTGAACTTCAGAGTTCCCAGCCCATATCCTCCTCTGGCAGCTCCTGCTTCGCGCTTCCACACCATGCGAGGACTCACTAAATTCGTTATTTATTTCAAGACATTCTGTGACTGTTCATTAGTGATAAAGCCACACACATTTTCTGGCTTAATACGGTCTCTGAGAAACTCGTTTGGACGGGGATCAGGGACTGTTGCTTCACACCATTCCCCAGCCTGGGCTTTTTTGTACAAATCCCCAAATTACAAATCTGAACACATACCAAAAGGAAAGGAACTTACAGCATAAACTTGTATTTCCCACCCAGCGTGCGGTGGATGTGCAGTTTCAGAGCCTTCCAAATATCAATGTTTTTTCGACAAACACCCAGTAAAATTTAACATTAACATGACACGAAAGATGGTCAAACGCGACCATGTCTTTGCTCACAACAGTGAAATGGCTGGATGCTGGTTATTTTGAACTCAAAACAAAAAAAGGCAAAAACCTCTTAAAAATATCAAATCGGTTCCCTGTCTTCACAGCTGCACTTTCCTACCCTCACACCCAAACACACGAGGCCAGAACCGATGTCCTGCTGCGGGTGCAAAGGCTGTCTCCATCTGGCAGGGTGCAACGAGCACGGTGATGCCTCTCTGGAGGCTTCAGAACGAGCTAAAAGGCTTTAAGAAAAAAAAAATAATAAAAGGCTTCTGAAGTGCTGGAAGATGCAAAGTGGAAGAGAACATAATGAAAGGTTGAATTTAATAAGGACACTGAGGTTGGACATTCCTGAAAAGAGAGTCCTGAAAATGCTAATGATCAGATGATCGTAACCAAAAATACCCATCGGAGCACTGATAATTTACATAGAAAAATCAAAAGCCTCCGATTCAGAAATATCAAGTTAATACACTTGAAAAGTTAACAGAAACACACAGCAGTCTGAAACTGTTGTATTATTCTACCGCAGCAGATGCACACACAGAGGCTAATTTAGAGCCAGGTTCAGCCTGTAATTGGTGACCTATAAATAAGAGAAGGAAAAAAGTCATTGTGCATTCAGATCTGTATTTTCCCCGAATCCTCTCAAATGCCTGGACAAAAGGCTTCTGCCACACACGGGGTGATAAAATGCCACCACTCACTGTATTTTGCAAACTTGCCCTAGGGATAGACCTCACAATATTTGCATTTGCCTTTCAGACCAGGACACCAACCCATTTTACCCACAAAATTGGTGAATTGTCTTAATTTGGCTTGGATTGGTTTAGCTCAGTATTAATTTATAATTTTAACAGGCTGGCCATTTACAATAGATACAACGCAAACCTGTGCGGAGGAAAAACAAAAGCTTTCACTTCAGAAAGTTAATTAGGAGGGAGGAAATCTCTTGCCACTGGGGGCAAAGGGAAAAGAGCATCGACACGAGGGGTGATGTAAGAATTCCTGACCTTAGCACAGGAAAAACAAGAGGAAATGTTGGGATCTGGAGATAATGGAATAATCAGCCCAGTAATTAAGTTGATTAAGATCCTGATGGACGCACTTGCTTCGAATAGCGGAAATCAGAACAAAAATACTGACCACATTACTGCTCTTCTTGCCCCCAAAAATAAAATTATAAAACACTTCCAACAGGCAAAGGGAAAACTGGCAGGAGAGCTGAGAGACGAGGGGGACCTTGCCTCCCAGCCAGGCTCTGACAGCCAAACCCAGGGCAAGGCAAGTGCGAAGATTTAAACACCTGACCCAAAAGAACATAAATTAAACATTTTTGGAGGTACAGACCGGAGGGAGCCCTGTCACCCACGGGGCAGGGATGTCCTTGGACCACAGAAATGCAGATGCCTGGGCTGAAGCCCACTCGCTGAGAGTGACATCGCTACCAAGAGGCTGAATATATTTTCTCAACTGCATTTCTCACTTGAAACCCCAGGATTTTGATCCGCAGCGTGGGCCATAGGGGAACCCTTTCCCCCGGCAGGTAGAGCTGCGTGAGCTTGTCAGAACAAAAACCACTGAGCTTTTACAAGATGCAATTTCACCAGGCACAAAAATAGCAGCTCTCCCTCGGAATAACAAGGGGAATATTTGCATTTTTCTTTCAACATCAGCTCCCGGCAGCTCTGAATTTCAACTTCTGGGTGTCGTTTTAAGGCAGTGGCAGGTTTTGCATCAAGAGCTTTCCTGAAAGTTTCACATTTCGATGCAAATGTTCTTAATCCTCAACTGTAAGCGTGTAATTAAGGCACTAATTCCACGAGGTACTTAAGCACCCAAGCGGTCTGGACAAGGTTAATGGAGCTCAAGTATTTCAAGCCACCCCACAGCAGCCCCCACCTCTAACAACTTGCCCCCCAGCCCTTCAAAACCTGTGATGGGAGGCACAAGACGTGCCCTTTGCTCCTGGCACCCACCCTTACGTAACATGAAGACCCCCAAAAATGGGTCAGAAACAGGCAAAACACCACACCCAGTTACCACAAATGGGAAAAATTCCTACTGTGTCAACAGCGAGACGTGGAGCACGGCTGCAGTTATTTGGAGGAGATGATGCCTGTCCAGTGCCATAATTAGCTACAGAATATTAATTAATTCTTCAATCAATTCACTCGGAGAAAAAAAGTTGCATCAAAGTCATGGACTCTGCATCTTCCTTTTTCTAAAAAAAAGCTCAAGTAAAATGCATGTTTTATTCCGTTCCATAAATTTCTTTTGAAATGGGTTTAATCTCTTCCTAAAAGAGTGAAAGACAGAAGACAAAGCAACTCCCTCATTTTGTGAAATTGATGCTGGAACCTCTGAGCCCAGCGTTCGTTAGGAATTCAGCACCGGAGCCACTTACTCGAGAGCAGACAGCTGGAAGGGGAGGATCAAGGGATGTCAGGAGCCAGGTCTGAGGCTAATTCTCAGTACCCTGTCTCTTTCTTCGCCCCTGAAACACTGAACTGATCATTTTTCTTACTGACATCTACGACCCTGAAGAGCCGTGAGCTCCAACAGCGCTGTGCTCAGCTCCAGACGGGGATGCAGATATGGGCTGGTGACACCAGGCTGCACAGATGCATCTCCTGACCCTCCAACATACCAAGAACGACCACAAAAACCCACACAATCCTCAAAAAATACCCCCCCCAGATGGGGGGTCCTGGCCACACAGGTAAAAAGCAGAAATGAACCACTGAGATAACTGCGGGAGCAGCAGCGCATCAGAAACCAATTATAAAGACACTAAACTGAAATTCTTGAGACTGAGATGCTGCCCAAAACCTCTGCATTTTGCAAAAGCCCTCCCCCCTCTTCTTCATCCTCCGCAAACGGACCCCATTTCTCTGCTATCTGCATGTAGGGGTTTTCAGTTCATCACCCACTCAGTCCCATCAGCAGCACGGACGTGGCTTCCAGATACCCCCGTGTGGCTTTTATCAGCCTGACAGCATCCCAGGGACACAGTGTCTGTCACAGCCCGACTGCTCCTCAAGCCAGTGCAATTTTTAGAGGACTATTTTACAACATCCTCCAGTCCAGCCATCATTCCTCTGCTGCTTCCCCTGGGAGATTACATCCCCGCTAATTACTCTCACTGTCAGGAAGCTGCTTCCCCAGCAGAGCTGTGGCAGCTCAGTGAAGGATCCTGATAGTTTTACTTCATCTTGGTCACACTCTTCTTCAGCACAGACACCCTGATCTATCAGAGGGAGAAAAGGACATGGAAAAAAATGCACCAGAAGCTGGGGCAGGGAGAGAAGGAACCATTTAACACCTAAACCTGGCTGAAAGTGAGCAGATGGCGTGGGGGGGGAATAAAGCAGAGCTGGTACGTACCTTTGTTACACAGCTCACTGCTCGTATTATAGAATCATGGAACAGTTTGGGTTGGAAGGGATCTTCAAGCCCCCCCAGTGCCACCCCCTGCCCTGGGCAGGGACACCTCCCACCAGACCACGTTGCTCCAAGCCCCCTCCAACCTGCCCTTGAGCCCCTCCAGGGATGGGGCAGCCACAGCTTCTCTGGGCAACCTGGGCCAGGCTCTCACCACCCTCACACCAAACAAGTTCTTCCCCACATCTCAGCTCCATCTCCCCTCTTCCAGTGTCAAACCCTTCCCCCTCATCTATTGCTACATGCCCTTGTATTAAACATGCATATGTTGCCTTTCATCCGAGGAGACCTGGAATAACTTATCACCAAGGGAGAATTCAGCTCAGCCCCTCCTGGATGGCACCCTGTGGGAGGAGGTTTGCTGAGCTCCCAGGGACTTCAGTACCATTTTCCATGACACAAGCTTTGCCACCTCTGGCAGGGCTCAGCCATGAACCCGGGCAGATGAGAGGGCTGGAGCTGCTCTTCAGAGGAGCAGGGCAGAGCAGATGCCAGTTCATTCGCCCCGGAAAGGGGGCTGCCAGCTGAGAGCCCCCCTCCTCCTTCAGGAGCACACACAGTTTATTCCCCTATACAAAATTCATAGTGAGCTGCAACTGCTGTGTGCTCATCTCCTGGCTGCTAAATATTTATGAGCCGATTACAAAAAACAAATTTATCACTTTAGCCCTCAGCCAAGTTTGGAAGGATTCAAATATTTATGCTGACTGGGAGCCCTGCCCCCCTCACCCGCTTCCTCTCCCCAGCTTTTTCCCCACTCAAGTGGAGGATCGACTGTTTTCGGTCCTCACCCCCCTCTCCCTGGGCAATGTGCTGCTGTTTGCTTTAATAATTTCTCTGGTTTGCTTGGGGGAGTTTCCACCCCACAGCAGCAGAGGGGACACCACATCCCGAAGGAGCCGGTGGGTCGGGAGCAGCCGGGACTCACTGAGCATCCTGTAGCAGCACAGAGGAGAGCTGTCGGCATCTGTGATTTGGGCCAGGTCCTTGGAGCTGGGGAGCTGCAACTGGGACTGGGAAGGAGCTTTGCCAAGTGAATCATTCCTTCCCCATCCCACCCTTTTGGCAAAGCCAGCACCACCTTCCACTTCCAACAAAGGGCATCAGCAGCGCTCGGCTGGGGAAGGGACGTGACCCTTCGCTTCCAATGGCAGATTTCATCACTCCACTCTTGGATCAGGGAGGGGAGCCATGGGAGGAGGGGAAGGGTTTGACCCTGAAAGAGGGGAGATGGAGCTGAGATGTGGGGAAGAACTTGTTTGGTGTGAGGGTGGTGAGAGCCTGGCCCAGGTTGCCCAGAGAAGCCGTGGCTGCCCCATCCCTGGAGGGGTTCAAGGCCAGGTTGGAGGGGGCTTGGAGCAACCTGGTCTGGTGGGAGGTGTCCCTGCCCAGGGCAGGGGGGCTGGAACTTGATGATCTTTAAGGTCCTTTCCAACTCTAACCATTCTGCGATTCTATGATTTTCCTGCTGTCCCTGGTCAGCTGGACTAGTGAGAACAGTCACCCATGGCCCAGAGCGATGCTCACTCAGCCTCTGCCATGGATCCCATCTGTCCACGGACACAAACAGGTCCCTCCCCAGGTCCCTGAACAGACGCACCTACTGCTGGCAAGGCCACTGGGCAAAGCCCTCAGCTCGTCTGCTGCAGCTGCACGATGCACAGAGCTGCACATGGACCGCTTTCCTCCTCAGTTGCCTGCATAAAGACTATTAAAATTAACAGAATAATGCATCTAAATCTGCCATTGTTTCCCCTCAACACAGAGGAAGAGCCAAATCATCACTAACAGGGGCGGCTCAACAAGGTTTTGTATCAGCCGGGAAATTCAGAGGCTGCAAGTTGCATCTGATTCAGAGCAGCTGCATTACCCCATTCAGGGAACTAATTAAACCTCCAACAGCAGCACTACATTTATGTTTAAATCTCATTGTTGCCATTAGGACCAGCCAGATCAGCCCCTTTCTGCACATACAAATCACTGCAAAAGACCCCAAAATATTCCCCACAGGTGCATCTTTACCATTTCTTACCAGTAATAGGAGTCTGCTTTAGAATATTTTATAGCAAGAACGGCCTGACCATATAAACTACTATAAGCAGCCCCGTTTTATGCTGATTCCAGAGAAAATTGCTCTGCCCCATGAACCATGCCCCTCCTGCTGACAGCATCAAAGGGTGCAAGTGTTGCACCGGAGCCAGGATGAGACCCCACGTGCCTCTATACATACAGCCTTTGGAAATTAAGGAGCAAATCAAGCTACAGGCAGTGAATCACCAGCTGCTGGTTTGTCCCTCTTCCTATGAGAATATTTAACTTTACACAGTGTTTTTCCATGGGAACAAAAAACATCCTGCAAAAAGAGGCTATTGCCATCTCACAGATGGGGAAACTGAGGCAGAGAGGAGACACCTTTGTCCGGGATCCTTCAGGCTGGTCCGTGACAGCCATGAGACCCCACGGCAAACCAGGGCTCCAGCCACAGGATGCTGCCACCAGATAAAAGCAATTCCACAAAATGTTTAAATTACGCCAGAAACCAGGAAGACAAATAAAACCATCAGGTTTTAATAATACAATATTATTATTTTTTTTTTAAGTTAGACCTGCCCCACTGGAGACAGATGTGAATTTTTCACATTCTTTCTCCATTTTCCTCCTAACAGGAAGGAAAAGCAGATTTTCCTCCTGTGGCTTGTTAGGCTGACACTGGGTGGAAATGATGCTTTTTGTTTACAAGCAGGGAAGCAGATCTGCGGGTTCATTCCTGGGAGCAGAGGAAGCCCAGGCTCACTAACGCCTTGACCTCTGCTACGAGTCAGGCTGAGCAGCACCAGAAAGTCAAAGGCTCCTTCCCTTTCAGCGTTTGCTGTAAACAGCTCAGTTAGGCATGAAAAGCACAGTGAAAACGAGCCAGTCCTTTCAAATAAACCTTCTGCTGCAGGATCTTTCACTAACAGCCATGGTAAAACTGACCCAGGTAATTAACAGCAAAATTTCTACAACCGAAACAGCTACTGTGGAAAATAGATGTATTTGGCAACGCTGAACGTAAATGTCTTTGGCTGAAAACACTGCAGGGAGTGAGAGTATGAACCGAAGGATGGGCTCGCAGCAAGGAGGGATTCCCACTTTGCTTTTAGCACCTTTGAACGTCTCCCTTTCCCACAAAAAGATGGGTTTTCTCCCCAAGTTGGGACAGGAGAGGCAGCTGAGCACCAGTCAGCGCAGGGAGGCGGCGAGTGGGGGCACGGCCGTCCCAGGAGCTCACACCCGGCTCCTCTCCCCAGCACCACGCCGGGGCTTCCAGTCCCTTCAGTGTACAAAGAGTGGTTCATCCCAGCTTATCTCCTGCGCAGCGCCCGCTCCACGGCGGAGAATCATCTCCAAAGAATGTTTCAGTAATGCTGCCGTGCTGAATTTCAGAGGGACACTTAATCTCGCCCGAGTGGTTCACTAGGGCCAACTTTCTGAGCATGAAATATTTAACTATCCATGGGCCTCCTGTACTATAATAAAGTGACTTCTAACAAGCCTCTGAAATAAATATGTGAAGAGGAAAGCGGGAGCTATTAAATACACAAAACACAGCCTAATTACTCTCTTCCTTCCATCCCCATGAACCCAGGACACTGCTTATCCCCCCACCCCACCCAGCAGCCAGGGCTCAGAAACAAAATATCTCTGGATGCTGGGAGAGTCCTCGGGGGAAGGATTTGGAAAGAGGAGGTCAACATAAAGATCTGTGAGGAGCACTTAGCAAACTCTCCCCTATTTTGGAGATGTAAAAACTGATTGCCTGAAAGAAATCAAGCCCTGTATTTGAGCAACTTAAAAACTTTGAAAAACCCCTCACTTCTTGCAGTTCTGCTTCTCCCCCACTCCATTTAACTCTCTCTTTTGGCATTTAACACCTTAAAGACTTACAAGTGAGCATTTGTCTGTTATTGTGATGTGAGAGTTAGTAAAAGTAGTGAAACTACCTCTACCACATTTGTCTGTTATTGTGATGTGAGAGTTAGTAAAAGTAGTGAAACCCCCCCTCGGACCCCCCTGAGGGATGTGGTAGAGGAGGTCACTGCACAGATTCACCCCTGGCACAGCAGCTCCTAAGCGAGGGCAGCCTTACCTCGTCCCACTCCGAGGCGAAGGACGGGGACTTCTCCAGCCTCTTCTTCCCGGTGCTGCAGTTGGAGAGGGATTCGCTGCGGCTCCCCATGGCATCGTCCTCCGTGGGAGAGCAGGTCAGGAGATCCGAGTCCGACTTGGACAAGCTGCGGCTGAGTTTGAGCTCGGCTTTGGGCTTGTTCCCCGGGTGGGCTCTGCCCACAGCTCTGTCCCCCTCTTCCTCGGCACCGCCGGGGTGCTGGAGCACGTGGGGCGTGACTACAGCCTCGGGATCCGCCCGGGTGACGTGCGTGTGCTGGACGGTGGCGTAGATAACTTTCTGGTTTTGGTCCGGAGAGCTGGTCCGTGCTGGTCCAGGGGCAGGTAAGTCAGCATCCTCCAGCTGCATAGCAGGTGGGTGGCCGGGAGCTTCCGTCCCTCCTTTCTCCGCGGAGGAAACCAGCCTGAAAGGGTCCTCGCTTATCTCACAGATCGGGGAAGAGCCGTGAAGCAACCCTGAAAACTGCTCTGGAACCTGGATGTCCTGGCCGTCGGCGGAGTCCTGGCTGCGGCTGCCACTGCTCCTCCTGTGGTCTTCGATGGGATGAAAACGAGGGGTGGGGGGGAGAATTAAAAACATGGAAGAAGCAGCAAAATTCCAGCTCTCCCCCTGCCCTCCCTCAGCGAGGGAGGGAGAGATAAAGAGAGAACAGTTCAGTATTGTTCCGCGTGCTCAACTTGTACCCAAAGTCATGGCATTTATGAAATTCCAAACACTGGCCTGATTTATGCAATCTGGCAGCTCTCCTTGTTGTTTTATTCCTGTTAACACTAACTATCAGGCCTTGCTATATAAGGCTAAGAGAAGTGCTAACTATATCCTGCGGAGAGAGCAAGTGAGGTAGGAGAAGCGGAGACAGAGGCTCCTGGAACATCTGATACATTTCCATAAAGGCCAAAGTGTTATTTAGAGCAGCGCTCCCTGCTCTTGGCATGAGCTGCTGGGTGGGAAAACTGCTGGACTGTAATCAAACCTGCGAGTTCCACAATCCCTTCCCTTAAAAAAAAAAAAAACCCACCCAAAAAAAACCCCACCACGCACTGCTTTCCTCCCTAGCGGTTTCCGAGTTTAACCTCTCCTCCTTCCTCAGAGGAGAGAAATAAACAGTTTATGCAGTAAAACACTCGATCCAAAAGTCTCTCTCTTGCAAGCGAACCGCTGAACACAGAAGGGGCTGATGAGGGACAAAGGCTGCGTGGGGCACCGTCTGTCCCCGAAACGTGACACTGCCACTCAGCCACCCCTGCACCCCCAGCTTTAATATCAGGTACCAGGGCCCTGGATAAATCATGAATAATTGACTGATGCCAATCACCAAGAGTGTGCAGACATACGTGTGCTCACCTTGGTCACGTTACACACGTGCTTTTGAACTGTAAGAGCAGAACTCTGTAAAGGTAAGGAGTGCAACTTGTGTTTGCTGAGGATTCCCGTACCTGCCCATAACTGCTGGCAAATTTTAACCACTTCCATTTACTGCTGAAGAAACACCCTTCAGCCTAAGGACCCCAAAACCAACGCTGCAAAGGGACAATAGAGCAAAGCACCCCCATAATGTGGCTCTGAAAGGCAAGGAGGATGTTTGGATGAGAGGAGGAAATTGCTCGCTTTGCAGGACAGCAGCTCTCAGCAGCCAAGGCAAAGGAATCCTCATTTCAGTGAGGCAAAATACACTAATGAATTCTACTTATCTTTAACTAAAAGCAGCCTATTAACAACACCAGTGAGATCAACTCCTTCCCCCCCAGCATCCTTTCCAGCACTAGGCTTGACCGGATCATTTTCAAACCCTGACACCCATCTGGTTTTGTGGTCTGTCCTCACACCAGAAATGAGGCAGGAAAGGACTGAATTACTCATTTATCTCTGCCAGCCGCTCCAGATCCCGGGGTCTCGTGTGCCCTATGTTTGATGAGCACAGCTCATCCCTCTCGCAGACATTTGTTTACTCCACAGAAATTTAAAAAAAGCCGTTTGCTCAGTTGGCAGCTGAGTCAGGAAGAGCCAAAGCCCGAGCAGAGGGGAAGTGCCAGGGCAGCGTCGGCAGAGCTCGCTCCTCACCGGGCTCAAGCCATGCGAGGGCTTATTTCATTCTGGATCCTACGAGTTAAAGATTCCAGGACAATGAAGTAGTTGTTGATGATCTCGCCCGGGCACATCAAACCACAAGTTCTGCAGCTGAAGTTGCCAAGGGGGAGGCACGTCCCCCGCGGGCAGGTGGTGTCTCCAGCATCACTCCTAAGGCTGGTTGGGCAGCGCCAACCCCAGCTGAAGATCTCAACACCAGACTACGTTCAGTTACTTTGCATAAAGTTATGAAGCCGTAAGGCTGGAGAGAAACCTTAGAAGAGACTGGGCATGCTGTGTTCACAGGACAGACTGCTATTAATATGAAAAAGCTACCGACCTGGTGAGAGGGACACAGCGCTGACGGGACAGTGACATTAACCTGATGGGGAGGGAAAAACTTTAGCGAAATCAACAGCTTTTCTTCTTAACCTCTCTCCTGCCTTGGAAATAATTTTTTCCATGCCCCAGCTTAACCTTTACTGACATTTCTGCTGAAGGCAGAGAGGCGGCTGCTGAAAGTTTATGCCACGTGCTGGAACACTTGGGTGCAGCCAGAACAAAGTGCTCCAAATCCAGCTCCAGAGACTCACAAAAGGGCTCCTGTTGAGCAGAAATCACAACCACCCATTCAGCCTCCAGCCGACGAAGGAGGACTTCAAAATACAAGGCAGCTGCCAGGGAAGGAAGGGGTGAAGCAAGGACAACAGCGCTTGCCCAGAAGATGTGAGGAACATCTTGAAGGAGACATTTCAGAGCGTGTAAGAGCCTGAGCTGGAAGCTGCCAACAGAAGAACCAACATTGGCAGGGAAGAGCAATCTCACTCCTTATCAGAAACACAGAGGGCTCCCTGGGGGATCCTGGGGTTTCAAGGAATCCTTTTGGGGTTTCAACCTAAAAGTGCCTCAGGATGGCCAGCAGAGAGGCCAGAACAACCACTGGCCACCTCAGAAAGGGGCACTTTTTGGGGATAAGTTATTGACATGATTCAACTGATGTGCTGATAGTTTCTCTCATGGAAAAGAAATGAACAGTACTCATTTTTTGAGGGTGCAATGAATTTGGAGAAGGGGAAAATAATCTTTAGGTGCTAGAAAATCAGAGAGACCCTGGTTCTATCCATCTGCTGCACTTCAAGGGATATGAAAGCTCCTCCTCCAGTTACACCTTTTAACTCAGAAAGGGAGACGTCCTTAACACAGAGCCTTCTGTCCAACTCTGAGCTCACTCTACACCCAAACACAGACATCTGACTGGTCCTCACTTCTTCAGCCAACGCCTGCTGCACCCACAGGAGGAACTTCCAACACCCAGTGGGAACAGGAACCCCTTTCTGGGTCCAGGCTGTCTGCTTCCCAGGCAGGATTCAATTACGAGCTTCCCTGCCAGCAGCCTAATGATCCCAGACATGAGGCACTTCCCTAAACCCCGAGCACGGAGCTGCAGCCGCCCTGCCTCCATCAAATTTCTTTCCCTATATATCATCAGCAGGATTTGTTTCATGCCCCTGGATTAGGGGAATGAAGTTGTTATTGCAGCTGCTTTTTGCTCAAGCTCCTCAACCTTCAAACTAGCAAAGGCACATGCTAGTCTCCAGCTTTCACACAGAAAAGGCTCCCCATGCCACACCACGCCAGCGTTTGTCAAGTGAGGAGCATCCTGGGGCACAGAAGGCCAGAGAAGAAAGGGAAGCTGGTCTTTAGGGTGCTACTTCAGAAGTGCAAAAATAACCTTCAACTGCAGTAAAACTAAACCAAAGCCTCATTTGCACAGTGAGATACTGCACGTGAAACCCCAAAGTGTACAGTACACTCCTCTATTAGTCTTATTGTCATTTTGGGCAGAGTTTATCCTCCAAAAGCTACCTGAACCTGACCTGTGCTCATTTGTACTCCCTCCCCCAGCCCTCTTTTAAGAGAGGGCAATAAAACACTGCCCTAGTTGCTTAGAGAGATCCCTAATGTGACTGCACAGAAGCTTCTAACTACATCATGATAGCAGAAATGCAGGCTTGGACCTGAGACACAGGAAAAGGGTCTGTCCTCCAGCCCTGATAAAACCGGCCGTGCAGGCGGTGGGTGGTTCTACACTGTCACTCATCTCACAGCAAATCAAGAGGTTTCTGTCCATTCCAACCTTTCTTTGCAATACCCGTGTATATACCCTGTAGATTCCCTACAGTGATGCCCACCCCACTGCTGCTGTAGCCACATTCCAGCTCTGTGACAAGGTATTTCCTTCAAATCTCTCAGCAGCATGTCTCGTCTGTTATCGTTGGGTCAGTTACCTGGCTTACAGCACAGCCATACACCTGGTTGAGCCAGTACAACCATAAAGAGCAACTCCAGCAGGAGAAAAGGCAGAAGTAGGGACTTTAAGCTGGGCTTCCTATGGAAGCAGTACAGCAGAACCTGGACAAATAGCAGTTTTTAAAAACCCTCAGAAGGAACCAAGTCAGTCCTACCTGCAGCTGGTTACTAAGGATGACTCTGCTGAGAAGGAAGACAAACATCAAAACCTAGAAGTATTTTCGTATCCATCCTCCAGCAGACCTCTCTGAGCGCAGCAGGAGTTGTGCAGTCTCCTCCTGGTCAGTTTGCCACTTTTGCCCTATTTACAAGTCCCGTTAGAAGGTCTAAACACCCTGACTTCAGGCATGCGATTGCACGTAGTTTCCTTACCAAAGGGGATGGGAAAGCATTTGGCTCCAACCACTTCTGATCCTCTGCCCAAAACATTAGGCCAAGTTTTCCTAGTGCTCCAGCATGTGACAGCAAACTGCTGTAACCTACACAAAAGGCACCCAAAGCCAGGCGGATAATACCACATTCATCTACTCACTGGATACCAGACAACTTGCAGCAAGAGGAACAAAGGCAGCTATCACAGATGAAAGGCACCATTAAAAACAGCGGGCCTGAAATTCAGCCTTTCAGCTGCCCTGAAAAGCCCTTCTTGATACCCTGTGAGGATCACAGTCCTCCTCTCCTGACCAACAGCTCCTCCAGAACTCATCAAGTAACATCTAGAAGCCCAGGCTCTCAGATCGAGGGCCAAGCAGCAATTCCAAGCCAGGCTTCAACCCCGCTCCTTGTCCTGGGATTGAGCTGCTGCTTTTGATGCTCCAGGACCCTTCTGATCCAGAGGTGGGAAAATTCTCCAACACCCCAATTGAGGCTTCAGTCCATCACTCAGCCCTCATTCAACTTTTTGCCAAAACGATTCTGCTAGTGCCTAAAAGCATCTTCTCCTCCACCCCCACCAGGATAAAATTCGCATTTCATGCTTGCTGTGTCTGTTCCTCTGGCATCTGACCCCAAGGACTGCGAAAGCCGGAAACGTTTCCTTTTGTTCCCAGTGCAATAAAGCGGATTTCAAAGCTGATCCACCCTTCCAGATCAGCCATGAAGCTCCTGTGCACAAAGACACAACCTGTGAGGCTGGGACAGAGGGCAAGGATGAGCACCACCACGGAGAAAACCAGTTGGTGCCTCGTTTCCTGGTGGGGTTTGGAAGCCCCAAGTCCCCGAGAGGACAAGCAACCGGTGAAAGATGACATGGGGCCCTGTCAAAGCTGAGCTGCTCCTGCAGTACTGGGGGAGCTGGGGACACTGCCACACGTGCAGCCATGCCACAGGGAGAGCTCTGAGATATTTGGGAAAACAGCTGGTACCCTCTGGAGAAGGCAGACAAACAATCACATCCCTTTCTCCAGGTCCCCGATGAAGAGCAACAGCTCTGGCAAGCTTAAGAAATGCAAGAGATGAGAAATACATTGGGTGGGCCCCTTCCCCCAGGGAGCAGCTCTTCTCCTCCACCAGGCAGGAGGCTCCACTGCATCAGACATAGTGCTAATGACATTAAAAAGAGCGGACAAATCCTGGAAGATGAGAAACCTCAACTGCACCCCTGGATTTCTCCTACTACAACAGTGGAAAGGGCTCTAGGTTTGTTACAAACACAGTCATAGATTGCAAACCCTGAAATCACAGCTATTACTTTTGTAGCTGTACATTAAAAAACAGGGCTCTGCTCTGGATCCTAAATGGGCTGAAGATGCTTCCTGCAACCTCTCCATGAAGTGGGGCTTAGAGGGCCTGTGGTACTGATGTCTTCAGGTGTTCAGGGGAAGAGATTTGCATCAAGAACAAGCAGATGAAGTACTTTGAGATTTAGTTTTAAGCTGACACATAACTATGACACACCTTCACTCCTACTAATCAAGCCTCAGCAGGGCAGCCAGGGGAAGGGGCAGAGCCCGTCAGGAATAGCTCGCACTTGAATAACCAGCACTGAAAAGGCCTGAAAGCTCCTGGTTCAATGGCTGTCACCCAAGGGCTATTCCTGGCCGAGACTGCAAAGCACCAACATGAAAAGCATCCCAACTTTGCCTCTGGCAGCAAGTGGCTTTGGCAAATCCTGGTGGGAAACCAGTGACCTCTTGTGCCACCCTCTACAAGCCAGGAGGGTGGCAGGACTCAAGGAATAAAAGCAATCACGCTGCAAGAAGGGAAAAAAAACCCCAAGCCCAGGTCTTACAGGGCAGTCAATGAGGCATCACATTGAGTCCACGTTATCCTCTGTTCATCCCCAAAGCGAGATGGTTTCCAGGTTTAGAGTACCCAACTAAATCCTTCCACAAATTCCTGCTCAGGACTTTCGAATAAAGCAAGAGATGTTTTCCCTCTAAACAAATCTGTTGTTGTTGTTGTTGAAGGGAAGCCAAAAAGCCCAGCGATAGCCAAGCACAAGAGACAAGGTGTTCCCAGAGCCTTTGTAAAGCACACAAGTCCCTCTGGGAGAAGAAGGCTGAGCTCCGTGCTTAACCTGGCTACGTGGGGGACTTTCAGTCAGCTCTAGAAAGGGGCTTGCCCTACACACGATTGTTTTCCTCCTTTGTTAGTTTACATCTCAAATTAGCTTGAACACACAGTGGGATGATGATTTTAAGACCAGGATAGCAGGGCAAATCGTCTGCTGATACAGACGTGCGATGCCAGCGGGTCTTTGAATTCAGCTGGATGGAGAACATGGCTCATTTAAACGCTCGCTTCGGTCCCTCTCACTTGTGACAACGAGGCAGAGCCTCCCACCCCCCTGCAGTTACTTGACTGTGCAAAAGATCTGCTTATTTTTTAAGTTAACAGAGCAGGTCCCTGCAATCTCTTAGCTGTCAAAATAGCAGAGCTGCCCTTCCTCTGTGTACAGTTTGTACAGGAACGTTTAGACCTCTCCTTTATAAAAAGTGAAGACTACCAGGAAACAGAACAATTGCAATCCAGACCCCAGCCGCCCCACCCAGCAAAGAGTTTAATTGTTCCAGTTACTCTCTGCCCTCTCTAATTTCCCTTAAATGCATCTAAGCAAACAGCTCTGCTTTTTGGATGGTCACTTACCTTTTGTTTTCCTGTCCACTGCAACCGGCTTTTTCGTTTCTGCTGTGAGCAACAGCTCGTAAGGGTGTTCCTCTTCCTCAGCTCCGCTGCCCTTGCTCTTTCCTCGTGCAACAGAGGCCTAATGAAAAACAGCATCATGTAGAGCTCCACAAAGCAATGTTATTTATCCCGGCAATAAAGCAACAAGGCCTCTTTATGCCATGGTTTAAGCAAGGAATTGGCAGAGGCGACACCTTCGCTTGTGGAGTGTGATCTAAAATGTAATACTCACAGAATCACATGGGGTTGGAAGGGACCTCTGGAGATCATCTAGTCCAACCCCCCTGCCAAAGCAGGTCATTCCCTCACTTCTTTTTATTTTTCCCCTCAAAACCCCCCAAATCCCCTTTATTTTCTAGTATTTAGGGCTGCTGACAGCTTTGTAGTGCTGACCAATTGACTCCCTCCGCGAGGTCTGCAGACAGCCTGGAGGGGGGAAAAGAGCTGAGACCATTATTCCTGTTCATCCCAACTCAGATTTACTGTTGCGGTTGGAATTTGCATCGTCAGTCACTATTTAGTTGCTGGCCCTATTAGGACATGACTAATAAAAAAAAGAAAAAAAAGCCCAAATCCCTTCCACCTTCCCAGAATTCTCAGATCTCCCATTTCTAACCTCAGGATGCTCGGCGTATTTAGGACTAAAGAGCCCTCAGGAAATACTGTATAAACTCAGTTTAAGCTCGGGATGTGCTCATTTAAATCCCCCAAAGCCTTTGATTAGAGCTTGTTTGTAACACTGGCAGAGGCTCCAGCAAGCTGCTCTGGAAAGCCACCATCCATGGGTAGGAACGCGATCTCGATGCAGGATCCAAAGTAGTCACGCTGCAGACTCACACGTGTTGGTCCACCTCAGTGCCAAGGGTGACAGGCATTCCTCGTCCTTGGAGAGTGACCAGTGCCATCCCAGTGCTAACGGGGCCAAACTGAGCTTCAAAACAGCCTGCCCACATGGTCAGCTGCCTTTCAGCACCATCTCCCGGCCAGACCTTGGCAGGTGGATGCAGCCCAGTCCCAGGAGCCATGTGCTCCTACAGGCAAGTGTGGTGAGGTCAAACCCAAGGCTGAGCCAGGGGAGGACAGGCCCAAACAAAACATCCCCCCAAGGAGGGCTCCCGTACTCCTCACGGGCTCCTGGAACTGCTGCTGTCTAAGGAGCAGACTAAGCACCACCTCCAGTTTCACAGAATCATAGAACCATCTTGGTTGGAATGGACCTTTGAGATTATCAAATCCAACCATTAATTTCCCCAAAAGAAAGTATCAGAGTTACTTCAAGGGTAAATAGGTACCTCACAGACTCATAGTTTGGGTTAGAAGGGACCTTCAGAGGCCATCTAAGTTCATCCCCCCTGCCCTGGGCAAGAACACCTCCTACCAGACCACGTTACTCCAAGCCCCCTCCAACCTGGCCTTGAACCCCTCCAGGGATGGGGCAGCCACAGCTTCTCTGGGCGACCTGGGCCAGGCTCTCACCACCCTCATTGTATAAAATTTCTTCCCTAAATCTAGCCTAAATCTCCCCTCTTTTAGTTTCAAACCATTCCCCTTCACATCAGGCTCCACAAAAAATGACCTACCCGCGTGCAATGTAGGCAGGATCTCTGAATCTCAGGGAGTCTTGGAAAGACACACAGGAGTCAGCAGCACAGGAGGAGTCCTGCCTCCGTGTGCTGTTCCTGCACAAGCCCAGCTGGCTTTTAAATCAACTTTCTCAATGGGAGGAAACGGGTCACATCCAGCAAAGACAGTATTTATTCTACCTGCTTCAAGCATGAGCCGTCAGGCGGATCTGCTGCTTTTCAGGTGAAGGAGCTCATAACGAGCAAATTAAGGAAAAAAAAAACAAAACAAACTTCTGACCAGATGGTGGCACAAAACCAGCAGACCGTAACAGCAGGTAACAGGCTCGTGCTAGAGATCTTGGAAAAATACTGCACAGCAGCAGCCTGTCGTCACAGTTGTAGCCTGGACCTCAGGCCAGGCATTAGCACTCTCCCCGGACCCCCGCGGGTGACGAGGACTGTGCTGTCCTCTCTCAAGTGCACCAAAAACAGCTCCCCAGCAGCACACAATCCCCAGCTTTGGCTCTGTAAACTTTTGTGCATGTGTTCGTGGGCCTGGGCACACAGTATTCTCTCCATCTCTCATCCTTCCAAGCTTTAAAGGGAGTCTGGGGTTCAAATTAGCTCAAAACGAAGACCATTTTTTGCTGGAGACCCCTCCTTGCTCTGTAGGCTCTGCAACCAGGAGTGACACAACCATCAGAAAAAAAACTTTCCTCCAATTCATCTTTCATTTATTTATACATGTCATTCAGCATGTATAAATATTCGCTATTAGCAAAGCCCAGAAATAAGATGTTGTTAATAACAAGTGCACTCTTTAAAGTGTACTTAATCAGCAGCAGTGGGCTTTGAAAGTCTTTTTAAAGGACAACTCTTCTCCCTTCTCTCTCCTCCCCCACCAGAAGCACAGATCAAACTGCTGGAACAATCCCGGCGCCTCGGCTTTTGTCTGCACTTCCCTTTCGGAGATGAGTAGTAAACAAATGAAACTGAAGTTTAATTGGACAAGGCAGGCTCTTATTCAGCTGCAAACCCAGAAGGTTTCTGCAGATAGTGAAAGGCGGCACTCCAGCACCTCCAAACAATCAGCTCTTTTGCCTGTTTGTACTTATGTTTTTCCATGATGAAAGTTAAAAGTTTCTTGTTTATGCACATCTGCTTTGACAGATAGTCCCATCTTGGCAACGGAATCAAAAGACTCCTTTGGAAAGCAGAGTTTGGCCCGACCCCAGAACATTCAATGAGTAACTGTCCTGGCCCCGGTGCCAGAGCAGGTCTGGAGGGCGGCAGATGCTGCACCGAGACGTTCACAGCATTCCCCCAGCGTATTCCTGTCCTCGCCTGCCCAGCCCAGAGAGAACACGTACAGAGATGATAAATAATGGGCAAGAGGCAGAAAATACTTGCTATTTCTGGGGTGCTCAGCTTAAGAAAAAAGAATCAGATGCAAACCTGCCGTATCGGGACATCCAGAAGGTCATGTCCAGGCAGCGACACACACTGCCTGCAAGGTCTACCCATGGGATTGGTTGCAAATCAAGATCTCCCCAGCGAGTCGCTTTGCCTACAAGTCTATTTGCCAGCAAGATTCCTTTAATGGATCATGGTTTCCAAAGCCCGTAGTGGCAGGACAACACAGCAGGTGTTTTATAATTAAATCTGGCCAGATAACTCAGCAGGAGCAGTCAATGCACATTTCCCTCCCTCGTGTTTATCGTCATGAACAAGTTCTGCTTTCTAATTATGCCTGACCCGTTACTCAGCTCTGCTCTGCCCAGGGCTGGCCACGGGACCGGGGTATCACACGCTGCAAAACCCTTTTAACAGCAGCGGAGACATCAGGCCACAATTTCATATTTCAATTTTACTGTTAATGCACTGTTTGGAGCTTGGCTCTCTCTATAAAAAGGCAGTTCCATTAAAGCAAATAATGTTTACTCGTGTCTCGCAGAGATTTGACATACTTCAAGAAAACAGATCGCATTTATGCCTGTAGGAACTTCAGGAGATAACACATTTGAAGCAAAGTGTCTGGTGAACTGGAGCCTGTTCCGACAGCGAGAGGCGGGACATTCTCCACTTGTTTCACATCCAACCAACTGCACTTGGGAAAGTAAGGAAATCCACAAGATTTGGGTTTCCTTTGAAGATTCTCCTGGGTGTCAGAGGTTGCCAAGACACATTTGTGGTTTCACACCCCCACGCACAGGTCTTCTGAAGAGCCCTGGTTCCCGGGAGAACCTCAGGTTCACAGGCAGGTGAATAAAAATGAGCGATAGGAAGCCAGAAGCAACAATGCAGAATAAAAAAGCTTTAGTTTCATCAAAAAGCAGCTCACATGCACTGACCTCTGCAGAAGACAGCTTTAACATATGCTGGGGCCAGATTCTCGGCTGGATTCAAGCCCCTGATCCCTGTTCACGTCAGCGGGACCCACAAGCCCACGCATCTCCTCCACAGCTGGAGGCTCAGAAGCAGCAGGAACTAATGGCCCTCTGGGTTTCACTCTCAAGTGAAGATGCATTTGGTGGGATCATTACAAGTGGGCAACAGTCCACATTGCAACGTGATTCAGAGGGATTCCTAAGGGAATTCTCAGCCAAGAATAGGAAAGTAAGGCTGGAGGTCAACACCGAGGTGCCCTGGAAGAACCACACAAAGGAAGTTCCCATGGCGAGTGACAGCAGCGACGCTGGACTGAAAGGAAACCTCCCATTCACAACCTGACTCGCGAGGGAATTGGCTCCTCCCAAATTATTAAAACTGTTCTTTAAGCCACACTCCTATAAACCACGCCAGATCAAGTCCCACGTACCTCAGAGGAAGCACCATGGCCTATCTTCTTCTCTACATGCTGCTCCTCCTCTTCATCGGGCGGTGGCTTGGCAGGCGGGGGTGGACGCTCTCTCTGCGGTTTAGAAGACCACTGTCAACTGCACGTCGTGCTAAAGTACGTCCCCTTCCACTCCCCCCAGCACTACATCCACCCTGCTGTGAACGCAGCATAGTAAGGACCTCCCCAAATTCCTCCAGATGGAGGAGAAGTTCAGTCCTAACAGCTCAGAGCTTGGCGATGGTTGCTGCATTTCTTCCTCACAGAATCACTAAATGACCGGGGTTGGTGCCAATCCCCTGCCAAAGCAGGTCTGCCCAGAGCAGGTTACACAGGATGGCATCTAGATGGGTTTTGAACATCTCCAGAGACAGAGACTCCACCATCTCTCTGGGCAGCCTCTTCCAGGGCTCTGCCACCCTCAAAGTACAGAACTTCCTCCTCATGTTTGGGTGGAACTTCTTATATTCAAGTTTGTGCCCATTTCTTCTTGTCCTGTCACTGGTCACTGTCCTCCTCCTCCTCTCCAGCAGGATATCAATTTGGGAGAACCCTTTCTGCAGACTGACCCTGTGGGTGGATAACACAGACCACCCGCTCCTGCTTGGCACTGGTGGCATTGCATGAGGCCAACTCAGACCCACCTGAGCACCAGCTGTGCTCTCAGGAGAATAAAACTGGTGGGGTGGAAGGTGCTGTGTACACAGGTTTATTGCTTCATTACTTAAACCAGTTTGTTCAGACCCAGACTGGAAATCTCAGCGTTACATGGTGAAGGTCAGTAACGAACTCATGCAGATGGGGAGAAAGGGAAGACTCATCACTTAATGAATCAGTAACAAGAATAAATGATTCCAGAGGCACCTTTTATAGTGAAAAACCCTAGAGATCGAGAGACAATGCTGCACTGCATTCCTCAAACAGCCCAAGACGGCCTGTGGGCAGCAAGAGCTGCGGCCTGGTCCGGCTGCAGAGGAAACATCTCCAGGTCCTCTCCTGCCACAGCTCCATCTAACGGCACAGGGATGGTCGGCAGAGGGGATCCACTCCACACAACTCCAGCAAGCTCCTGGAGCACGTCCCTCTTTCTTCTCCCTTTCCACAGCAGTTCAGCCTCTCGTCTTTCTTATTTGTGACAGAGCTGAGCTTATCTCACATCAGACACTACTAACTCAGCACACAGCTGGATATAAGCTGCCAAGACTGACTTAGTAACAGGACTCAGGGCATCTGTACTGATACCCTAAAGAGAAATCTGCCTGAAACAACAGTCTTCTAAAGCTTTTGTCTCATTTCTGCTACATTTGCTAATAGTTGCAGAGAAGCATAGTTACAGCACCACTAGCAGTTTAATTGTTCGTTGCTGCTTTACCCTTTGTCCAAAACTACATCCACAGAGCAGGGCTTTGTAAAACCAACCCGAAAACAAACCCAGAACCTGACACAGCACGCTGCGAGGCCAGTGCCCCGTCTGCCCCACAGCTAAGGGGGAGATCACTAAGGGGGCAGCAGATGCAACTAACAGGAGAGGAAGACTTCTCTGCAGACAGTTCCAGGAGCTTTGCACGGCCTTGCAAAGCCTTGAGTACCCTCTACAGACTTCTGCAAGTAATACACACAAAAAGACATTTTGGCTGCCAACTAGCTTCCAACAGGATATTCTTAAAGATAATTTCTTGAGAGCCTTCTCTTGGGCCAAGCAGGGAGCAAGACAGATGAGAAAAAGGCTTCACATACAAGTTTCCAAAGCTTTTTTAAGGAGAAGTTAGCCCTTCAGCTAAGGGCAATGTCCTGAAAAACCAAAACTCACAGGCACCAGATTCACAGAATCACAAAATGCTATGGGGTTGGAAGGGACCTCTGGAGATCATCTCATCCAACCCCCTGCCAGAGCAAGGTCCACCCAGAGCAGGTCCCACAGGAACGTGTCCAGGCGGGTTTGAATGTCTCCAGAGAAGGAGACTCCACCACCTCTCTGGGCAGCCTCTTCCAGGGCTCTGCCACCCTCACAGGAAAGAAGTTCCTACTCGTGTTTAGCTGCTAAAAGACAGCAGGATGCAGCACCAGGTGAAAACCAGGCATGTAGAAGTGGCTACTTGTGGGCAATGTCACAGTGGGCACGTGAACGGGCCAGTGAAAAGGAAAGGCACCCGCCTGCTCTAATCAACGTCAAGGAGGGCTTTAAAGATTTCCTCAAGCTGGAGGATTGGCAGCCAGCTGCAAAATCATGAAAATGGAAGTAAATTACCCATCCTTCTAAGGCAAGCAGGGATGAAGACACAGAGCTACGTACAGGCCTGACTCCCGCTGCTTTGGGACCCGTAGACTCCCCTTCCTTGCTGACAGACTCCCGGTCAGAAGACCTCCCGCTGGCCAGGCTGTCCAGGGAGTGGCAGGACGTCGCGTTGTATAAAGCTTCATAGGGGCTCTCCTCTTCTGGGTTCACATCAAAGTCGATGATCAGTTCTGTAACTGCTTTCTCCACGTCACCTGGGAGAGGGAGACACACACAAATACATCACTCGGGGCTTCTGCCCTCAGAAAAAGAAGAGTGACTGCTGTGCTCCGTGGAAGCCTACCCTGAGACACCCGGCAGACGGGATCGGGGGCTGGAACAAGTGGGGCTGGAACAGTCTTCTCCACAGCTTTGGCACTTTTCTTCCCAATCGTGTAATCTGCAATGAGATGGGATAACAGGGTTTATGTCAATCTAGTTTGTTGTTGTTGTTTTTTTGCAATCACTCCAGCATATGGTGCTTCCTCCCTTGTGGATGGAAGGCCAACTGTCAGCTTATTACATTTCAAAAAAAAAAAACCAAAGCACATTATTAAAACTTGCAGCTCAGATGCCAAAAATAGAAGCAGGCAGCCTCTTTAATCACATGCCCAAGGTTAAGGATGGTTCTTTGAACTTTTACAGAGTCTTTAATCAGAAAGCTGCAAAGCTCCTGTACAGCCACGACGTCACGGAGCAGATTACTTCATGCTGCAGACACAAGCTACATCACTAACCAGAGACAGAGTCTGGTCTGCTGAGGAGAGAGAGCAGGGAAACAGTTCTAGCTGTGGTCCCCTAACCACAGGCACAGCCAGGAACACGAAGCTTCCCTGAATAAAGCCAGACAGTAACCCCTCACAGAGCTGAGCTCGCTCACAGGAGCGAACCGTCAGCATTTACCTGCGAGATCTTTAGTTTGAAAGCTCATCTGTGTCTTCAGTTTCAGAACAGAGATAATACCTACCCGCCTCACAGGCAAAGCTTAATTAAAAGTCTGCAAAGTGCCTTTGAACCTGCAAAGCTCTCAAATGCTAAGCATGAATAATGCACACCAGTTGCATATGCTTCTCATCTTCCTCTCCCCACAGCTGAGAGGAAATTGAGACAGCATAATTACAAGGTATGAATTTAGCAAAGATGCCACATTTTATTGCCTGACTTGGGGAGACACAATGGGCCAAGCTCCTTTATAAACCACAAGTAATCAAGGCCTTTTCTGTAAATCTCATCTGCACAATCCCTGCCCAAGCTTCACAATGAAGCGAGGGGTAGGATGGAAGCTCCGTGGGATGACTATTTGCCTACACAGACACATAAAGGAGAGTTAATCCAAAACCATTTCTAAAGCTATTACTTTGCATTCGGCAAGAAGATTTAGGCTATCCTTAATTTTAATTAACTTCTAAAGTGAGTTAAACAAAGCTCAATTAAGCCCATTTAAACTGTAAAAGTCATGCCACACTCCTTCAGCAAAGGGAGCTAATCCCCTTAAATCCCCCCTACCCCGAACTCCCCCTGCCAACATTTGGTCTGGAGACAGATCACCCAAGATTTAAGCATCATTCCTGCCAACACCTGCAAGATTCTCATCCAGGGACCTGGCCCAAAGCTGCTTTGCTCTCAGCGCTTCCCAGGACTAGAGAACAAAATCCACTAGCACAATTATCACCCCAAACTTTTCCCTCCTGCCCCCCTGAGCTGCACAACTCACCTTCAATGAGAGCTGCTATGTGTTGGCTTTTCTGAGAAGGAAGCTCCCGCACAATATCCAGAGCTGTCAGGCCTCTGTTATCCTTTATGTTGACATCAATACCTGCGGCAATAGGCGTAGAGAAGGCAAAAGAGAGAATATTTTTTGAACTATGTGCAAATTCATGTCTTTCAGTAAGTCAGATCTTCATTATCATCACTGGGGGACCAAAAAATGCTCTAGTGAGGCAGACCTAGAGCCAAAAACACAAATATCACCTCTCCTACAACCCTCTCCGAGGAGCTTTCATGGCTGGTTGGTCACTGCCACTATAAAGGGGTTTCCCCAAATTCTGGGTGAAGGAATCACCAGGTCATTGCTTCAAAAGGGGATCATTCTCTCACCTGCAGCCAGCAATATTTGTACCACATCTGTCTTGCCAAACAAAGCAGCTTCGTGCAAAGCACTGCCTTTTTCAGTCTGCAAATTAAATGGAAAAACAGCATGAAGCTAGGGAGGGGGGAGTGGGGATGGAGGCACGTCTGAGAAGGTTACAGAAGCAATAAATATACAGCATCACATACGAAGTGTGGGTGACAGTATCTACAACTGTGGACAGACTGTTGATATTATTACAATGCTGAGAATGGGGGATGAAGAATGGGGGGATGGTCTCTCCAGAGAGACATGCGGGCCCAGGATGGAGACCAAGGGCTTTCCTCAGCTTAGCAAGAGGTCATGTCCTGAAAAGGAGAGACAAGACCACCACACACAAGTCATTGCTGTGCAAACAGCATACTCACAAGTGGCTTGATAGGAAGAGACACAATTTGCCTCCATCGCTATCAAGAGCTCATAGACTTGCAGGGCAGAATAGCTCAGGCAAAAGGGCTTTTTCTTCCTCTTTTTATCTCCCTCGCTATGTGTCTGGGGCTTTTTGTCCAACTAAGAAGCAGGCGTGAAGCGTGCACAGCACCAGAGTTCCTCTGAGCAGCTTCTCAGAGCAACCAAGAGCTGAACAAACAGCCCAGAGGGAAAACAAAGCTATCGCTCATCTTCCGTAAGCGATCCCTGAGGGTTAGGAGGAGCTCCTGGGGTTCTCCGTCCCCCAGCAATCATCCCTTCGCACACAGACACAAAATACCTGATAGTTGCTGTCCATGCCAGCATCCAGGAGGACGTGGACCACTGTTTTGTGCCCATTCCTAGCCGCCAAGTGCAGGGGAGTGTGTTTCTTGGTGTTGCAACTTAAGAGATTGGGGTGAGCGTTCAAGAGCATCTTCACGACCTCCAGCCTCCCGTAGAGCGCGGCCAGGTCCAGAGGGGTCTCGAACTTGTTGTTGCGCATGGTGGGGTCGGTCAGCTCCTCCAGCAGGACCTTCACCACCTCGGTGTGGCCGTACTGGGCAGCGCAGTGCAGCGCCGTCTCATTGTCGTTGTTCTGGGGAGGGGGTGACAAGGGCCAGCGTGTCAGAACGGGGGGAGAACAGAGCTGCTCCGAGCCTCGCTCAAACCATTGAAGTTTAAATGCAAAAATAAGACCAAAAAAAAAAAAAAAGCAGTGGGGAAGCAGAGAGCTCAGTTTGAAACAGAGCCTCGGTCTGTTTTCACCATCTCACTAGCCAGGTACCAGGCACAGACACCCCCTCGTGAACTCATCAAACAACCCACCCAGAAAAAGCTTCAAAAACATTGGGAACAGCAAGCTTTACTCAGAGACGGGAAATCTGCTCTATGAGAAATAGGTGCTATATGTGGAATAGCCTGTTTTGAGTTCAAAAATCAAGGGACCATACTAATATTTAAGGGATACAGCTCCTCTGGGTTCCCGTTAATCCTGGTAGCACCTGGGGAAGGCAGTGTGTTATTTGTGAGCAGCATCCCACACCTGGGGGGGCCACAAAAAATAAAAGGCTGCAAGGTATGACAAGCAAACCGCAGCATGAATTCTATCTGCTGTCGCTTTATCGTCATCATTTTAGATTTAAACTTCAATTGTTTCAAATCCTACTTATCCTGATTATAACAGTCATTCCACCCTTGCAATTGCAAAGCTCACGAGCTGCCCCGTTTAGAGAAAGGGTGCGTTAGGTCCCGTGCAGGTGGTGAGTTAGAAAGCAGCGCAATTAGATCACTCCACTAACAAGCCCTTGTAGCCAAGGTCTCAGGTCAACTGAGGGAAGAGTCGTCCAAGCAACAGGAGAGCACCTCCACAGCGAAAGCCAGACCCAATTAACACGTGCAGCATCTGCCAGGCTGAAAATCAGTGGAAAGGCAAGCAACCAAATACCCTGCACTTGCAGGTGCAAAGTAGGAACGTTGCCAGATTTAACAGAGCCTTTTCTAGAAGTAAATTCACCTCAAGCTTCCAGCTTTACTACTGTGTGTTATACACAGGGGGATTTCTGTTAAAGCACTTTAGGAACAAATACTTATCTAACAATTTGACCCAAAAATCTTTAGTACAAACTGTTACCCACTTAAACTTTAGCTGCAAGAATCATCATTGAATTTGTCATTTTAAGAACAGCTCCCATTAAAAAAACCACCCAGAGCACGTAGTGGTCTTGATGGATTTCGAAGTACTACTTTAGAAACCAAATTTGATCAAAGTACCTTCCTTTTTAGCTTTGAAAACATGTGATTGGCTTTTTTTTTTTGGATACCAGCTTGGAGGAGCAGTCAATATTTTGCACCACTTCACCACCACGCTGCAGAACTTGCTCTGTTGCCCAGGCACTTTAATCCTGTTAACGTGTTAAGTTGTTCTAGGGATGGCAGGAGCCACACATGCAAACTCTCCTTTGGTTTTATCTGGGATTTGCATCATTTTCCAGCCACATGAAAAGCACGAGGGAAGAGAGGAGTCCTGGAGAGGCTCTGCAGCTCCAGCTTGTATGGAAGCAAAGGCTACGGAGGCAAGAAGCAGCACCAGCCACATGCAGAAGGGAGGTATTGCAGAAGGTAAAGCAAGCACAGCATCACTGTTAGTGCCAAAATTCAAACAAGAGGCTCTACACTTGAGTGGCAGAGGCAGCCATGGTGAAGGAAGGCACGTACAAGCAGACAGAAGTTACTGGAGAATAAAGAAATCTGCACATAAAATACACACACAGAGTGAGGAGGGGAGAGAAGAGAGAACTACAGAGATTACACCTATCAATCAGCTTTAGCTGCCGGTCTCCAGGCATTTAAAGGGTTGGTAAATTGCATTATTCTTCTTTGAGAGGGAAGGGAAGGGCGAGCAGCAGACCGGCCCACACCAGGGAGGCTCCTGGCCAGTTTCTGCAGAAGGAGTTGGCAATCCCAGCCCCACTGGAGCCACGGGGATCTGCCAAAGAGCCACCCAGGGCAGGCACCGCTCATGCCACACTAGCCCCAGCTACGGGGACTTCCACTGCCCGACTGTCCCTCCCTCATCCCTCAAGGGTGCTTTAAAGCAATCTCTGAACACCTGCCTGACGGTAGAGAACACAATGTCCTTTAACAACATAATTGCTGAAGACTTCCCCCATCTTCACTGCAATTTAGTCTCATTTTCCTTAAGCCGGTCAGGGCTTTAATGCTTGGGGTGAAATCCCCAGACCTTCCTCCTGCAACAGAGATCACCAGGTGGTAAAACTCCCTGGAATCATCACAGTGAGTCTTTCCCCATCACAGACCGTGTACTGGAAAGTCCCGTTATTGCTTAAGTCTTTATTGTCTCTGTTTCGGGAGAGTTTGGGGCAGCCAAAAGTGCTAGAGCCGTCCCAGGCAAGGAGTTTGCCTCCCTTCCCCACGTCACCTCTCCAAGCACAAACCAGAGAGTAGTCTGAACACGAGCTCTCAGACATATGCATTTATCAGAGATGGAAAAAGAAAATTCCTTTCCAGCAGCCAGAAGGCACACGGGTTCAAATTTCAAAACTACTCTTAGAAAAATAGAGCACTCATCAAGGCCCAGGGGCCGCATTCCTGCAGGAATCCCAGCTTTCCCCCCAGTTCACAGCTGGGAGAGAGAAACTGGGCTGGTAGGATGCCCATCTACAGACCACAAAGGGGAATGCCAGCAGAAATGCCTCTGCTTTTGTATGGGCTCTATCCAATTTCTCAAGCCCTGGTAAGTACATACCGCAGACCGCAGCCCTTGTGCTCCTCCATCAGACACTACAGTGGGGAATCTACAGCCCCTTGAAGCCTGTCTGTCTGCACCCCGTCCCTAACACACCATAACAGGGCTTCCATTGAAGAAAGGGAGACTTGGCTGAAATAAGGGGAAGTTTTCTAACTTTCTAACCTGCACAGATTTGAAGGGTTGAAAAAGCTGCCAAGGGAGACTCTAGAGCTGTCCCTTTCCGAGGACCTGGAGACGCTGCCAGTCAAACACTGGTCTGGAATGGTTTGGGTGGATCTGATCCTGCCCCGGGGCTGGGCAAAGACCCTTCGGTCCCACACAACCTATTTCTAAGACTCGTCTGTAGGATTTTAGTCAGAGTGTGTGTGTGTCTAACAGAGACTTGTCCTATTAAAAACCTGCTGTTTTGCTGCTCCGGTGCCACGTCCCATCCTAAAGCACACAACAGGGATGTCCCGGGGCCACATGCTCTGCAAAGTTTCAGTTAAAGCCAGGGCAAAATAAAAGGGAAAAAAATACACTAAGGAAAATCCAAACTCCACCAGGTGACAGCCAAGACACACCAGGACCTCAGGCACAGAGCAGGCCAGGAGAGCTGGCTGGAGCTGCCTGGTCCCTACCATCTCCTCCCTCCTTCTGCAGCACGCCATCTCCATCCCGACAGCAGCAGAGTAAGGATGAACAGGCCTCCTTCCTTCCTTCCTACAGGTGCCCAACGATGCCAAACAGTTCAGAAAAAGACAGAAAAACGATCCCCATATGTCCAACAAGCTTTCGGGAGCTCGGCGGGTGGGTTTGCAGACTCCAGATGGTCGGCTTCCACTTTTCTCAGCAGCCCATTCAGATTTATAGTGCTTTAAACCCAATCTGCATGATTCATTTGCTTCCAATTAAAAAAAACAGACAAAGGTAGTTTGTGCAGTGCACAAACCTGAGCTCTACGTGACGGCTCTTTCTGCTTTGGCTCTGCTCAACTGCCTGGTTCCTCCATACTAATTAAATAACCACATTCAAGACAGCAGGAGTTACTGAAGCAAAGTTGCTGCTCCACCTCTTCACTTTGCTGCTGTCATTTTCTTCTCCAAAGCCCTTCAGGACCACAACAGACACACTGCAGGGACCTCCTGTTGTCGAAATCTCAAGGTGTTGAAAAGGAATGGGCATAAAAAGCTGTTCCCATGTGTCTTTCCAAGACTCCCTGAGATTCCAGAGATCCTGGGGTTTGTGCGGTTCTCCCACCCGCAGCCAGGCTACCGAGAAAACACCAGGGTCTGCAGGAAGGTGTGATTCCACGTGCTCTTCATCAAACCTGGCCAGAAACGGGTGGAAAACTGGTGAGAACTCGTAATGAACACAACAGGTTGTGTATAAGCCACATCTCTCTGCAAAAAACTGAGGCAAAGAGTTCAAAACCTCCAGCCTTGTTCTCGAGAGCACTACAGCCACCTTGGAAACTGAACTAAGAGTTTGAAAGTAATGCACTTGTCAAAAATATAAAACACAAAATAGAACACTTTGTAAACAAAAATCCACAAGGTGAGCTCACTGCATCTTTCAGCCTTATATTCCTTCTTCATCCATCACTTAAATGCTGGAGCGTGTGAGATTTCACTCTGTTATCAACAATATTTTTAGAAAGCTGCTTTCAGGCAACTGAACTGCTCCACTACGATGTTTCCACAGAAGACATTTGTTCCTGTAAAATTCCCCTCTGGATTTTTTGTAAAAATCATCTACACGGCTGAGCTTCACGTAAATCTATTTGTGCTTAAAGCGGTATGAACTGGGGTATTTCCTGAAACAGAGGTCTGCAAAAGCAAACATAACTCCCAGAGGTTAGCAAGCTCAGGAATTCTCAATGTGTGTTTTTAAAGGTACTGCAGATCAAGCAGAGGGAAAGTTTTAACTAAACACTGAGAGACAGAAATGTGCCATGGATGGCTGGATCCAGAATAACTGGCTGGAAGCAGCTGTGGCTGAGAGCAGAGGTATCTCACCATAAATCAGCAGACTATTCTGCCATCATAAAATGAAAAAATAGTGTCTGAGAAAACACCTCCAGGAGCTTCCTTATCTTGCTTCCCCAATTGCTCAGCATCCTAAGTGCTGGTGTCGTGCCTTTCTGTAGCTCAAGAACAACTATAAGCGAGAGAGGAGCAAAATAGGCAAGAGAACAGGAACAGGTGACGAGGGCTGAAGGGTCAGACGACACAGACTAACAGCAAAAAAGAGAGACTGATGCAATAAGCAGGACATGAAGGACTCGGGAAGGGAGGCGTGAACGATACTGCCTTCCCTTCTCCCCACCACCACCAAGAGTATTAACTGTCCGTTCAAACAACAAATACATTATGCATTTTGTAGGAGAAAGGGCATGAAAATTCACTCCAAACAGCCCACAGAGAAAAACGCATCCATGTTTAAGCAGGAAAAAAATAATAAATTTCCTTCTCTTTGCATTTATCAGCAACATTAGCACATGAAACACAACCTAAAGCATTTGAATGGAAATGACGTTACCTTTTGGAAGTCATCCAGCCAAATCAAGCAAACTGACCATCACCGTGAGTCCTACAAGGCTAAGCAATGAAGGAGCCCCCAGGTAAGGAAGGAAAAGCTTCCCTTTAAATTATGTTTCTATAACTGCTTTGAAGAAAGAAACCCACAGTAAATAAATGAGTTGCATTTTCCTTTTCCCCAAGCAGCTGCAAACCGAACAGGTATTATTGCACCTGGAAACACGCGAGTGCAGCTTGGAGTGATGATGCAGTGAAATGCTGACAGCAAAGTACACACCTTGGCATTGATATATGGGTCAAAGGGGCCGTACTTTTTGAGTTCTTTGATCTCAAGAGCATTCTACAAAAAGGAAGAGGAAAAACAAAAAAGAAAAAAAATGTGATAATGAAATGGGTGAGATACAGCAACAAAGCAATGGGTGATTCCCAAGGGGGGGAAATGACAGAACACAGCATCTCCTTCCAGTCAAAGCCATTAGCAGCAGAAGCCGCTCCAGCTGCAATCCCTGTAACCTGAACCACTCTCCCTTCCACTTACAAGGCTCCCAACACCAGCAGCAGGGGCTAATTCAGCTGACTTTCCTCATTTAAAAAGGCTCCTACTAAACAGACATTAATGAAACATTACCTGGAAGGATTACACTAAGCTTTTAATTGTTTGTAAAGGTTTGCCCTGTACCTGTCCTGCTCAGAGCACAACGGTTTACAGTCAGGGCCCTCGGTCAATTCTTATCAGATGGATTGTAAACAGGTAACTGCACTTCTCAAATCCATTTCAACTGACTGAGTGCCTGCAGCTCTGCCTGGAGACGCTATTAACCATAGCCCCAAACTGGAAAACTACCAAATACATTAAACCACATGCTTTTAATTATTTCTGCTCAATTGAGAAGTGGTAGTGAATAGGCACTCCCACCATATTTTTGGTTTTCTGATGCTCTAGAAGCAGACCTTTAGCCTTGGAGCAGCCTGGGGCATCGTTAGCTGTATTATACTGAGGAACAGGAAACTCGAGCATGGCACTTTGGTCCCCACAAAGTCTGGCTGGAAGTGGGATTAGGGCTCCTAAACCCAACTCTGAAGGGAGTCTGCTCCTCAGCTTCGGGACACTATGCACCAGAGCAGATCAAAATTAGGCAGCAGCAACTCACAGCTCCCAGCTGCTCATCTTGACTTTGACAGATTTTGCTGAACTCGAGCCATGAGTATCTGACCACCTTGAGAATTAACTTCTGCATGAATATACATTTTTAGCCTTGTGGTACGAAGGCAGACAAACTTACATTGGTTTACTCCTCCTGGATGAAAACCCGAGTGGTTTAGGAGTTGATTCACAGGGACATTAGATATTCCTGCTTCAGGGACAGGACAATCAAGAGGTATTGGAGCTTTAATCGTGTGATTTGGATCTGTTACTGCACGGCTGCCCAAGCGCACCCAGCCATAACTGGTGCGGTAAAGCTGCCCAACTGGACTCACTCACTAAACCAGTTCCTCTTTCTAAAACTCTTAAACAAAAGATATATCTGGGTCTTCCCGGGGCATTTCAGAAGTTCCTTGGGAAGTGTAAGATACCTGCTGACTTCCAGCAGAAAGTTATGGGGGAGTCAGCCCTCCAAGGGGGACACAGCAGCCCCTGTATAGAATCACTGTCTCAATAACCAATCCCTCTGCATCCTACACCAAAACTATCAGCTTGACAAAGGCAAGAAATCCACCAGAATTATTTTTTTTTCTTGCCTGATTGAGAAAATAATTATTTAAGGTTAAGCTGGGGATTTATCTGGGGGCAAGTAGGGTTAAAATGATCTTATAAATTAGTTAACTGGAGCAAGTGCTAGAGACAAGCCAGGAGAGTAGCTAAGAGAGCACGGGCACAAAGCTGCTTGGATTAGTTCCCAAAGAAGGGAGCCAACGTGTCCTTCGACAGAACTAGAAACCTTCTCAGCTATCCACCGAGAGGAAAAACTAGGGGTTAGTTTTAGAAGCCCGGTATGAAAGCAGGAGAACACTGCTAGGTGCTGAGTGGTTTCATATTTATGTATCTCTCTGTAAACATATATACCTTACTCATTCAACCACTAAGAGCTGGAGGTACTCGCTTTAGGCACTGCCCGTCTTATCCCCTTAGCAAGGGGGACCTTATAACAATTGCTACTCTGGGAAGGGGCAGGAGTCAGCTGAAGTAGTCTCTTGCCATCTGCGGGAAGCGATTCAACGATATATTAGAGAAAAAAATGGGCAGACCTGCTCATTCACTTTAGTATGCGAAGGTCCCTGGTGGATGAGGAGCTTCACTATGTCCGCGTCTCCTTTCCAAGCTGCCAGGTGAAGAGGGTAACAGCCTTTACAGTCTGCTACGTTGGTCAGCGCGTCGTTCCTCAGCAGAACTTCCACCACGTCCCTGCCAAAGAAGGAAACTTGAGTCCACACCACATTCAGGCCTCGCTTCACAGCATATGTTCTGCAGGAAGTATTTCACAAAAAGTTAATCACGGAATTGTCAGACTTGGAAGGGACCTCTAGAGATCATCCAGTCCAACCCCTCTGCCAAAGCAGGGCTGCCCAGAGCACATCACTCAGGAGCATCCAGGCAGGGCTTGAAGATCTCCAGAGAAGGGGACTCCACACCCTCCCTGGGCAGCCTTTGCCAGGGCTCTGCCACCCTCACCCCAAACAAGTTCTTCCTCATATTTGAATGGAGAGTGCAGTGCAGAGCAGAGGGGGAGAATGACCTCCCTTGACCTACTGGCCACACTCTGCCCTACACAGCCCAGGATCCCATTGGCCTCTTGGCCACAAGGACACATTGCTGGCTCGTAGATAATTTAATATCTACCAGGACCCCAGACCCTTCTCCTCAGAACTGCTTTCCAGCAGGTCCACCCCTACCTGAAAAGGGGTATTTCAGAGAGCCTCTTGAAATGTGATTTTTAAGTGTTCCTATTAAATGTTTCCCAAGGAAAAATAAAAAAAAGCAAGAGTTCAGGGATGGGCTTAGGAAAGATCTATGTTACCTTCAAACTAACGGAGCTGAACAGGGACTGAAGTCACCCACAGGCCACTGGTGAAAAGTGAATCACAGCAGCACAAGGAAGATGAATAAAGATTTTAACTCTATTCAATTTCTCAGTATCTTCAGTAACAATGAACAATACAAGAATGACCACAGTGAAGACTGGAGTTATTTTAAAATGTAATATGCACAAAAGCAAGTTCTGGGTGGTGCAGCCGCAGCAACACATGGGACACCAGACAGACTGCAGGGGACTGTTACTGGAGAAGCCACCTTAGTATGTTGTTTTATCTTACCCAAATTGCTTATAAATAAAAGTGTGGTTGAAAAGAGTGGGTGTCAGGAGGATGGGGCCAGTCTTTTTTCAGTGGTGCCCAGTGGCAAGACAAGAGGTAACAGGCACAATCTTGAATATAAGAAGTTCCACCTAAACATGAGGAGGAACTTCTTCACTTCGAGGGTGGCAGAGCCCTGGAAGAGGCTGCCCAGGGAGGTGGTGGAGTCTCCTTCTCTGGAGACATTCAAACACCCCTGGACATGCCCCCTGGGCAACCTGCTCTGGGTGGACCTGCTCTGGCAGGGGGTTGGACTAGGTGATCTCCAGAGGTGCCTTCCAACCCCAGATCATTCTGTGATTCTGTGAAAACTTCAGTGTGTGGCCAAATTTTGGAAGAGGTGTGTGACCATACTGTGCAGCAGCCAGTGCCTCTACAGCTCCACCGCACTGATGTTCTTCTCTTTCTGTCCTGAAGATGGTGTAGTGTTGCACCATCGCTGCCTTTTCGTGGAAAGAGCATTAGGCTGGTGAATGAATTACAATGACACCGTAGCTGGTGAAGCACATTATCCCCTGTGATCAAAGCATTGGAAGAGGACTCACTTATGGCCATTCAAAGCAGCGTGGTGCAGGGGAGTGTATCCAGTACTGTCAACGCAGTTCACATTTGGCCCTCTCCAGATGCTGCAAGACAGAAAACGGACAGGGAACACTTAGGCATACACCGACAGACGGACAGCGGGCAAAGACAAGTCCCAGCAGAGTTCTCACATCAAGCTGGTTATCTGGAAGCAAACCAGTGGTCAGAGAGCTGTGGTTATGAGCAGTAATACAGAGAAGAGACGGCACAGCACTGCGTGGAGCAGAGGGGTTAGTGTCACAAAACAAACACACAGGGATCCACCACTCAATGCTCTATCGGACCATCCGGGTTGTAAATCAGAGCTCCCACGTTCTCCTGCTACTACACATCTTTCAGCCATCCATATGGATGCCAAAAAGCATCTTCAGAGGAAGATGTGTCTATTAAAGTTAACCACAAGAGACAGGAAAGCATCGACCCACCGCTAATTCACACCCCGCTGAAGAATTTTGATGGGTCTGGGAAACCCTCTTCCCTCCGCGGCAAGAGCCACCAGGGCTGTAAGTCAAAGGCTGTGGGATGCAGAGCCTGCTCCTGGTCACCAGCGTGATTCCACGCCCACTTCTTGCTGTCCAAAAACCACTTCCATCTGACAGCTCCTGGCATCCCATACCAAAGAGTAGGTGGTCTCCGAGTGCTTCCGAGAACGTTGCTAACTTCCCTCCCTTGTTCAAAAGTCAAACGCCAAGGATTTAGGGATTAACCCTGTAGGGGATTAATATTCCCTCCAACCCCTGCAAGGTGCCCTAGTTAAAACAGTGGAGAAAGGCACATGTAAGAAACTGGCACCACTCTTGAGCTCATTGTCACAGGAGCTTGGTTTCTACTGCCATCTCTCACCAGTGCTACCAGAAAGGGCACATGAACTCAAATCAATAGGTTCTTATAAGCAAATTGAAATTGTTCACCTTTCCTGAAGCCAGCCCTCTATGTTACAACCCAGCACTCCTTGTATGCTGCCCTGCTTTAAACTTAATACCTTCAAAAATTACACAGTATTTAATATAAGCCTAGACAATCACGCTTTTGCTAATACAGTACATTTCCCTATGTTGTTTTCTTTAACTAGGGATAGAATTTACCAGCACCCTCTAATCCCCAATTTAATTGCTTTAAAATAAAGTCAACTGTTGCTCTTTATGAAGGAGGCCTTTCCTGATCATTTAATTTCCTCCCCAGCATGTCATCACTGCAACTCACTGCACGGCGCAGAGGCAGCCCAAGCAGTAACCAGGTTTTCTAAAATAACAGTCATTACTAGAGGGCTCCTGGCCAGAAAAAACTCTCTACCACAGCGTGTAAAAGCAGCAGGAAAGGCACCAAACCAACAGGAACCTCGTGAAGACCAAGTGGATGTTCAAGAGTAAACTAGGCAGCGCGTGTACTCTCCAGCACGTTTCGGGTGGGATTCAGGATGATCAGAAATGGAAAGTCTCTGCCCTCAGAGTGACTCCTGATCCAGCAGAGCATTATGAAAAGCTCCCAGTCCCGAGACAGACGGGAGCTTTGCTAGAGGAGAGGCAGCTACGGGGAAACTTCATCCAAGGGCAGAGGGAAGCAAAGCCACAAAATCCAATTTGCAGAGGATCAGGAGGCTTCATCCAGAGGCATTCCCACATGCCATCCCGTGCTTCAGAGGCAAATGGCAAACCATGCAATGCATTTCAAGTGCTACTTGCATCATTTGCAGGACGACAGCTTAAATTACATCCAGAAGATACGTGAGACACCGCAAAACCCCATCAGATTGAGTCCAGGAGGTGTCTGACCCCATCCAGCTGCAACAAGGAGCTGAAGTATGAAAGGGACCTGAGTAATTCTCAGGCTCTGGTTTATTTTTGGCAGTGGGCTCATGCAGTGCGGTTGCCCGAACAATTTATTGCTGGATTTAAAGCAGCAATTAATGGTTAAAACCAGTGCCAGAAGGACTTGCGTGTAGTCTGGAGCAGTTTTAAGTGCTGCGTCTGCGCATCCCCAAAACCAGAGAACCCAGAGGTTTTACATATTAAACGGAGCTGTGTTTGGATGCAGGGCTCCAAAAGCTTCAGAGTGTACGTATAAAAAAGCAATGGCGTTTAATACAAATATTTCTTTCAGCTGGAGTTATGAAGGAAAACCAAGGTTAGTGGTGGAATGGGCATAAGTCACTTGCTCAAAGGGATCCACTGGCAGCGAGAGCAGGGACAGGAGCCCAGACTCTCTGGAGAAAACACCTCCAGAAACAGCCTTAGAATTAACACGTTAGACTAAAACACAAAGTTCACTCAAGGGGACTCAGAGGAGGAGAGAAATTGGGAATCCAAGAGCGAGCACTGGGTACTGCAGGAATCAGCTGCTAAGATTGTAAGATATTAAAAAAAAAAAAAAAATCTGCTGTGTCCTTTCCTCCCCCTTGCCCTTTAATTCTTGCAAATAAAGAAAGCTTTTATCAAAGAAAGGTCAAATCACCCAGAAGTTCAGACTGAAAGGATTCAAGAAGAGAACTATTTATATTTAGATGTGAGGACTGCAGTGAAGTGTATCAGCCTCTTCCCTCCTCTTCCTCTCCAGCTCTTCAAGAAGCCCAGAGCGTCCTCCTGAGTTAACAGAATCCAAATCTTTCACCCCATTTTTATTTATGCAATGCATAGCATTAAAGTGACAGACTAAGATAAGACCCCAAGCTTCTCATGTGAGATCTAAACACAGGAAAATAACTCCAGTGTGGTCTGCAGAAACCAGGAGCTGGGAAAACACCAGCATCTGCAAGACACCACAATTCCTCCAGAGCAGTATCTGCAGCACCTGGTGCATCTGATCTGAACAACATTGGAAGCAAAATCCACAGGAACTATGGCAGAACTACTGGAAACAAAGCCCAGGCTCTAATCTAAAATATTATACCCCTAAATATTAGGAAAACCCCTTGAGAGCACTGTGGGGAGGAGGTGGGTACTCTGGTATTAAAGTTACATCTTCCGAAGTGAGGACCTGTCATGTCTTTTCAGGCCAGAAGGGGAAATTTGAAGAGGTTTAAGTCAAGGGGAACAACTCGGCAGGAGTTGGAGGTGTCGGGCTCAAGGGTACGGGGAGCCCCGTCCCCAGCCCCTCTCTGGCGACTCAGACAAATAAACACATCGTCCTACTCCGCTTGATTCAGGCCAGCACAAGCACGCTTTACAACACAAAAAATAATAAAAATTAATCATTTAGAATCACCTAAGTGGGTTTTATGGAGCCACAGAAATCTGCAGCAGCTGGGCAGGCTCAGTCCCTTCCAGAGGGGTCTCCCCCTCGAGTCCCCAAGCCCCTGCTGCGCCAGGGCACAGATGGTCCTGGCAGGGCCCAAGGCCAACATCACCCAGGAGACATCACCTCCGACGGCGTGCAGGTGAGAAACGAAACGAGCAGGAGATGAGCACTTATTTATGGCACTGTGAGACCAGGCAGCGGTAAAGACTGAATCGTTTTATCTTAACAATACCCACTTACGGACCTGTTGCCCTCATTTTACAAGGCAGAGGGGGGGTAATTCAAAACAGAGCAGAATAAATGTTGCCCTCGGCAAAAATAGGCAAGACAAAAAAAAAAAAAATATATGCAGGAAATCCTAACGCCAGAGCACTGTGATGCTCTCCAAGCCTGGCAGGGTATGGATGATGATTCTGGAAGCCACGAGGGCTTCACTCCCCGCTGCACTACGTAGCCTTGGGAAAAGCTCTACTTCCAGACCTCAGGTTTCCCATCTGTAAAATGGAAACAGGGCACGGAGAGAAGTGGAGCACAAAGCTGAGTCCTATCTAGGTACAGTGTGATTTTGGGCTGTTTCTGATTAAAGAGAGAAACAGATCCCCGGCACAGGAAGGAGAACGCTGTAAATACAAGTCTCCAATAAAGCCCAGAGAAGGTCTGGAGCCAATTCGACTTCCATCACTGTTTGCTTTCTTTTCTCCCCCAAAACTCCTTCACATCAAAGAAGGGGGTTTGCTTTTATATGAGCAATCTCCGTTATAAAAGCAAAATTCTCAACTGACTACCTAGGTTTCACCTCCCTTTTGCTGCATCAGGGTAATATTCTAATGATGGTTCTGCTGTATCTGTTTAAGAAAACTAAGACTGAACATTAAGGATATAAAAAAAGCTTGGAAAATTGCAAAATCTGCTCTGTTCAAATTAATTCTTCCGCTCGCTTCTCTCTCGTTCCATGATTCAGCAAGTGCTGTAGCCTTTTAAATAAAGCTTCCTGTTTGCAAAAATTGCTGAATAAAGCACATTGCTTTAGGTCACGATAGAATCCAATAGTTCCTTTAAACAAGCCCATATTTGTCCTCCCGCTTTCCCATTTATTTCTTCCCGACTGTAGCAACTTTACTCACAAAACTGTCCGGGTCAGTGGGCGAGAGCAAAGGCCAAGCCACCTCAAAAACAACCCGATGCTTTCCAGCCAAAGGATGAGCATCAGAGCTGATTTACAGTCCCACTTACCAGGATCACGGGAGCGCCCAGAGACTCTGGGGACCGGTGCTCCTCCTTGTGCAGAGCAGGGGCCAGTGCTCCCCCCTGTATTTACACCCCCACCACGAAGGCACACCACCAGTGCCACCACTGCTCTGGAGACGAGAAACCAGTGCACGTGAGAGGCTTGGCTCAAGGTCACAAAAGGAAGTTTAAAGTAGCTGAGAACTGGTCCCAGATGTTTGGAGACTCAGTTCAATGCCTTCGAGACTGCGCGTCCCAAGGGCGGTTGAGGCTGGAGGCGGGTTAATTCCCGGTTCATTGCCCCGAGGACACCACGAGCAGATCCATACACACATCCCAGCTCTTCAGACCCACACAACTGCGAGATTCTTGCAACACTAACACAACCCTCTGTTGGTATTTCCTGCTTATAGGCCGGTAATACAAACAACTCAAAGGCCTTGTGTGAGACTTTAGGTTTAGAAATGGCACTTAAATGTCTCTGTGGAGCAAGAAAGGCAGCACAATGCCCATCTCCCTGAGGGGAAGGGGTACGGAGCTGCAACCCTTTTCCTCACCTGCCTCAACTACTAGATAAAACAACAGTCTTTCCAAATAAACAATCAAATTCCTGGGGCAGGGGAGAAAGTGGCTGGATGCCAAGCAGAACTTTCTCAGCCCCTCTTGGCAGGCTTTGGGAGCAATGGGGTTAGATTCCAGCTATCGGAAAGACTGTGAAGGACACCAAAGCGGTGATCCTTGGCTTCTACACCCAACTTTTCTGGCCAGATTCTTCTTTGCTGTAAAGCAAGCAGTCAGTTGGGACAATTGCTCCCACCCAAAACTCCTTGGCTACCCTTGTCTATAGTCTTGTCATAGAATCACAGAATGGTTTGGGTTGGAAGGGACCCTTTTCTCTCTGTCCAGCAGATTCCTCCCAAAATCATCTGTCCTCAACCCAACGGATCGAGGAACATACAATCTCTGCAACTGTCTGGTCCATTCTGCTCAGGCCCAGAGAGTTTGCTCAGCAGGAGCATCATTCCAATTGACAATTCCAGCTTATTGAGAACACCTGACAAAAAAATGTGCTTTCTACCTCCATTTGTATTTCCCACTCACTACAGAGTTAGCTCCAAAAACATATATTTAAAAGTTTGGCGTTGTCATTTTACGGCTGTAGCATCTTATCAGTTACAAAACCAAATTCAGACGTACTATAGAAAACGTGGGTGGCCATTTAATATCGAGGATAATTATATAATGCTTTGCAGAGAATCCAGGCATTTTAAACACATGCAGAAGCCTCACTTCACATCCCAGTCCTATGCAGGAAGTATTTGCTGTATATAAAATTCTCCCACTGACATTACCACCTCCGTTTTTCTACTGGAAAAAATAAAATACAGTAATCCAGATTTAGCACTTCAAACGGGATGCTGCTGCCAAGCATTTTACCACCAAATACAGTAATTACCTTTTACCTGATGCAGAAGAGCTCTGTTAAGGGCCAAGGGGCTGCATGGGGAGAGGTGCAGATTGTTTTTGTTGGATTTTTGTTTCAGTTGAGTTTTAATTTTTTTTTGGCAACAATTCAGAACAAAATTTTCTTCTTGACTGACAAGGCTAAAAATGCAACTTCATACGCTTGAATGAAAGGGAAGAAGCTGAATGATCTGAGCTAATACTACACGTGCCTCTCAAACGCCTCTAGACTTGGGAAAGGCACACGCAAGAAGAACCGTCAGTGAGGACACTCTCCATGGATCTCACAGCCTGCGAGATCTCAGGAGAGCTGAAGCTCTCAACCAGCTTTTCACACTGAGAGAAGCAGGGAATTCAGAGCAGTGTATTCCCAAAGCTGTCAGGAGAAGTGTGGAAAAACCCTTCACACAGCAAGCAGTAAGGTACAGTGATAAATCCTGATGGCCAAATGAATCGGGAAAGGATGACAGAGCTTGAATGATTATGGGTAAATTAAAAAGCAGATGTGGGTGCACAGGGCTGCCAGCCCTGAGACCACAAGCACGGCAAACATACAGCTCAAAACGCTGAGTGTGTCATTAAAACCTGGCTACCAGGAATTACTGCCCACGTTTCCTCCTGCTGGAACTCACCAGGTCCTCGCTGCTGTGCTTCAAAATCTAAAATTAGAGGAAACGGGAGACCACTGACCCCAGGCACAGGAATTAACACACTGAAGAGTTCAGCACTGCCCGGCTGCTACCGCACCAGCACAGATCTACACGCTGCTTTTAATATCACTCCATTCCAGAAAGCACCTATAACCAGTGAAAAATCACCACTGAGATGCTGTTAGTTCTGGGCTAAAAGATGAAATTTTCCTGGCAATTAACACACAGGAGCAGGAAAGCAGCACCTCTAAGGGAAGAACATTGGGATCATAAACATCTGTGCAAAGCATCCAGTTTGCAAACATGAAAAGAACAAAAGCACCAGAGCAGACAAATTGATCCTACTGGGATTTGAACGCACCATTCCAGGAAATCTGGATACTTGAGACCTGGTGCGAAGGTTAAAGTCGAAGTTAAGGGGCACATGCATTAAACACACAGACACTTCCAGCCTCTGGGACTTGGACACGGCAGCCTGGAAAGCGTCGTTCCTAAACCCATACAGCATGAGAGCTCCAGGCTCCCCCAGAGACAGACGAAGGCAGATGAGATCTTACTGTCTGTGTTTTCACAGAATCACAGATGCCAGCGCAGGTCCACCCAGAGCAGGTTGCACAGGAACATGTTCAGAGGGGTTTTGAACATCTCCAGAGATGGAGACTCCACCATCTCTCTGGGCAGCCTCTTCCAGGGCTCTGTCACCCTCAAAGTGAAGAAGCTTCTCCTCACGTTTAGGTGGAACTTCTCATATTCAAGTTTGTGCCCATTTCCTCTTGTCCTGTCCCTGGGCACCACTGAAAAAAGACCGTCCCCATCCTCCTGACAACCACCCTTTAAGTATTTACAGGTGTTGATCAGGTCCCCCCTCAGCCTTCTCTTCTCCAAGAAGAGAAGTGTGTTTTCCTACACTGTCAGAACCTTCTCTCCTGACACAAACACCAGCTGGAGCCGAGTCAGGCACTCAATCCATCAAGGAACAACAATTGTGTTTCCAATTAGAGCCAACAGGTGAAGACAGGCAGTACGTACACCGCAAAGAAGAACTCTGTGCCTGCTGGAGGTGCTTCTCCCCACTCTAACTGCAGGAAGCTCTTTCCAGAAAACCCCTTTCAGGCACTCAAAAAGCAGCACCGTTTCCCAGTGCAGACATTTCTTCGCACCAACACCTAACAAATCTTTAAAACTGAGCTCGGTGGGAGGCTGCTGAAAGCATTATCCTGCAGCCTAAAATCTCCTTGAAGGGGTAGTGTCCTCACCTAAGAGGAACTTCCAGATTTATGGAAACGCTCATAGGGAGAATTTGTTTATTTTGCAGCTGCACTTGTGCATCAAGCAAGTTTTATGGGAGTAATAAGCATTTTCAACAGCTGTATCCACAAAACTCCCTTTTAATTCTCTCATACAGGCCTGTTTGCGTACAAGGAACAGCTCCACAAGGCAGGACACGCTTTCATCTCACCTCGTACGCACAGCATCAACTCGCACTTCTCCGTGGACTTTGTTTCAACAGAATTTCTCCCCAAATCAGCCTACGGAATCCCACTCCTCATTTCAAGGAGGAGTTTGGTGCAAGAGCTACAACAACCACACGTTTAACCTCTGGGCTTGGACGCTCATGCCATAAAGGAAGGAGACAGGGTTGGCATTGCCAATAGAAAAGCATCCATCCAAGCTAAAATTCCCCACTAGGAAGAGGGCAGCCCTACCCTTAAGAGATGGCTCCTGGCAGTGGAAATGCATTTCTTTAAACTTAATGTATGGTGGGGGATGAAGTTATGCGACAGGAAGGACGGGTCACGCGTGCATGTTACACTACATCAAGGAATCCCTCTGAGCAGGAGGCAAAATAAATAGCTGCAGGAGATGGAAAAAAAAAATACAAAAAACCCAGGTCTGTTTTGAGTGCATACGCTGCCCTTTATTCTTAAAAGCATTGCAGACACTCGCTCTGCAATCTGCTCCCATTACGGGAGCGTTTCCAGCCGATTACATGCAACGGAGCAGAGTTCACACACGACACGGGCTCCAAACGCTGGCACCGACTGCGGGGGCGAGAGCTAAACAGAGATTTTCTGAAAGAAGAGCAAAGAATGTCACCCACCAAGACAGCGAAAGCCAAGCAGCATCTTCCAGAAGAGCCACCACGGGCTTTGGGTTCTGTACAGTCTCAGGAGCATCCCCCTCTCGCCCGTGGTCCGAGGGAAGCATGTTGGTAGGGGAAGATGGGGAAATGGGGAGGGTGGCATCAAAATGGCATTACCCACGGGTCCTTCACATTTGCAGCTCACAAACCCCACCAGGCCTGAGGACTTGGGCACTTAGCTCAACTGGAGACACAACTCGGGAGAGATAAGGGGATTTCAGAAGGAAAGAGAAGGGAAAATGCTCACTGGAGTAATTTTAAAAAGAGAGTTTGCATTTAGCCTCTAACGAACACAACCATGCCAGATGTGATCTCAAATAGTAGTTTAATAATGTTACTCTCCACCAGGAGTGCCCACATTCTCCAGGGAGCAAACCTTGCCCACCCAACACACAGATGTAGGATTTTACCTGAAGCTCCGTAGCTGACAGAGCTGCACTGCTTTTCCTAGGTGGGGGAACTGACCTATAACAGAGGACAGAAATTCAACAACATTCACAAAATGCTTACAAACTTCTCAGCGAGCTTTACTAAACACCTATTTTGCAATGCTGTCTCCTCTTTTGCATCCAACTAGATGGGGGTTTGAGGATTGAGCAAAAAGGAAGCCAAACATTCCTGCAGAAATTCAATAAACCCAGCAGCGTTATGAATGTCATCTGAAACAGCCCTGAGCTGACAATATCATAGAATTGGGAACTAGAACTAGCAGCATTGCTAAGGTAAGCATTCCTCACTCCTCAGCTGGAACTAAGCTTTTCTGTACCTACATGCTGGAGAAGATGCAACCAAGTGGAAGAAAATGAAGTATTTAGAATCATAGAATCACAGAGAGGTTTGGGTTGAAAGGGACTTTAAAGATTGAGTTCCAACCCCCCTGCCATGGGCTCAATAAATAAAAAAAAGAATTAGATGCAGAGAGAATTAGCAGGACACATCTAGACAGTACAGGCTCCCAAGCTCTGCTGAAGCACAATTCCTTAGAAAGGTGCAAGGCTTTCCCATCGCCTTCCCTCCAAGCCAGCAATTCCAGAGAAATGGAAGCACCCACAAATTCCTAACGAAAAAACAGCAGGCAGCTCATGCTGCAGCGCTGAGCTGGCTACAGCTGGCAACCTCGGGCTGCGTTCTCCCTCCCCCTTCCCCTTTTGTGAGATGATTTAACAAGCTGCAGAATCCCAAGAGACACGACAATCAAACAACAGAAATAGAGCATCGTGTCTTGAACTATCCACGTCCATCCGCACTGTTTCCTTTTGACAGACACACAAAAGGTCCAAGTTAGGAGTAAAAAAAAATGTTGCCAAAAGGAACTTGTGCAAATAAAATCCTGGCAGAGCACATTTCATTCCCACCGCCTGTCATTTTCCCCTGTATGGGGAGAATTGATGCACTAATTAAGTGTTTCGGGATGGCAGAAGATGTGTCATCCTCTGCTAGCTGTCTACTCCGCCAAACAGCTACATGTTCATTGTCAGATGGAATCAACAGGATTAGAACAAGTCAAAATTACTATTATTTTTTTTTTCCAGTGCCCACAGTGACCTGATCTAATAAGCATCTTAGTGGGAATTTGGGATTTTTCGCAGGGAACCTCATACCTAGAAGCACACAGGTGATATTTTACTTAAACACGGACACCCTCCTCCTGGTTAAGTCTGAGATACTCTCTATACAGAGAACATCAATGTATCTCTGTCCCTCAGCACCACACAGGCTGCTGGAAAGAGCCCTTCTCTCCCCACCCCAGCCCACGACAGCCAAACTCAGACGGTCCATGTTCCCCTTTGTGCCTCCTCATCCTCACGCTCCCACAGCAAACTGGTTGCTCCTCCACAGACTGGTGCTGCCTCCAACTGATGCCCAAGAGGCCGAACCAGCGGCGCTTGTGTCTGACCCAGAGTCGCTGAGAAACAGGCAAACAGGCCAAGCAAAGCAGAGCCAGAGAAATAAAGATTCAGAGCCTGAATTATCCCTTCCCTACATCAATTAAAAAGGAAATGCAATTATTTTGTAGCAATAACTGCGTCTGGAGTGCACTCTTGCCTTAGGGAGACTAAAAAAAGAGACGGAGGGTCGTACAACATCCCGTTTCCCTCGTGACATCGCCGAGATGAGTGACGTGAAGGCTTTGAATTTCTGCTGGCACTGACGAGCTTAATTGCTGAGACAGGGGAGAGGGCACCGCACACGCAGGGGGGACCGCACACCTTCGGGAGAGATGCTGGTCCCAGTACAGCAGGACGGGCTGGGAGAGATGTGAAGCTTCAGTAAAAATGAAATTCATCACTCTGATACCGAAGACTGAAGGCGACGGGATGGGAGAAGAGGCCCCGGAGGAAGGGAAGGCAGGACTGGAGAATTAAGAGCCACGACAAAGCTCCTTCCCACTCCAGCGTTTGGAGCAGACTTTGCCCTTCCCCACAAGCCCCAGCAGCAGCTCAGCCCTTCCAGCCACAGCACCAAATCCCAGGGCCCTGAAGGGCTGAAGAAAGACACAGCCCAGCAAGAAACTTAAACCAGCAACAACGCGGGACACAAACAAGGGAACGACATACCACTGCACTGACTCCAGATGAAATTCCTTCTTGATGAGCTTTTTAATTGGATGCCCAACGAGCAAGTAACAGGGAAACAAGAACAAAGACAGTAAAAAGTGAGAAAGAGAAAACGTAAGAAAAAGAAAAGCCACCCCGGGGATGGGGACATTGAGGACACACCTGAGCGGTCACGGTCAAAGAGCACTGTGATAAGCTCCTGCTGGTCCTTGGTGTGTGCCAAGCAAACAGAGAAAGCATCACCTTAAGACAAGGCAACAGTCCTTGAGAAAGCCTAAGGAAAATGGGATGGAAATGAAACAGGACATGCTTTTACTCCAGAAGCATCTGTGAAATCCAGCCCGTTAAAAAGCGCGAGAGCCAGCGGCCCGGGCAGTAAATTATTTCCGAATCTTAAGACAGCTCCTGTAAAGCTGTCATTGCTTGTCTGCGCTATCTGTGGGACAGAGATAAGGGGAGAGCCGAGAAATACGAGTGCATAAGTCAGCCAAACAACAGGTATTAAACGCTGAGGTCCTCTCCCTGCTCGTGAAGGGCTGTGGGGAAGGTCAGGGGGGCAGGTACCGCGGCTCGGGGCCGGCACAGACACCCCTGGCACCGGGAAACTGAATAAATAACAGAACTGGCAGCAAAGAGAGCTCTTTCCCACACATTTCACTGAACACCTTGAGCTTCCAGCTCTGTTTCTATCCACCTGCCAGATTTGATTCTGCCCAAGATGACAAGCCAGTCTCAAACAGCTTTTTTTCCTCACCAGGAAAAAACACATTTTCTTTGAGGAACATATACAACGTATGATAATATGTTGCAAATCCCTTAAAATATTTCTGCCCACTTCTTTGAAAGCATACAAAAAACAGTTATGGGCTTTTTCCTCTGATAAATACAGTTCTCCCAGCCAGGAGGTGCTTTTAGTGGCAGAGCCTTTCCCAGCCTGACATTTTTAACGTACAGGAGGAATGTATATACGCAAGTCAGACTACTAAATTATAAACTTATGCAGGGATAAAACTCTCCACTACTTCAAACAATTTCAGGGTCATTGCAACTCTATCCCAGCAAATAATTATATCTCAGCTGTAACAACTTATACCCATATAACTACCGGGATCCTAAGGCGTTTCAGATGGCTTCAAAAGCTTCCCCAGCCCTGACAGCAACGGCTTTTGAAGTGGAAAGCACAAACTCCTGCACTCAGACAGTAGCTCTGCACAGCTCTCTTGGAGCAGTGCTGGAGACCATTAAATTGTACCCAACTTTCCTGAGGAATTTAGAAGAAAGAGCATAAGTCAAGCATGAGCGAGTTGCGGAGAAAACCGGAATCGTTAATTACCTCAAACTGAGATAATGGCAGAGACCAAAAACTTGTGAGGCAGTTAAGGTCAATGCACGAGGAAAAAAATACCTCACCATATATTTATGCACACACAACTTAAATGCAACGTTTAACACTCAAAATTTTACTTCAAGATTCAAATTTCTTCTCTTTGTCAAGCACACCCCAAGAGCTGACATTCACCCATTTATCTTTGCATCTGACAAAGCGATTCCAGACGATGCCACCCAAGGAAACTTAACACCTAACGAGACAGCTGGGGTTAGAAACAGCATCCACAGGGATGAAACTCCGGGCACTGTAATAGTGGTAAAAACGAGAAAACCAAGGCAAAGAGTGACTTGTGTCTCTTCTGAGTCATCCGGAGGTTGTACTTACGATGCAGAGCATCTCTGGGCTCTCACTGCTGGGTCTGATGGGGAGGCCAGGCTGGATGCCCTACGGCAGCTCCCCCGCCACCGAGCGGTTTCCAGCACAGACCTCAGCACAGACACCGAACCCCCTGTTTGAGTGATGTCTTCCAACTTGGACAATCAGAAAGACAGCAGTTTGGGTTTTCTTTTTTTTAACCAATTCTCTTCTTTTTAGGCCTTTATTTTCAGCGAAAAGGAATGTCAAGGACACATCCTGTTTCACTCTTTCTGTGAAATAATCCTGTTGAGGTTAAAGGAAATATTTCCAAAATGCCAAACCCAGCACTAATTGTGCATGTCCTCCAAGTCCTCTGTGTTCTCAGCTGTTTCTAACTCAACGGAGCCGAGCCATAGGAGTTCAGACATATGGCTGCAGACTCCACCAGGCTGTAAAGAGCCCGACGTCACGAGGGGAACGCAAGTAATTTTAAATCACGCAAAGGTGGTTCCTAACGACACTCCAAGACAACCAGAAGTCACTCACGGGGAAATCACAGGATGAATTGAGGTCATTTAAACGCCTCTGACATGACAGCCAACACTTTGTCAGACTTAACGCTGTGCAGTGAGAAACCGTGACTTGAAAAAACCCTGGAGAGAAGAACCAGCAAAAAAACCCAAGCCCACGGGACATATAGTCCCTTATTTAAGTCATCTGATGGACTTCAAACCCTTGCAACAGACCCAAGACCAGAATGCAAAGCTTTGATGTCTCCAGAGTTCAAGGCTTCACCATAATCCTGTTCCAGCTTCCTAAAAAAAAAAAAATAAAATAAAATTGTGCTGATTTCTGAAATTAAGAGCAGTAAGGAAGGATCTGGGGAGCCCATCGGTATCACTGCACAGGCAGCTTCAACCCTTGCCAGGCACGAGGCTTCTTTAATCGGATTACGTTTTGAAACCGGGCAATTTACTTTGTGATGCCAAACTTGAAAGGATTTCTCATAGTGTCTTAATTAGGATGAGGCAAAAAGTCATTTCACCTAATTTCCAACCCACTTCAATATGAGATTTGAAAGGCCACCTATAACATCGCCAGCCTTGTTTGGCCTAAGAGTCTGAAAAACAGCAGGCAATAGGATTAGATATAAATCTAATGAGATAACGTATTTACATAATATTTATGGCACTCACTCCTAGACAAGGTTGTGTTCTTGCATCTTTAGTATGCAGCACTACAGACACTCCCCTTCAGCTGGAAAGAGCTTGAGGTTTATTTTTAAATTTAATTTCCCTTTAAAAGAAACCATGTGTTTAAATAACAAGGGAAGAGTGCTAATGTAATCTGCATTTACCAAACCTAAACAAGGTGAAGTCAATCTCTGACTTTCCTGAAGCTCAGTAACGCAGGCTCTCTCGGAGAAAAAAGCCTTGTACACACCTCTGCTTTAAAAGCAACTTCTGTCATTTCGTTAACATGTTGCCAGTTTCAGATGTTTATTACTGATTTTAATCTGAAACACTTTGTAGCCAAGCAAGGTAGGATCTGTCATCAAAAAATGTATGAATATACCTGTGGTCTCAGCACTTGGCATCTCAGGATCTCCTAAACATCTCAGAAGTTCACCTTTCCTGGCCACGGGGGGCAACAGCCACCTTAATACCACTGTAGGTAACGAGAGTCTGCTGAATTCTTTGTTTGGGAAAAAGTAAAGTAAAAGCCTACACAAATCTACACACTGTACAGATAAAAATGGTTTTAAACTCCTTATCAAGCAGTCTGGATACTCTACAGGATTTTCTTCCAGGATGCAAACATCTAGAGAAAACTCTGCCCCAGCACATATTGACATGGAGTATCCAGCTCCACGTCCAGCTTGAGTTCAAGGGTGATCAAGAAAACTTAACTCAGATAATTCATCCAAACTTCTTAAAGGCCATCTCCCACCTCGTGCAGCAAAGAGACTCCCTGATAAACCCTGAACATCGCTCTCACTCGAGCCACAGTGATTCACTGCAGGAGGGAAAATCATTTTAAATTCAGGCTTAAAAACGTGCACTTGACAGGATGAACACGCTGGCACTGGATGGCATTAAAGCATTGCCTTAAAGCAGGGCATTTCCCCCCCAGGAGAGGGTGCCAGGCAAGTTCAGGGAGCAGCCCTTTGGGAAACAGAACATAAACAGCTCTGAGGACGTAACGCAGGCTCTCTGGGGTTTGCACAGGAGAGAGGGCACGTTCACACACTCCAGTGCCAATTTCCTTCCGAACGCAGCTCCCATCTTCCTGCCCTCCATCTTTAATTAGGCATTTTACCCCTTCATCAGTCTATCAAAGATCTTTCCTTTGCTGACAGCTACAGTCCCAGGTGGACTAACATTTCAATTTATGTTTTTCTCCCTTCTGCAGAGAGCAGCTGTATTAGCCTCACCAGGCTGTTGCTATAGAAACAAATCAATCCTCAACAGTTTTATTTTTACCAGTTTCTGTGAAATAGGATTTATCTCATTTCCATGACTAAGCTGTATTCCAGAGCCAGCTCTCTGGGACACTGACAGTGCCATCTCAGCGTCGGACAGGACCTCGTACCTGGTGTCAGCGACAAGAGGAAACAGCCATCACCCTTAATTAAATGCACCCTCTTCATTCCAAGAGGACACTTCACCTTGAAACGATTCTGTAGCCAGAGTGTTGAGATGCAGCTGCATCCATGGAGTGGAAAATAGCAAAGGAGGGGATGGCAGAGCCTGGAAGAGCAGGGCTGTGCTGGGAGAGCTCAGCAGAGCACCCACCCGAGAGCTCAAGCACCTTCCACACCAGAAGGGTCCCCTTCATCAAGTCCCCACCGAGAGCTGCTCAGGCAGCCCGGATTCAGCTCAGCGTAAGCTCCTCCTGAAAGGCGAAGGGCTCACATGGGAGTCGAGGCATTAACACACGTTATCTGCTGCGGCCAGAGAAACAGCCCCTCCGGGCGCTGCGAGGGAAGGAGCTCATCCTCCAGGAACTTATCTTATCCTTGTCCAAGTGCAGCTGGGAGAGGGCTTTCCCTTCTGGTTTGGGTTGAACGCAGGTGTAATCTGCATATATTACCTCTATTTTGTATCATATATTTCATTTATGTCTTTTATATCCTGCTCGCTTTTCCCACAATCTCACTAAAACAATGCGTTATATAAAAAAAAAACCCACCACACACACTGGATGAACACTGTTTCTTGGCTCAGCTGCTCCTAATATATCAAACACTGCTTCATGCATTCATCTTTAGAAAGTTCAGTTCTCTGCCAAACAGCCTTAATCAGCCAGAGTAGTGCTGGACCCACGTCACCCAGTTCAGCCGCTCCACTTCCATAAATCCAGGCTATTTGGGCAGCACATCCAGATAGGAATTGCCCCACGCAGGGACCTGCAGGAGCACTGCTCTGCGGGCAGGAGAGGAGGGAAGGGGAGATGCTGCTCCTCCATCCCATCACCTGCAGGTTCCTGCCTTTCCCTCCACCCCCGTTGGATCCAGGAACCGCGCAGCCCTGTAAAACAAAAGTTTTCTGTTCGATGGGCCAGCCCGAGTGATTCACCCTGGCACAGCCACCCAGCAACTCAGTGAGCTTCAGGGACAGAAGACGGAGGAGGACAAGGTCACCGCTCTCAGCAATTAACTGCTGGACAAGCTTAGTTGTAACCTTCACATTTCACTATTAAGCGCCAAAACCCGTTTGTTAAATATTCAGCGTCCAACTCCACATCACTCCTGCCTTTGGAACACAGAGCACTCTGGATGTACTCAAATCTGCAGTGACATTTCTTCAGCTTCAGGACTGCAGACAAAAGCAGAGGGGAACAAGGCTATGGAAATGTCGGTATCTCACCGCTCAAATATCCCATATTTGTTTACGCGCATAGCTGTGGTTTGGGTCCTGAAATTCCTCCCCACAGCCCCGCGGTAGGATGAGAAGTTGGGGTGTACAGATGAAAAAGCCATCAGGAAATCTCACAAACATCCACTCAAGCCTCACAAGCACCCACTCTGCCATCAAGGTAAACAGAGAAATCCCCTGCACGACTGTGCTGGATGCAGCTGCTAATTCTGGCATCAGGAAAACGAGCCTTAAAAGTCTTCCAAGATGCAAATTTCAAGACTACACCTGGCAGTTTAACCAAACCATCAGTGTCTGGCTCAAACCACCCCTGTGGGCACCCTGAGAACAAACCACTGTCTCAGACCTTGGGCTTCTCAAAGCTCTTTAGGATGCTCCAGCCAGTGCTTGAGCCAGGTCTGTCCAGGGCATGGAAAATAAGTACACGGCACGTCGTGGCTGCTTTTCACTGTTCCTCCCGTGACGGGGCAGAGCACAAACCTTACGTGAGCCCTGTGAATGCTGAGAGCTGTAAAATGATGCTCCTAGGAAGGTGTGTAACCTAGCAATGGGAAAAACCACCTCCTCTGCTCCGCTCCTGTCCCAGCCCCCTGTGACACACGGGGACACTGCAACCATTTCAGCCCTGGCATCTGTCAGTGGGTGATACCTCTGTTCTGATGCCCTCAGCATCCTCAACACAGCCTGATCCAATGCTCCCCACATCCCGTCTGAGCCCACGGAGCATTTGAGGATATGGATATTTCCACAACCTCTTTGGCACTTCAGAAAACTCTACTGAGAAACTCTCAAAGAAAAGCCACAATTAAGCGAACGCGTTCTCGCCCTCCATCTGACATAAGCACATGGGCTTCAACGTCCAACCATCTTTTCTCCAACCAAACCAGGCAGCACTGGGTCACTGCCCTCTGCACGGACACCTCGGATGGCACAGCGTGTCTGGAGGGACACAGGGCAGAGCTCTCCCCAGGGAGTCTCATGGAAAGGGAAGCCACCTCCACAACACAACTTCCAAGCAAGCCCTGGGCGCTACAGGAAAATCCAACTCCTCCTCTACAGAGGAAAACAGCATCCGTGGCTTCGGGGAGCAAGGCAGGACACGGCCAACGTGACTTGCCTGATGTCCCACAGCAAGTTCACGGCAAGAAAAAAAACCAAACCCATTCCTCCCCTGTCCCAGCCCTAATCACCGAATCCTGCTGACCAAAGCAAGCAAATAAAATGTTCCAAAGCTGAATTGGAAGATCACACAGATACAAAACACTTCAGAGTCACTGCCAATAATTGCAGCCGTCCTGAATTATTTAAAAAGTGCTTATAAAACAATTCGGAAAACGAGCGGGCGCACACCTAGTGCCTGTGGCACTAACACCCTGAGCAACACCGGCGTCCAGGGAGCTAATTAAAGAGAGATCTGTCCTGCTTCGCTGTTTGCACGGAAGGGTGTGGGATACAAAGAGAGTTTAAAAGTGGGTGAGATTATTAACCACAGCACCAAGACGAGTGAGAGACCAGCAGGGGTTTCTAGCACAGCCCTGGTTTATTTGAACATGCCAAAAGCGACTTCCTTGTTACGGGGGAAGGGGGAGAAGGGAAACGCTTCCTCTGCACCTTTACACAGCCCGGGACCTTGGAGCCCAGCTGCTGCTCCCTGTGCTATCACAGCCACACGCAGGACTCACCACTTAATCTTACCTCTAATGCGACAATAATCCACCTGTGAATGCGCAGGAACAGCCTTGTCCTTCCTCCCTACGGGGCAATTCCTCTTCCTCCCCCCATCCCCTGCACCAGCAGAGCAGGATCTCCCTTCCCGATGGAAACGCAGTGGGCAGGAAGGTTCCAGCCGGGATCTCGGAGCACCAGGAGAATGTGAAGCACTAACAAATTATTCTTTAAATCATCCAGCTGCACAAGGACAAATAGGAAACCCCACTTTTTATTTTAAATAGAAATCATTTTCCTGACTCTAACCACATTCGGACTATTGGAAGCTGCTTGAAGCGCTCAGCCATGACACCATGTCATTTCCTAAACCAAACCCAACCCTCACCAGCAGTAACTGCTGCAAATTGACTACAACACTTGCTGTGGCTTCTGCAAAGCGACAACCGAACCCTTTCCCACAACAGATGTATACAAAAAAAATGCCCTAATTCACAGCAGAAGTTTCTCCTCGATACACTTACAGATGATTACATATACAATCTGGGGCTCAACAGCAGCCTCAGTTTCCCCTCTCATCAACAAAGATCCAGTCTTTTCACATCAATAGATGAAAATGAAAAGCTTTTTCTGCAAATTTGGCTTTAACACAATTCATCCCTTACTGCTACTGGCAAAACCTACTGAATGCAGCTTGATATTTCAGGCCACAGATTGTTTTGTTGCTTCCTGCCTTCAACTTTGCAGTGAAGCAGCAAAAAAAAAAATATAAAATATCCAAATTCTGCAGCCTCTGTGCAGAAGGGCCCCCTAAGCCCCAAGAAACCTCATGGATTCACAAAGCATTTGTGATTTCTGGACTTGCTTCAGCTTATAAGCATTAAGCTGTGCTTACATTAAGTTGATGCTATCTCTAGATGCTCGCTGATCTACAAGAAATGCTTTTGCCCGTGCTGATGAGATACACTCTGAAAATGGAGTGGGCAGGGTCCCACAGAGGAGCGGAGATCAGCATTAGACACCAGAATCTGGCTTCCAGCAGGTTTCCAGGCCCCAAATGGATCCCAATGACCACGTTTTGGGAGCTGATCCCAGAGGCTGTGTGGCCACAGCATGAAGCCAAGCCTCCCCCCAAACCCTGGCAAAGCACCACCTCTTTGTGAGCCCCACCATCTGCTTTGGCAAGAGCCACAAACCAGAATTCTCCTTCTCCTCTCCTGCTTCTCATCCTCCTTGTATCCCCCTGATTACCTCAATCTGCCCTTTCCCTTCCCTTATTCACATTAGCTTTCCACCGGGGTTTATTTTCCTGCCTAATATTTTCAGTGTTACACATTCACCCCCCAGGGAGAGACTTTATCTTTCATTCTGTCTCTGTGCTGCCTTCTCGTTGGGCTTATCACGGTCTCTCACATCTTGCTTCCTGCTTACCTGCAGGAATCGGTGATTCCATGTGGAGTTTGTGCCCGTCTGGCACCCACAGGGCTCAGCTCAATCATCCAAGCAGGAAGCATGAAAACCTCAGACCTTGACAAAGTTCACGTTTAAATTATAATAAACGAGCTGGGCAGTTAAGTTTATGGGACAAAACAACACGTTCCACAGAACTCACTCCTGGGGGCATCCTCTATGACTTTATGGACCAGCATTTGCTCTCTGTGTTAAAAAAACAGCACAAACCCATCAGTGTCCCAGCTCAGACCAGTCCCCCAGCTCAACACAAAGGCTCTCCAGGTGTAATACTGGGAAAGCAGCTTCCCACCGTGCCCACAGACATGCTCTTTTCTTCCAGGAAATGCCTGGTTTGTACCCAATTCAAAACTTTATTTTTTGAGGTGTCTGAAATGCTGCAGAACTGCACCCAGAAAGCTGGGACCAGCACCTCAGAAGGGGAAGAGAAGGATCTCACAACAGGTAGTCCAAACAGTGACACTTAAAAAAAGGGAACTAAATACCCTGCTGACATCAGAGACCCGAAATCAGCCAGAGGAAGGAACACAGAGCTCTGCCAGCCCAGCCCAGGAGCGTGTATGACCCTGGTTTTGGGATGAGCCGCAGGGATGGGGGGCAGCCCCACAGCCCCCTTTATTGGGAGACACCTCTAAATACCTGAGGAGCTGCAGCAGGACCAGGAGCCAAAACCTCTGTGCACAAAGAGGAAGCTGCCCAAAGGTGTTTGAGGAAGGGAAAACATAAAACGTACAGGACTGACCACAGACAGGTTTTCTCCACCACAACCAAGGGGTAAGAAGCCCTTAATTAGGAAAGTTCCCATGTTCTAGCATTGGGAAGGTGAAGTTTCCCACACCACACACATCCCTAAAATCCAAGTGACCCATCTTTTCCCTACAGTCCACACAGAACCCAGCAGCTCTGGCCACCCTCCCCTCTCGCGGGCTGGCGGCGTTTCGCAGAGCATCGCAGGGGTGGCAGAGATGCTCCTCATCAGTGCCCACCTGAGAAATCACATTTGGCCCCCAGGAAAGGCACGAGGCCATTTTGTCACGGAGCTTGTGGCAGGACCCGCTTCCGAGCAAGAATAAATGCAGTGCTCCCCCCAAAATACTTCCAAATCTCAATGACAAAACTTTGTAACCTCAATTCTCTCAGACACAGCTTTATCATGCATACAAAAAACCTAAATCCTTGCTCCAAATACCTATTTTGTGATTTCTTTACCCACCAGCACTGAAGACATCTATTATTTAAGCAGCTTTTCTGCACTGCGGAGCCTCGAGACAGTGAGCCACCAACCGAAGCACCTCAGCCTTCTCCATCAGCTCGCTACGTCCATTAATGCTTCCACTTAATTGGCACCGTGACTTTCTCTGGGCACATGTCCAGTCCATATTTACTGTTTTTAATTTAGTAAATGCATCTAATCATTGTTAGGAAGAAAAATAATAATAATAATCATCATCATAATATGGGAATAAGATTTAAGAGAAAAACCTTCAACTGTAAAGTTATTCAAAGTTGTTGTTGACCTGTTGCACACCCTGAGATGCAGGACCCCAGAGAAGGCAGGGGTTGGAGGGGTGACACTGGGCAGACTCCTTTCTGTCACCTCCACCCTTCCACCCTCCTCCCACAGCACCGGCTCCCTTTAATTTGCCAACCTTCCACTTTCCATGAAGTGGCAGACAGACAAAATTTCACAGTCCCTGTTTTCAAACCCTTGAAGATGTTTTAAAAGGAGCGCAGTAAAGGCAGAGTTAGCTATAATTAAATACCAGGCCTGCTGTGGAAAACTGATTGCAACACCCTCCCCACCCCCAGGAAGCAGGGAAACCGCCAGCCAAGGTGCTCGGGAGGAATCACACACCTCCAGAGATGAGCAGAGCAGTCAGTCATCAGGCTGGGCACCAGGGAAAAGGGCTCATTTCACACTTTGGAGCGTGAAAACAGACCCCATCAGAGGCAGGGTGACACACACGCAGAAGACAACTGCCCAAATCTCGTCTCTGATAGGCTAAGGCCATTTTGAAACTGAAGTCTGGCTACTTTTTTTGGGGAAATTCAAGCCCAAAAATCCAATGTTTTGCTGCCGTACTAAGAGGACACAGAGAAGCACGTTTGCTGCTGCAATAAACCTTTCAGCAGAGCTTGTCTGTCTCAGAGCCATCTCACAGCCGCACCAGGACGCAACGCAATCGCTTAGACTGAGCTCAAACTACAGAAAACAACAGTTCTGAACACTCTCCAGCTCGTCCCAGCTGCTCCCCAACGAACCATCAGACTCTCCTGGCAGGTAAATTCAGCAGCTGTTTCCCATAAAAACCTCCTTGCTGTAAAACAAGCACAAATCTTCTCACATGGAGTCATTTAACCCAAAGTAAAAGCCCGATAAGTTGAGAGCACACCAGAAGCAACCAGAAAGCCTCTAAATTTTCATATGTAACATGAATCGTTCACTGCAGCACCCGAGCCCTGGAAGGATCCCCCCACTCCCCAGCGCCGCAGCCGTGGCCCCTGAACCCCAGGGAACCCCCCAGAAAGCCCAGGGCCAGTTTGCAGGGGGTGACCACAGGTAAGAGCAGATGATTCCACAGTCACTGCCTGGCCTCTGTCACCCCAAGATCGAGGAAAACAGGCGCCAGCACTCGTACAGACGTGGTACAGAGGTCACCATCCACCTGGGGTGAGCACAAAGTCCGGCAAATCCAGGGGTGCTGCTGCAGATCTCACGCAGCGAGGTGACGATGCGCTGCAGGGACTCCCGGGTGACACCAACAGCCTTCCAGAACAAGGACCATTATCACAAATGTGAAAAAGTCTGACTCAGCAGCAGGGAGAAAAAGGTTGAGGGTCTGGGAAGTTTGGTGGGAGGAAGGGATCGTTACAGTGCCTACAGTGCCAACTGACAGACATTTAAGACAGCCGAGTTAACGAACACAGAAGCCATGAATGACAGCGGTGACAACCACCATCCTCCAGAGACATGTCTACACATGAAACCACGCTTACACGTGAAAAATCACGTTAACTGATCAGATGTCAAACAGCCTGCCCACTCCACAAATCAGCTGGAATCACGAGCCGGTGTCTTACCAGGGAAGAAAAAAACCACCAGGTCGCCGTCCTCAGCAGGAATTGTCAGGAAGGCGGCGGAGCTGTTAGAACAAGAGGCTGATAACACTCCTGGTGTGTATTTAAACTCACTGACCCTCTCCACTTTATCTAAACACCCTGCAAGTACATCCAGCTTCTAACGTAGCCAAGCCTGAAGTGGCCAGAGCAATTTCCCCACTCAAAACAAGGGCTCAGAGTGTTTAGTGTATTAAAAGAGAAGAATGAAGTTCAACCTGAGAGCAGATTTACGTTTCAGAGCAGCAAACGTTCACATAAGGAGAGCACAAGATCTCCCTGTCATTCAGCTCAATGTGCAACAGCAGATAAGGTTTGTGAAAGGAAAATTGGATCAAATTTGGCCACAAATGGGCAAGTTAAATCCCTCTAAATAGTCCAACCACACAGTGACAGCATCATTCAGTGCTGGCGTCAAACCTCCTCCCCCTGCCCCAATATAAACCAGTTGCACAGCGAACAGGAACAGCAGCATTTCCAGCAGAGAAGCTGCAACTCAAGAAACATCAGCAAGTGGTTTCCTTGGGGGGGGGGGGAAGAAACAACTAACAAAGGTCCAAGAGCTTCAAAACAGAGCAAATCACAGAGCAGGGCACCTTGAATACTAAAGCAAAGGACAGTGCCCTCCATCTGCCCGTGCAGCCCCCAGCACAGCAGCGTTACTGGAAGCCATGAAAATTACAGAGGAAGAGGAGGGGAGAGTATGGAGCAGGCAGAGGACGCCTCATCGAACACCCGGCTGTGCATCTGCCCCAGGAAATCCATCCAGCAGCATTCCTGGCCGTGAGAACCTACACGCTCCTGGCTTCAGAGCGAGCAGCCCCTGCCACCATCTGCCCCAGGAAATCCATCCAGCAGCATTCCTCGCCGTGAGAGCCTACACGCTCCTGGCTTCAGAGCGAGCAGCCCCTGCCACCACCCTGAGCCAGGATCCTCCTCCAAACACATCACATTTTCCCAGTTACACCAGTCCGCAGCATCCACAACCCCATCATCTGCAGCAGCCAGATCCCCGAGGGACACCCCACCACCAGGAGCTCCAGACAGACTCCTCTCCTCTCCCAGCCCACCGGGCTCTGCCGCTCCGCGCCTTGGGGCACACGAGCCCCAGGGGCTCAGCCATCAGCCCCCTCCAGCGCAGCCTCCTCTCACCCCTGGTCCCACAGGCACCACCAAACCCTCAGGGCTCCCCTGGCCCATCCTCACACTCCCAGTGTGTCCCACATCCACCACAGCCCACTGTAACGTCTCAGCCCATCCCCTTGGCCCCCAATTCCCATCCAACGTGCTTCCTCCTTTGGCCCACACCTCACGCTGCCGTCCTCAGCCCCTCTGCATTCACAGCACTGCAGCCCCATCCGTGTCCCCAAGGCTCCAGCCCACACCACCAAGCCCCTGGGACCTCTGACATCCCCTTTTCCCCTGGCCAGAGCCCCCGGGACCTCCAACATCCCCTTATCCCACAGCCCTCTCACCCACACGCTCCACCCCAAGAGTGGATTCAAAGCCCTCCAGCTGCCCCCCTGCCCTACAAACCCTCCTTCCCCCAGCCCACATCCCTAGCCCCTTGCCCCATGACCCCCAGTTCACACCCTCCAGCCCCACACCTCCTTCCTCCTCCACCCCCAACACAACCCCATAGCTCCAAACCCACTACCTGCCTCACACTCCTGCAATACC
>NW_015090982.1:1258149-1259195 GCF_001431845.1 Calidris pugnax | reverse complement strand
GGGGGGGGGAAGAAACAACTAACAAAGGTCCAAGAGCTTCAAAACAGAGCAAATCACAGAGCAGGGCACCTTGAATACTAAAGCAAAGGACAGTGCCCCCCATCTGCCCGTGCAGCCCCCAGCACAGCAGCGTTACTGGAAGCCATGAAAATTACAGAGGAAGAGGAGGGGAGAGTATGGAGCAGGCAGAGGACGCCTCATCGAACACCCGGCTGTGCATCTGCCCCAGGAAATCCATCCAGCAGCATTCCTCGCCGTGAGAGCCTACACGCTCCTGGCTTCAGAGCGAGCAGCCCCTGCCACCACCCTGAGCCAGGATCCTCCTCCAAACACATCACATTTTCCCAGTTACACCAGTCCGCAGCATCCACAACCCCATCATCTGCAGCAGCCAGATCCCCGAGGGACACCCCACCACCAGGAGCTCCAGACAGACTCCTCTCCTCTCCCAGCCCACCGGGCTCTGCCGCTCCGCGCCTTGGGGCACACGAGCCCCAGGGGCTCAGCCATCAGCCCCCTCCAGCGCAGCCTCCTCTCACCCCTGGTCCCACAGGCACCACCAAACCCTCAGGGCTCCCCTGGCCCATCCTCACACTCCCAGTGTGTCCCACATCCACCACAGCCCACTGTAACGTCTCAGCCCATCCCCTTGGCCCCCAATTCCCATCCAACGTGCTTCCTCCTTTGGCCCACACCTCACGCTGCCGTCCTCAGCCCCTCTGCATTCACAGCACTGCAGCCCCATCCGTGTCCCCAAGGCTCCAGCCCACACCACCAAGCCCCTGGGACCTCTGACATCCCCTTTTCCCCTGGCCAGAGCCCCCGGGACCTCCAACGTCTCCTTATCCCACAGCCCTCTCACCCACACACTCCACCCCAAGAGTGGATTCAAAGCCTTCCAGCTGCCCCCCTGCCCTACAACCCCTCATTCCCCCAGCCCACATCCCTAGCCCCTTGCCCCACAACCCCCAGTTCATCCCCTCCAGCCCCACTCCTCCTGCCTCCTCCCCCCCCAACACAACCCCATAGCTCCAACCCCATTCCCC
>NW_015090982.1:1219847-1257696 GCF_001431845.1 Calidris pugnax | reverse complement strand
ATGGAGCCTTTACCCCTCCTCATTTGGGGGCTTTTTTTAGTTAATTTTAAGTCGTTGCACGCGCGAGTAATACAAAAGCGGGATTCCAGCACGTGCTGCGGGGCGAGAGGAGCGGGTTTGGGGTGAAATCCCATCTCCCAGGTTTTTAACGTGCTGGAGGAGCCGAGAGTGAAAGATAGATGGGTGTAAAAAAAGCATAGAATTGAGCTCCGGGGGTGTGTAGGTGAGTAGGGGTGGATGCGTACAAAGGAGGAACGTACATAAATGAGAGGGTATACAAAAGAGGACACACATAAAAGAGGGTGTATATAAAGAAGGTAAAAGGAGGGTGTATATAAAGAAGGAATATGTTTGCCGGGACTTTCCCTCGGCGGATTTATGAGGGATTGATGAGGAAGATGAATATTCACGGGTCATTTCGCTGCTGTTTTCCTGCGGGGAAGCCCTGGGGGGGAGGCGGCGTTTCCCATCGCACGCCCACGGCGGCAGCGACACGGCGGGAAGCAGCGACCCGCGCTCTGACACCGGCCACGAGCATCCAAATAATCCAGACGTGGGCAGATGGTTCATTTGAGCATAATATTAACGGCATCAGCCCCGCCCGGCACCTGCTCCTCGGGCCGGGCCGGGCCGGGGGCGGCCGTACCGAACGCTGCGCTCCCGGCCAGGTGAGGAGCGCGGAGGGGGAGGCGGCGGACGGGGAGGACCCCAGCCTGCAGCCATCCGCCGCCAAGAAGGTGAAGCTGGAGCTGAAGGAGAGGAAGGAGAAGAAGCAGAAAGTGGACGAGGACGAGATCCAGAAGATGCAGTGAGTGCCCGGGGCGGCGGCGTCTGGGGAGGCTGGTGCTTGGGGGAGCTCGAACTGTGTCAGGGCTTGGTGCTGGAGATGGTCATTGTTTAATCAGGGGATGATGCCCCTGGTTCCATCCCAGATCCCTCCCCAGTGGGCGCAGCCATTTTGCATTAAGAACATTCCCCTTTCCCTTCAAGCTCTGTGCTGTACCGCGGTGGTGGGGCGAAGCAGAAAGTGGACGAGGACGAGATCCAGAAGATGCAGTGAGTGCCCGGGGCGGCGGCGTCTGGGGAGACCGGTGCTTGGGGGAGCTCGAACTGTGTCAGGGCTTGGTGCTGGAGATGGTCATTGTTTAATCAGGGGATGATACCCCTGGTTCCATCCCAGATCCAGTGGGCGCAGCCATTTTGCATTTGGAACATTCCCCTTTCCCTTCCAGCTCTGATCTGTACCGTAGTGGTGGGGTGGTAGAGGGGCTTTGCGGGACTGTCACAGCAGCCTGAAGAGCTGCAGGTTTTTATTTTTGCTGTAAATGATCCATTCTCTCCTCTTCAGAATACTGGTCTCTTCCTTTTCTGAGGAACAGCTGAACCGTTACGAGATGTATCGCCGCTCTGCGTTCCCCAAAGCTGCTATTAAAAGGGTACGACTTGGGTAGCGTTTCACCAGCGGGTGTAGGGTCTGAAGGAGGGTAGGCTAAAATCTTGGCAGCAGCCAGCGTGTGCCCAAAGCTGCAGGACCTAATTCTAAAGCTCGGTTCATGCTCATTTGAGTAGCACTTGGTTGGTATTTGATGGGCTCGAACCGCTAAACAGGAGTTAACCTGTTCTTTCTCCGCATGTCCAGCTGATCCAGTCCATCACTGGCACCTCTGTCTCCCAGAACGTGGTCATCGCCATGTCTGGCATTTCCAAGGTCTTCGTTGGGGAGGTGGTGGAGGAAGGTGAGTGACAAACGTTATCGTTGAGCAAAAAGTTAAGAATATGGGGTAAATTCATTGCTTACAGGACATGGAACAAGGTTGGTCTGCCCCTCTGCTCTGCACTGGTGAGGCCACAACTGGGATACTGCGTCCAGTTCTGGCCTTCCCAGTTCAAGAGGGACAGGGAACTGCTGGAGAGAGTCCAGCAAAGGGCAACAAAGATGATGGAGGGATTGGAGCATCTCCCTGCTGAGGGAAGGCTGAGAGAGCTGGGACTCTTTAGCCTGGAGAAGAGAAGGCTGAGTGAGTTCCCAGCCCCACTGTCCTGAGGGGCCCTTGGCCATGGAAGCCAAGGGGGGGGAGGTGTGGAGCTGCCCCAGGTCCCCTCTGATCCCATCAGTATCGCTGCCCCTGAGTCAGCAGAGCCTGGTGACCACTGACCTCCTGGTTTATCCTCTCTAAGGAGGATCACTGAGAAGTTCTTGCTCTGTAAGTCGGCCTGTGGGCAGGCTGCAACGGGAGAGTAAAGATCTTCTCTTAATACTGCCACAGACAAATTCAGCCCAGAGGGAAATGAGTTATTTAAGCCTCTTAACCCCTAAGATTCTTCCTTTAGGGGATGAGCTGAGATCTCCTTGGGACAAGCGGGAGGGAGCGTGACCCAGCCGTGTCCCTGCTCCACCAGGGCTGGAGGAGGAGCTGGTGCTGGCCTTGATGCAGTTTGTAAAGACTTGTGCCACAAAACGGGGCCTTTACGTGCTGGGATGGCTCTTCCTGGGGGTGATGCAGCTTTAGTGCTGCTTTCTCTGCCGTGTGCCTGAGGTCCTTTGGATAAGCAGCTTCAGGGCTGACGTTAATTGCTTTGTGTCCTTGGCAAGAGGTGTGGATAGAATCACAGAATGGGTTGGGTTGGAAGGGACCTTGAAGACCATCTCATTCCACCCCCTGCCCTGGGCAGGGACACCTCCCACCAGCCCAGGTTGCTCCAAGCCCCCTCCAACCTGCCCTTGAACCCCTCCAGGGATGGGGCAGCCACAGCTTCTCTGGGCAACACGGGCCAGGCTCTCACCCCCCTCACACCAAACAAGTTCTTCCCCACATCTCAGCTCCCTCTCCCCTCTCTCAATTTAAAACCATTACTCTTCCTCCTATCAATTAGTGATTGATGCCCCTGGGACTGACTTTCTTTCAGATGAAAAGAAACACAGAAAGCAGGTTCATTCCTGTGTATTAACAAAACATAAGCTGTAAATGCTGAGCAAAAATATTCACTGTTGCCTTTAAAGTTAAAGCTCAAAGAGCAGGAGGGTGGCTAAGCTCAGCTGTCCTGCTCACATGAACTCTTTGTTTAAAGTTAAAGCTCAAAGAGCAGGAGGGTCGCTAAGCTCAACTGTCCTGCTCAGGTGAACTCTTTGGTTTTGTTGTTTAGCTCTGGATGTGTGTGAGAAGTGGGGGGAGCTGCCCCCCCTGCAGCCCAAGCACATGCGAGAGGCCGTCAGGAGGCTCAAGTCCCGAGGCCAGATCCCCAACTCCAAATACAAGAAGATCATCTTCCACTGAGGGGGCCCAAGAGCAGCAAGAGAAGAGAGAAGTTAGAACACACTTCTGGCTGTGAGCCTTGTGAGTTACAGCAACTGAGGGGGCCCAAGAGCAGCAAGAGAAGAGTTAGAACACGCTTCTGGCTGTGAGCCTCGTGAGTTACAGCAGAGCTACGGGGCTGGAGCTGCTTCAGGAGCTGTGCACAGACTGCAGAGAGCAGGGAGGGCTCCTGTCACCGCTGGAGCCTGGCTCGTCCCCCGAGCACTGACAGAAACGGGCAGGAGCCAAATCCCTGACCTGGAGCTTTGGGCTCTGCTCCATCACAGCAGGGCCAGGAACATGGAAAGTCTCCAGTGTATTCAGCCCCCAGGTGATTCTTTCTGCTGGCGCAGACGGGGGGTGTCTATGGACAGAAGTCTCTTTTTTTTTTTTGTACATTAAATTTGTTATTGTGTTCTTAGTCTTGCTGGGAAATGCTAATTGTGTAATGGTGTCCGTGTGAGTCACAGGAGGGGGAGTGCAGTGTGATGATCTGTCTCAACCAACCCCAACATGTTCCTGAAGCTTCGCTTTGCCCCGGGCGTGTGGTGTCCCATGGGCACAGGGGGGAAGGCTGGGAGCTGCTGTTCTCCAGCCATCACTGGGCTGTTCCTCCCCCAGCCTGGTCAGGGAGCTGTCTAGAAAACAGGATGGATGAAGAGGGAGGGAAAGGGGGGAAAAGAAAAACACCGAAGAACCAGTAAGGAGGTTAACAAGTTTAATTTCTTTTCATGGTTCATAGAACCAATAAATGCATGAGTGGAAATATACTGCAACCAAGTTCCAATACTGCCCAAAACTCAAATTCAAGTTGAGACTTGCACATCACCCACCTGGGGGTACAGGAGGCCCCCAGAGCACGCCTGAAATGTAAGAGATGCTGAGGCCACGTGCTCTTCCCGGGGTAACTGCGTTGGAGTTACACAAAGGACTGAAGTTGGCTCTCGTTATAACACAGAGTCCTTAAATAAAAGGCTCTACAAAGTAAACTTTGCTAATCATCGTTAGTGGAGACAGCGGAGTTTTTGCCCTCCCACACATACACCTCGTAGAGAGGAGATGGATTTTGTTTTACAGTACTTTTTACTGGTATTTGGAAACAAAACAATGGAAATCCTTTCACTTTTAAGCAAAACCATTTAACGTGAGTTGCTGGAGCAAGAAATTTGCTGTAAACGGCCTGGTCCCAGCTCTGCTGCCTCTGCCCTCGTGGGAGGGAGCGGGCAGGAGCTGAGGGACACGGCAAACAGGCACCACCTCCAAGAAAACCCTTCACACCCTACTCATTTCTGAAGCTGGACACCTAGTCAAACAAAAAAAAAAATCATGAAAACATGAGAGAGAAGAAAGAAACCTCCCATTTTCAAGCAATTAGTGAATTAAAAAAGTAAGAATACCATTGCATTCCACCTAAGGCAAGCATTCTTCTATTTCTTGCTTCAACACCAGAAGAGGGAGCAAGCGCAGAAGCGGGAAGGTTTGACTAAAAGTTGGAATTTGTGGGGGCTTTGTGCAGTTGTTAATGGTACTTACAGTGAGCTCTTGGCAGAGGATTTGTTTCACAGCAGCTCTAGATACACAGATGCTTCATCACCTCCTTTCTCTGCTGCTACAAGAACTGCTCACAGCAAAACTCTGGGTCACTACGGAAGATAATCCCATTGCAGAACCCCTGCTGTTACCTCGGGGTTACTCTGTGCAGGAGGCAGCATTGGTGAAGGAAATGCCCGCTGACGCTTAAAAAGTTAAAGTGCATTTTCCTCTCGAGAAGAGGCCTGACGGGCTGCCCCGGTAACATCTTCCATCACAGGCAGCACCAGGGATCTCCCGGCAGAGGCTGGGTCACAGAACGTGCTCCAGAGGAAGGAGCCCGGCTGTTGGACAGGAACGAGGAGGAGGAGGGAGCCTCTCCCATGGCGGGGGGAAAACAACAGGCAGAAGCCACAGCACCCCAACATCAAAGCCAGCCCAGGTAAGTGGGTGCTGAGCCACAGCACCCCAACATCTGAGCTGACCCGGGGAACTGAGGTGAAGCCTCCCACAGCTCAGCTCCCGTGGTGCTGCCAAAGGAGCACCCCTCCGTTTGGTTTCCCTCGTGGCACCCTGCTTCCAGAAGGAAGGTCAGGCTCTGGCTGCCCCTGTCACGTCTGGCTGTAGGCACTGGTCAGTCAGATCTTGGCAGAAATACTGGACTGGGGCAGCACTGCCTGCCCCACGCTGTCTGCTCAACCCTGGACTCATTCCAACAAACGTTATTTGGAGCTCCCTTCAGTCTAATGGAGTCACACACGGAATTAAGATGATGATCTGAAGAGTGACAGTTGTTTTAATCACCGTCCCTCTCTGACATACCCTCTGTTTTTCAAAGTGAAAGCTACCAACCACAAGGAATTTGCTCTTGGCTCTGCGCAAACCACAGACAGCAGAGTCTCTGCATCCAGCCCAGCACCGCGAATACGTCCCCATTTCCCCTGGCACTAAAGAAAAGCTCAGATGATCTCAGGAGTGCCCGCTAAGGGAAGCCTTCAACAGCTCCAGAGCTGGGCAAAGGGATGAGTATCCAAAAGCACAGCAGAAAAACCAAACCTAACTCCTTGCTTTTGTGCAGTTTCCAGGCCTCAGCTCATCGTGGCTTGGAAATCCGAGGCCGCTCCTTGCAGAGTGAACATGATTAATCTCTTGTATTACTTTAGCTACACTAATTTCAGTGGAGTAATGCTTACATATTAAAAAACAGAAAAATCCATTCAAGTTTTAGGGAGTGTGTTCAGCCAAAACACACAATAAGGGTGACCTAACCACTATAGACAAATTATTATCCAATTAATAAAGGAGAATCGTATAATCTGTCACTTTCCCTAGCACATAGTGTGTGGCCACTGCTACCTGTCTCACATGCACTAAAAAGCCTGTGCATCAGAAATGGTACATTTACATGAACACAAAAGGCATCTGGAAAAATCCAAATCAAAGTTTGAAATAAGACAAACTCCAGCAAACTCAGCACACAGTAAAGACGCTGTGTGTAACGGGAGGGGGCTGGAAGTCACAACCCTCTGTATCCAGAGAGCAAGTTCTCTGCAACAGCTTCTCCCTTCTTTCTTCCCCTCCACACTTCTAGAGGCTATTTCTTTATAAGTTAAGTCAATCACCAACCAGAGACACTTCTTCCTCTTCAGGGAAGCAGCTCCAGAAGAGGCAGGAATACAAACCTCGCTCAACCCAACTGCTGCTCCTCATCTCCAGCCCATAACGAGCAGTCCGTAGTGAAAGCCTCTGATCCACACACCAATATCCCCATTAAAAGACATTTAAGACCAGGTGAGAGCTCAGTGCTAATAAAAATACACGAGTGTGCAGGAACACAGACAGCGATTCCCTTGTGCAGCCAGAACTGCTCTCTCAGCTGTGAAACTCTGGGATACAATGGTGTCAGGACAGTGAGCATCCCAAAGAAAACACACAGGTCACCTCATTCGATGACTTAATTGACTTCCTTCATCCCTGTTCTTCGACAGTAAAATTAAAGAAAGCTTAACCAGTGCTTTGTAATAAAATAAATTAATTCCTTTGTGTTTCTACATCAATAAAGCCAAAGATTGTGGGATTAAGTGAGAATGAACCAGGCTAATTTACTACCGATTCTGTCTTGACACAACAAATCACTGGTGAAAAAAGAAGCTGAAGGAATTTCTTTACTAATCTGACGCTGCTTTTGAGTGAATACTGAGCTGTAGTCCCTTCCTCCACAGAGGGAAATCCCTTCTGCATCTCCCATACACGCCCTGACACAGGCTTTCACATCAGAGCTCTGAGCAACGTTTTCTGCCATACCCACTCTGTCACTCCTTGATGTGGTGAAGCAACTACGCTCCTCGCTGTGTTGACGTGTGTGATAGGGCAAGAACACAACGAGGAAGGCAGAAACTATCTCTAGGTGTTGCCACGAAAGCTGAAGGCTGAAAGCCCACTGTCATGGGTGAAGAGACATGGAGCATCCTCCCAACATCTGACTTTTTGTTCGCAGGCTGACCAGTGCCCTGGTTCAGTGACAGGGGCAGCACCGTACTGCCAGGGCAGAGAAAAGTGACTGCAAACAGGTAACTCCTCCTTGTTCCTTCCCTCACGCTCAGCCAGGCCTTCCTTCCTTCCTTTCTCCCTCTTTTAAGTTCATTTTTGCCATCACCGTTGGTTCCCATTCTCCGAGGCGATCGGTCTCCAGGAGGGTGGCCCGTGGAGCAGCGATACCATGGAACAAGCCGCCGTAGTGCTGGTGGTGGTCACTCCTCCTGAGCACCTGCAGCCCGCGCCTTCTGTCAAAGCTGGAAGAGGGGATTGTATTTCCTAATTTCCTGCAGGAGGCGAGCCTTGTCCATGTTGGCTTCCGCAAGGGCTATTTTCATGGTCTGAAGCTCCCTTTGCAACTCTGGCACTTCCTTTAACTACAAGAGACAAACCGAGAACAACCAACCCAGGAGTTACTACTCCGATCTGCTGAAAGAGAAAAACCAAAGCAGGAGCTTTTGAGCTGAATTACAGCATGTGACACACCCACACACAGCTCACTGACAACGTGACCCAGTTCAAGTCACAGAAACACTTGCCAACTGGTGCCTGGTGACTTCCCCACCTGCCATCAGTCAGCTCAGGCTGCCAGTGACTGCTTTCTAATGACTGTTTTCTTCCAAAACGTCTCTTCACCTTTCTAAGCACAGGAAAATGACTTGTGGTGGGCAAGGTTTTGTCCTGCACAGCAGCTAGCTGATTCTGGCTGAAAATAACTATATAAAAAAGCAGGAAAAAAAATATATTGGCTCTGCATTCTTCTTTTATAAGGGGTCCTGACACGCCTCTAAAGATTTATTAAAATTAAGGTGATAGCTGGAGCAAGCAGATGCCTGGCATTCCTCTATCTCCATGAACAAAGTTAATTCTGTCCTCAGATGTTGTCAGTGAAATCTCACTGTGGTTTCATGGCACAGGAGTTTTTCCTTCGGCTCTCAGATTTTTACTCACGAATTTAGCCTTGCATTTGTTCCTAATAAGTTTAACAACATCAGAAAACAAACTGAAGCTAAGCTACTGTGACACTTATGTGCTCCAGTTCTGGTCAGGGCCCTGTTTCACAAGATGCCATGAACAGGAAGAGTAGGAAGTCTCTGTGCTAAATGGAAGAGAGACAGGTGAGAAACAAAGTGACATGTCACCAACTAATGAAAAGAATCCAGAGTCCCAGGCCAGTTCTGTGTCTAGTCAGCCACATTGCTCCCTTAATATGTATTTTGCCATAGAAAGTGATCAACTGAGTAGATCTGGCATTAAACAAGAAGTAGAGAACACTGCATGTTTAAAAATAAACCAGTTATCGGGCATTCCGATGTGTGGATCAAAATGGAGAGGAAGTTCAAACTGAACAGCAGAAACTTCAGGTGACATGAAACTCCCTGGCTGTAAGACTTACTCTACTCTGGCAAAACATCTCTTTCTTTGTGGGACCCTCCTGAATCCTGTTTGTCTAACAAGGAGCTGGACACAGTGAGAAGATGGAGCCAATTAAAAAAAAAAACAAACAGATTTCTGAAAGGGAACAAGAGTTTATGCTGGGCAAGGTATCCTTGCTTCTTAGAATGCCTGTGAAAGGAGGTACAGGCAGCTTTTCTGTGCACTCGCTATCTGCAACACACCACACCTACCTGTAACTGCAAACACACAGACAAAAGACTTAATTTTCCAGGCTGCTGCCAGCTCTCACTGTCCAGACAGCAGCAGCAGCAGTGACTCACCTGCAGTCCACGTGTTCCCGCTGCCGGGGCCGAGACACCCTCCGCTGGGGCCTTCTGCTCCTGCAGAACTGACACAGGTTTTTCCTGTTTTGGTGGGCCCTCCCCTTGTGGAGCTGGAAAGAGGTGTAGAAACATCCAGGTGTAGACATTTACACAACAGGGTTCTCAGGACAAAACGAGTAACTTTAGCTTGCTTTTCTTTTTTTTGGTTTGGTTTTCCCCTCCTTTTAAACAAGGGGGGAAAAAAAAAACAATGTCATTCTCATTTTAAAATGGAGAAACTCAGGCAAGGGAAGAAGCAGTAAATCTGTCCTGACTGTGTGAGCTCAAAGAGACATCGGGCATGAATTCAGGCTGCCAGTTCATTGTTTTAGGTATTAATCTGTTCTGCCTCAGGTATCAAATTTGCTGTCCAAACAAAACAACAAAAGCAGCAAGAACTAGGGAGGCAGGAATGCAGGCATCCAGAGATGAACACAGCAGAGCAGGCAGAGGAACTGGGTCAGAAGCAGGGGCTGCTCACACACCAGAGCCCATCCTCCCCAGCAGGAACCATCACATCTCAGTTCCAGCCTCCTCCAGCACCAGGCACAGCAGAGCATTCTGCCTCCAGCACAGCCTGGGGAGTGCCAAGGGAGAATAAAATCAGTTTCCCAATGCTGCTGACCTGTTACATAGAACACTCCATCATCTCTGCGCTTCACAATGACGTGATCTACTGCCAAGGTGATAGGAACAGGGCCAGGGGAGGTGGGGTATACCCGGGGGCTGTCATCCTGGGAAAAAAAAAAAAAAGGCAGAGAAGAGAAGAGATCAACTGCTGTGACAGCTCTGGCAACTCTACAAAGGGTTCCCCTTGCCTCCAGCCTTCACAGGAGCAGCGTTACCGACTGGCAGCTCTGCCAGAGCTCACCCACCATAAGGAAAAGCCTGGCTTTATCTACAAGGTTGCATGGGAGTGGGAATCTGTGCAGAAAGCAATTCCACAGATCAGAACCACATTTTGTCATACCCATAGTAAAGACTGAGGAGAGGCCTACGACCCTGAGGGCTGCTCTCACAGCTCTCATCCTACAAATTCCCAATTCAAACCCCTAGGCCAATATTCCTTAGCCAAAAAAAGCCAATGGCCCTTAGTCTGGAGATTTTCAAGCAGTTCATCCTACAAATTCCCAATTCAAACCCCTAAGCCAATATTCCTTAGCCAAAAAAAAGCCAATAGCCCTTAGTCTGGAGATTTTCAAGCAGCGACACTGGTTCCTGCTTGTCAATGGAGCCAAAGCATTGCTTCCAAAAAGGTTTAATCGTTAACTTCTCTCAGTGCCCCGCTCCTAAATAATGTTTTTCATCTGTAATTCTCTAAAAGCCTACAGAAAAGCTCAAATATTTCCCATTTCATGCAAGCACTTGGAGGGAGAGGTATTTAATTCTTTCCCTTGAGTTTGCAAAATTGGTCATCGATGAAGCTGGGGAGAGAGTCTGAATGTCAGGCTCCCATTTCTCCACTCAACAATTCCACTGTGTTACTTGTTCACCCCTAAGGCGGTTTTAGAAGCAAAATAAAACATTATCAGGAAAAAAGAGCCTCTACAGAGGCCCATAGAAACCCCACAGCATCCTTTCCCAAGCAGACTCTTGCAAGTGAGCTCTGCCCGAGCTGCCGTCCTGGGGGGAATCTCTGGTTCCCCACACACTCACCTTCAACGTGATTTTGGCATCCACAACTTCTATCTCCATGGGGATCACCTCTGGGATTATTTCATCCTCAAGAAAGGGGCCAAGGTTGGTAAGGAAGGACATGAAGAGCTCAGCTGTGTAACTGTGGACCAGCATATGCAGGAAGCCGTTCTGAACAGCGAGGGGTGAACGCACGGCAGCGCCAGGGCCCACTTCAAGACGCAAACACACTTCTGGCTGGGTCTTACTAACTTCAGGGACTGAAGGCTTCTCGACATCTGGATCTCCTAGAGCTAGAGAAGAAAGATCTCAGTGCAGAGGATGGCATCAGTAATAACATATAAACTCAAAATAGGTCTCTTGAAAAGCCATTTACTATTCAGATGCAGAATAGAGTCAAGGTCACGACGACAGCAGCCCAAAATCATCCTTCGCATGGGATGAATCCAAATTTCAAACGACTAAGAGTCCACATCACTGGAACTACCACCAGAACTGGATCATTTAAGGCCCCAGATGCATCCCCCCCTCACACCATTACAACCAGCGATAGTTTCAGGCACACCAGCTCACCAAGCTCACGGCTCGGCTCTCCAGAGAGACCAGCGCTCCCACCGCCTCAAGGCCCCTCAGCTTTAGTCCCAGTTCGCCCCCTGGTGGCCACGGGCAGCACCGGCAGGGAGGGACCAACACCCGGAACTGGGCTTTTTTTCACTTTGGGTTTCGTTTCCTTGGGACTGGGTCGGGTGGGGTCTTCTCCGTTTGGTTGGTTGGGTTGGGTTGGGGTTTGTTTGGTTTTTTTCAATTCGAATTTAGCCCTAGGGAAGTATCCTAGCCCAGAAGCATTACTCTCGGGGCACGAATAACTTCAGGGTTTCCCTAGGAAGCTTTATTCACTCTTTTAACTCATTTTGTGCATCCCAGCAGTAATTTAAAAAAATCCCAGTCAGTGATTACTAGGCACCATAGAGTTTGACTAGGTAAGCACTTCAGAAATACCTTTCAAATACCAGATCTGAACCCCTGACAGGAAGATTCTTAGCATTCACGATCCTTCACACGCAAGTCGTATTCGATCCTAAGTACACTATACATTAACACTTCAGTACCAGTTAAAATGGAATATTCCCTGATGGTGGCCAGTATAAAAGCCATTTATAGAAGTGAAGCTCCAAAAGCAGCAGACTCCAAGAGCCTTACCCAGATAACCACGCAAATACTGCCACATCCCAACGTTGTTCAGTTGCTCTGGAACCACGTTCATTACTTGTAAAGCAACAGACAAATCATCGCCTCGTGCCTCTATTCCACAGTTCACCTCATTCATCTTCAACACCAGGACAGACACCTAAAACAGCAAACGACAAGCTCATTTATTAAAAAAACCCAACCACCACCGCAGGGTTTGCTTCCAGATTGGCTTAGAGACAACATTAGAGTGAAAAGGAACAGAACTCTGACCAGCTGAAGGCTGGGGTCTTCACTCTGTGAAGTGGAGCTGTTTATTTCAGGAGATGCTCCACCCTCGTCCTCTGCCATCAGGCTTCCTCTACTGCCTGTGTCATTGTGGACCTGAGGAAGATGCCCTGAGGGAAGAGGGTCCAGGCTGGGTTCTGAAATGGAAGTAACAACAACAACTCCTCAATTCTGTTTCTTTTTCTGGTTTTAAGAAGTCCTGAACTCAGTATCTCATGGTTTATCAGCCTATGCCATCCTCTGGGGAGCTCAGATGAATTTAAGCAACATAGAGCTGAAGTGAAAGATGTCTGCTGAAATGCTCAGCAGATCTTATTTCCAACCAGCCTTTACTAAAGCCTATGCTTATGTTATCCTAAATGTTATATGCCATCCACCCACCTGCACACATTCACAGTCCTTGCTCTAGTATGTTATGTGCAGGGGTCACCCTCCCCACTCATTTACACTCCTCATCTCAAAGAAAAGGCACCTATAAAAGCAGAAAGAGCCATTATGGGTGAAACAACTCAAGACCCTCAAAAAGGAGTGGCACAAGTGATTTCCATACGAACACTGCATGACTAGGCTGCCCAGAGCAGAAGACTTTACTGATGTGAAATAAGAGCAGGAGAGAGGGTACAGCCAGGCTCTTGTTACCAGAGTCTGTGAGCATCACGAAGCCGTCGCTGCCGTCGCTGTCCACAGACAGCCCGTCCTCGGGGCCGCTCCCGTCCACAGACGTGGTGTCGAAGGAGTGCTGGGACAATGTCCTCTTCATGGAGAAGAAACGCATGCGGCCGCTGCCACCCCCACCTGGAGTCACTGCTCCCTCTTCTGCTTTGGGCATGGAATCCCTACAAAAAAATAAGTGAGAAAGGCAAACAGCTCAGCCTCCAGACTATACAGATGGTGGGCTGGACTCTGAACACTTGCAAGTCAGACTTCAGTGTACTTAGACCATCCCCAAGAGATGAAGATCTAACTTCTCTCTAATCCAAATGATATAGAAAGAAAGCAAGCAGTTGGCCTGTATTTCCCCCCGCCCCAGCAGCTTATCATGAAACATAGGAGAATGGCCCACTCACTTGGCTGGGGGGAGAGAGAGCATCTTCTGCATGGTGGAGGTCATCTTCTCCCGGCTCAGGCTCAGAGCGTCTTTTGTTATAGACATGGCTTCTTTGGTGAGGTCCATAGTCACATGCAGAGCTTCCTTGGTGGCATCCTTTGTGATATGCAGTGCACTAGACAATTCCACCTCTATGTTCTTCAAAGGGATGAGTTCTGCCTGGCCATTGAGAGTGATGTTTCCCCTCTCCAAGGGCTGTTTGTCTGAGGTCGGGCTAGCAGGGAGAGCGGGAGGGCTCTGAGGATGGCTGCTGGTCTCCGCTGGTCTTTCTGCAACCAGGGCTTCCACAGCTTCATGTGCTTCCTCAGCTTCATGTGCTTCCTCTATCAAACCTTTCTCCTCTATGCTCTTACTATGTGGAGCTGTACTCAGAGCTCCATCGCTTGCGGATCTTGGGAGTCTCTCCAGTGGTGCACTGGTTACACTGGTACCTGTAGTTTCAATGCCACTGCCCTCTGGGACCTCTGAGGTACTGCCCACCCCCTTCTCCGAACTGCTCTCTGATTTCAGCTCCTTCTCTTCAGCCACCAGTCCCTCCTTGCTGTCTGAAGGCGAGAGCTCGGACTCGATCAGGCTCGTTGTGTCCGAGTCAAGGGATCTGGGCTCCAAGACCCCTGGAGCAGGGTTCATGAGTAGGGCCACTTCAGCACTATGGAACACAACCCCTACACAAGCTGACAGAGAATCTAAAGGAGACCCAGTCACCTCCTGGGTGTCTTGGGCCAACTGCTCCTGTAGTGTTTGCAGAACTTCTTTCATCCTGAGCAGCACCAAGTATTGGTAGTGGTTGAGACGAACTTTGACATGAACAGATGAGGACACAAGCACATGGATATCTGCAGAGGCTTCCAGCTCCTTCTCATCTACTCCATCATCAACTTCACAGTCAGATTCTCCCAGGACATCCATTGTCTCTGGGACCTTGGAGATGTTCTTCAGATCCTGGTCTGTCTTCGATCTTTGACAAACCCCATGTTCTCTGGAAAGGTTCTCATTCTTGGAGTGATTGCTAAAGCTGGCAGAAGGCTTGATTTTCAACTCTGAGGCAGCCAATGCCTGTCGTTTAGATATCTGAGCTTGCCCCCATCTCTTGGGAAGGCAGGCCCAAATGGAAAGGGGAAAAGGGTCAATAAAGCTAAGGGCTCTGCCCTTGGAGCTTTCAGCCCCCTCAAAGTCCAGGGAAAGCTCAGTGAAATTCATTGACCACAGATCTTCAGAGGCAGAGGTTTTATGTAGCAGCTGGGGAAAGCCTGGATGCTTCTGAGGCTTATCATCTACCTTATAGGCATGGCGCAAGAAAAGGGTGTGGAGGAGACTGAAATTGTCCTGAGACCTTGGGAACTTAGTGTAGCTGGAGTGGAAGAATTCTGAACTGGCAAATTTACGGAAGAGGCTCTGGAGGTCCTGGCAGGTGCAGAACGGAGCGTGGCGGGTGTTGGTGGCTGTCATCTCTGATGTGCAAATGCAGAGCGTCTGTGGACGATCTTGATGGTCAGTGACTTTCTTCTCCACGGGGATGTTAAGCTGCATGGAGGAGAAAGACATTATACATACAGCAGTGAGAAGGCCAGAAACCAACTTTTGGCTACCTGAACCATCAATTTCTCCTTGAAACTTTTCATAGATACTAACTTGCCTGCCTGTTCTGGACTAGACCTCAAGCACCTCTTTTACTGCCCATAAGACCAAAACAAAACTAACACAAGTGAGAGACAGAAGAAAGGCAGAGCGCTTGTTTTCTCATTCTGGACTCCAGCTTTGTCCTGGTCTCATGTTCCTCCCACGACAGGGAGGGAGAGAACACTGAAGGCTGGGAAAGGAAGGGAATGAACGGTACCTTCAGCCGGAAGCCATCCAGTCGAACATCAACGTGCTCATCATGCTTGCCTGAGTCCTCCAGCTTATAGATGGCTTTGAACTGCTCCAAGCTGCGATAAAGATCCAGACAGAAGAGGTTTATCCAGAGCACACTCGCTGTATCCAGGGTAAGCATCAGGCCATTCAGCTGTACATACAGGTTTGGGCACGGAACTAGGATGAAACAGAATTGAGACACATTAATAATAGCAGAAAAGGCACTTCAGGTGGTCTGCTGCTCTTGGTGCACTCAGACAACCAACGCAGAGGGCTTCAATACCTACTGGAAGACAGATCTCTCAATAAAAGGGAGAAGCTGTGGTACACCAGAGAAAAGAAATATCTCACATCAAGCCATCTGCAGAGCACTCAGAGCACCCTACAGTCCTACTCCAGTGCTAACCCATGCGGCAGAACCCCAAGAGCTGGGCAGACACAGCAGCTCCTTCCATACATTCCTGGATAACTTATTTGGCAAGCACCAAGTTTTCTGCCTTCACCAGACAAACTCTCTCTCACTTTCCCACAGGCAACAAAAATATTAGAAAGGCAAACATCAGAAAGCTAAATAAAAATGGACACCCAGAGAATATGTGACAGGGTTAACACACCTAAAAAAATTAAGAGTTGACTGATTCTTTAAGAAACTTATGAAAGAAGGTGCTAACCTTGGTGTATTACCTGGAAAGTCCTGATTGTCTGGGAAGTAATACTCTGTGAACTCAATATGGATTGCAGAGACCTGCTCAGGAAGTTTGAAGAATTTTCTACTACATGAAAGCAAGGTGGAAGGCTTCTTACTTTGTTGACCAGCTGTAGAAACCTGAAAACACAACGGTAAGCAGTTGTGCAGAACTCAAATTCAGCAAAACAAAGTGTCCTAGTAACCCTGCAGTCTCCTGTATTCAATCCATCTCATTTACACATCAAACATACCCTGCTTTCAAGTAAAAATAAATCCTTTTCCTACCTGCTAATACTGCCAACTCCTCTCCTTTGAGGGAGTTTAGTTCTTTATGTCTCCTGTCAGTGCTAGTAAGAGCCATGACAATCAGAATTAGGTGACGTGAATAAACAGAACTGAAATCTGCTACAGCTTTCTTCAATATTAACAGCATGTTGGCAAGTTTCTTACAGTTTCTGGCACTGGTTTTGCTCTTGCAACGGTTACAGGCCTGATGCAGCCCAGGGATGCTTTCTGTCCTGGGTCAGAGAGCACCAGGGAAGACTTATTACTCCTCTGTCAAAAATCTGTATTTTCACTAACTTCTCAAAGGCCTGAAATGTTTTTGCCTAATGCTTGATTCAAGTTTAGATGCAGAAGTTCTGTGGTTAAGCATGCAATTTTCCCTGAACACGAACATTATCAGTTCATACTTGGTTTAAGAGTTTTACATGCAACATAATAACAACAGCATTTGGGTTCTCTGGATGGAGTTTTGATTGTCTTGGATGACATAGGATTTGTGTGATTTATTTGAATCATATCAGATTAAATTTCTTTTTTTTTAAAATGACGTGAACACCTCCACACACTGCTCAAATCCCCACCTGGTGAACATCCAAGTCATCCACTCGAACTACCACACAGCTGGAGCGAAGCCGGTTCCAGGGAGGGTGCCGGAGCCGCGGCAAACTGGTGGGAGGTACACGGCCCTTCTCTAAGGGACTCTTCTGAGGACTCAACGAAGCGTCTGTGAGGATGGAACAGCAGAAACAGCAGGGTTTTACTCATCTCCTTTGCAGTGAACTTCACCATCAATACCAACACGTATGTGCTTACAGAGCAGAATTAACAGCCCCAAAATTAGAAACAGATGGGCACAGTTCGGCAGGAAAAAAATCTTAGGACTTTTGAAGGAAGAACACTGAAAGATGAGTGTGCTCTGTAGCAAGAGAACACAATCTTCAGCCACACTTTAAGTATTTGATTTACTCCTTATATACTCATTGCAGACAAACTCAATAAATAAGCTAGGAAAGTGATGACTGCAGTCTGTTCGTTCTTGCTGCAGTGTTATTCCAGTATGATAGCCACTCTCCTTTGCCATTATAGTTATGATTTTTAGTGTGCTATGGATTTCTGCACCAACAAATCAGCCTGCTAAAGCGGGGAGAGGTAACTAGAGATATTGCTGGATGGAACAAAATTGTTACCATTTCCTGCTTTACTAGGAATTTTATCAAATACCATTACCTGGTTTCCTTTTGAAGGGGGAAAGTGGAGTCCTGGCAAATGCAGGGTCTGTTTCTTCATAAAGCTTCTCCATCTTGCTTTGAAATTCACTGACCAACTTCTTTGCCCACTGTCCCCGTGTTTCCATCGCTTCACTGTACCGCACCCAATGCTTGCAGGCATCTCCTGCAGGAAAGCAAGCATCCTGGCATTAAAAATGAGCTTCCTGGATACACGTAACCCTCCTCCCATGCCCCTTAATATATGCAAATGTGTACAACATTCCTCTTTATTGATATCACATCTGGAATACACAATATGTAGATAATATGTGAAACAAGTGCAGGCTTTCATACACCAGCAAGTGTTCCAAATTCAGGTGTTGGGAAGAAAGCCAAGGTCACTTTTCCTTGATTCTTCAGTTAACTGCAAACAGATTTTCTCCTGGGATACATCTGATAAACCTTCCAAATTGATTAGGCATATGTAAGAATCAGATTCAGAGCTTAAGCAACTGAAAATGAATCCAAAGTTTCAAGTTTATGTCCTTACAACAGACAGCAACTTATTCCTCTCTCTGAACTCTGCTTTGCCAGCAACTTGTCAGTCACCCACCGACAGGTAAGTTAGATTAACCCTGCCTGCAAGGATTTAAGTCCCCTGTCATTTCTGTAGCCCTTCTTCCAGTCCTGCCTGAAGCCATATAGCACCACTGTTCTTCAAATTCTTTTTTACCCCCTCCTCAAGCTGGAAGGCCACACATTCCCGTACCTGCCCTGTGGAAAGGATAATAGTCAAAAGCCATCCTCCTGAAGGTGAGCTGTATGGCACCTCCCAGCATCCCGTGCTTCAAAGTGCCTGTGAAAAACAGAAACCACGATCAGGTCTGCAATCCCAGTCCTGATCCAGAAGAACTTGGAACAACAAGGCTTTGATTGCAGTCACTGATTGATTGTCATCGTGGCCAGTATTAGGGTACCATCTTTTAGAAAGCTGTATGAAAATCTTGTCTTAGGCAAGGAAAAGGACAACTGAATGTAACAGGCCACCAGTCTATATCGTGACACCCAGACCTAGAATCTCAAATACCAAAATGCAAGATCCCAACGCTTCCTGGGCCCACTACAAAAGCCAGCACTTGTGCTTCCAACCCTTCTGTTACAGCCAATGAAATAAACACAACAAAACTGAACTCGGATGTTGATAACAGCAGCTCAGGAGGTAGCAATACACAGACTAACTCAAGAACACCTGCAGTAGTGATGGAGGTGGGTAGGAGATTTTATTTTTATTTTTCTTAAAGGGAAGATGCGTGAAAACAAACATTACAATTTGGATCAGAGATGGCTGTGCAGAGAGAGAGGTACCTTTTATGGCAAAGAGAAAAAGGTACTTGGAATTCTCTCTCAGCAGGGGGCAGCCAGGAGTAAAACGGACACCAGTTGGCAAAGCCTTGCTCGAACAGAACATGGAAGGCAGGGAATGGTCTGTCAAAGGTGGCAAATGTCCTGAACGCTGTCAAAACAAACATTTTCTCACCAAGTGGAACGATGGCACTTCATTCCCATTGCTCAATACCAGACTGTGCCTAGAGCATATCCTCTGTCATGTCAACTAGGTCATCAGCAGCCATGCCCACTGTTGGACTTCCTGTGTTTGTCCCATGGAGCCAAGAAAGATTTTCCAATACCTAGTTCAGACGTACAGAACCCATCTCTCCATCAGCCTGAACAACTGCCTATTGCCTCACTGGGGAACAGGAACATGAAAGATGCTAGTTTTCAAGAGGAAAATCCTTCTTCAAGACCAAAAATAAATGACTGGATTGATGTTTTCCTCCTGCAGGAACCTCCTGATGCTGCTCTCAGTTACCTGACTCTCGAGTGTGGCTGTCATCACAGATATGCAGGTCCAAGCGTGAGATGAGGAGGTGGTACGACGACTCTTTCATGTCGTGCTTATCAAAGTATTGACTGATACTGCTTGCATTCAGGCTGGCTCCAAATGGCTGAGACCAGGACTGCTGGGTACTTGGAGCAGGTGGTGTGATCTATTAGAGAGAGACAAGCTCAGTAAGAACTAATAGAAAGAAAAAACCTAAAGAAATAGAAAAGAGATAGAGGTTATAATGCAATTAAAAACAGCTCGTGCAATCTTCCAGACTGCAAAGCATCAATCTATAGAAATTGAATTGGGAGTCCAGAAATCTGGATCCTCTCCTACAGTCTCATGAGCAAAACTCTTTCTCTGTGGTTCTGCCTCCTCTACATCAAGCTACCATTCATTTCTTTTGAAATATGCTTTAAGAGTCTTGGACAAAAAGGGCTAAGTATTCTTGATCCCCTCCTATGTAATCTCACTGCACTATGTGCGTAGCCGTCCTTCCCCAGAACTTCCACCACCAGCAGTGATATTCCTCTTCCCTCATCCTCATCTCTGAAAACAAACATCCTTGTCTCTTTTGCCCTCTTCCCTATGTATTTACTCTGTGACATTCGTCAAACAATTACGCGGCGAAGCATTTTGAAAACAAAAAGCAGTAAGGGAAGTTCAAGGTCACTGGCAGAAGCAGCTGTTCTAAGGTTCTCGAACACTGCTAGACTATATGCAAACCAAAGAACAATTGCAAAAATCAAGAGCTCTCTCCAGAGTACTAGAAAGAAAAAAAAGAAACCCAAACAACAACAGTGAAATTGAATGTCAATGTTTTCCCTTGAGCATCACAGCTCATTATGGTTTTATGTCATAATTTATTATACCAGAGTCCCTTCCCCCAGGCCTATGCAGATTGTCATTCAGAGGCAGAAAAGATTATTTCTAGAACATATTTATTGCTCATTACCAAATCAAATCCTCATGGGACCCTCTGCAACTTTCCATGTGCCAGGCAAACCTGGAAAGCCATGCAACTTAACCCCGCTTTTTCCCCCCAACAGACTGATTCTAGCTCATGACTACATATGAACATTCTCTGATGCTCACTGGCAACGAATCCAACCCCTTTGGTCACCTCATGACTCCCTCACCTGTACAGACTCCGGTGCCAAGCTCTTCCTCTGCTGGGCAGACTTCTCCATGGCTTCACTCAGAGACTCTGCGTATTTCATCATTGCTTTCAGCTGAGAGTCTGTCAGCACCCAGAGCAGGTCATCAAGGAGAAACATCAGCTTAGATGCCACCACATTGCAATCTTTGGTCTGAAATAGCAAGGAGGAGTCATGGACTTTAAGAATTGCAGCTGCCGTATACACACGTTCTTCTGCTACGGAAGCTGTAGCAGAAATAAGAGATGCTGCTCTGAAACTCATCTAAGAGAGGTTAACCTGTCTGGTGGATGTCCACTGTACCTCCTCTGAGAAGGAAAGTAGTCAATGCTTCCTCCTCTTAAGGAGGCAAATAGCTCACTGGTTTTAAAAAAAAAAAAAAAAACCAAAACCTCCCAGATGTTTTTGTTTTTGTTTTTTTTTTTTAATCATCACATATCTATTGACAGCTAAAAATAAGGCTACCAGGCTTTCATCTCCCAGTCAGGAGATGACAGCTTCTCCTTGGGATGTTTGAATGGATTTAAAAAACTTACTCCACACGTTATCCTCCCCTGGGAAACAAACTGCTTTGACATTTGGGAAGAACACAGCTGTCTCCAACAGAAAACACAGAGTGATAGAGCAGCTTGGGCTCAACATTTGTGAAGGAAAAGAACGGTTGCTGAGGAATGTGGGAGGAAATATGCATCATCACTGCACCAGGCAGGGAGAACATATCCTGCAAAGTATGGAGGAAACTCTCACCCTTCTCTTGAGAGAGATCTGGATCCTCCCCTGGTTGGTAATGAGTCTCAGAGGAGTAGTGATAGGATCCTGATCGCCATTGTCAGTGGCATCCGCTTCTATCCGAAGTGTCTGCCAAGTGAGCTCTTTGAATGTCAAAACCTACCCAGAAGGAGAAAATTGGGAAAATGATGAGATTTTCAAGAACTTCAAGGATTAAAAGAAACAGTCAGAGGGCATGGAATAAAACAAGGCCACAGGAAGTGATTCAATGCACTTTTCTTCTGTGTTTCCAGTACAAAACTAAAACCATGTCCCAGGTAACATCCAACCCCCTCTATCACACTGAGTTTAAAACCAGACAAATCCCAAGGGCATTCAGAGCTTTTCCAGTTCCATTCTCTCAGATTAGAAATGCTCAGAGAAAGCCCCAAACACAAGTCAGCTCTCAGCCACTCTGTTCCAGCAAACAGTAGACAAGCTCAGCAAAGCTCCCTGCAGTCACTGTACAAGAATTCAGACAACAGCCTGATTACCCCCCAGGACCAGGGTAGCACGAGTGTGCACGTCATGATGGGCAACATGAGATGCCTCCTCACCTCTCCCCTCTGTGGGTCAGTGATGCGGGTGAGCCGCAAGTCGCTCTGTTGCCAGTTTGGGTTGACGCTGTAGCCTTGGAGCTGCCATAGCTCGAAAGAAGCATGAAAGGCCTTGGAGTGAATCTTGATGGTGATGGAGTTGACAACAATAAACATCCCCTCCACGACCTTCTCAGCAAAGCCATATTCACTGCAAAGAGAAGATCTCTCAAAGTCATCTCCTGCTACAATTAAAGGCCTGGGAGAGGTAAGGATACACATGGAGAGACCCCAAGGTTTATAAACAATATTAGAGCCACCTAAACCTGAGTGCAGACAGGATAACCACCAAGAACAAGGGCCACCCACACCCCAGTAGCACATCAGAAAGAAACCACAGGGCTCAGGGTCTGACCTTTGACCTGCAGCAAGAGCAATGGGAGACTGTCCGTTGGGTGGCCGAGGCTCTTCACATGTTCGCATCTCCACCTCCACCTTATCCAGGTACTGTGAAGACACAACATGGGAGCGATAAATACAAGCCCCAGACTCAAGCTCAGCCCACCAGCCCTAGCTTTGAGGCTCCAGGGCAGGAATAAACAAGCTCTGGTGTCTCACGCCTCTCCAAGAGTCTCATGTGTTAAAGCTCTCACAGCGCCAGTGCCAGGATCGTTGGGTAATCTGAGTCCCCAGACGTGAGGGGAAAACAAACAACAAAACCCAGGCACAAGGCTGCCCTGGGCTTCACTGGGAGTTCAGCACAGCTCCATCCTGTAGTGAAATGTGGGTCTCACGGGAGGTCACCCGTCCCCAAACAGGACTATTCTCAGAACTCCCCTTCCCCTGTGTGCTAAGGGCCTTGAGGATTTAGGTCAAAATGAAAATCTGTGTATGATTTCACAGTTTCCCTTTGCAGAGTTTCTCTCAAGTAAAGGAAGAAAAGCAATGAAGGAAAGATGAAACATTACCAGGCAGATTGGGTGTGTTTTCAGCTTTGTCCACTGGATCTGAAACAACAGAGTTGAGGTTACAAGAGTTATCTTTGCATCGGAAAGTTTGAGAAATCACAGGAAACCATTTGAGTCTAAAGTTCTTCTCTGAGAAATGCCCACGGTGACAACACATCATGTCTCACCAAACCCAGGCCAAGCAGACTCCCACAGGCAAGTGAAATGACATTCCAACCACCAGACCTATAAATCCAGCTTAGCTTTTGGATCTCACATATCATCACGAGCAAAGATACTCTGCGGGTCAAATTCTGATTCTTCATAGTCCTTTATAGAGAACATTCTTGTCCTTAAAGAGTTTACAGTTAATTGCTGCTGTTACTGGAAGTCAGGTAACACTTCTGAAGATCGTGCACAAGCCAAAAATATTCATTTTATTTTCTTACAGCAACAATTCTTCTGCGGTTGTCGTAGGAGGGAGAACAAATGTTTGTTACTAAATTAAGCAGATCTAACTCTAAAAACAGAGCAGATCAGATGAGCAAGACAGGCTCATTTTTATTGTCACTTGGCAGGGAAGAACCGTATTTCTTTTATAGCAAGTCTCTTCGATATACTAAAAATTTCTGCATTCATGTAATGCAACTATGGTTAGTACCCACTGAGATTAAACAATCTGGCCTTTCATATCAACTGGAAAAAAAAATATCAATCTTTTGCTTTAAAAAAGCACAATGAGAAAGAATTTGTAAGAGGAGTTCAGTGTGCAAAAGTGCAATCGTTTGCACAATTTCAGTGATTACGCACGTCAATGGATAACTGTGGGCACAAAGGCTGAGTGCAGAGAGCACAGCTTTTCACGTGCACTGTTCAGACATTTCTTACGAATTGCGTTTTCAACAATTAAGCCTCAAGTTCAATTTATTTTTACAATACCTCACAGCATTAGGCTTTCAGAGAACTGCACCCCATTTCTCTCTGCTTCCTATTCCTGTTGGAGGTCTGTGTTACTTCTTTAGCATTAAAATAAGTCAACATGGATGAAGGAAGACACAGAAAACTCCCTTGCTATCAAAATGACCAAACAGAGATGCCTGTAAAATCTCAAGTGACATGGAGGGGATGAACAGGGAAGGATTGTTCACTATTTCTTCCAGTAACAGTGCCAGAAGGTCACTGACCAGAACTAGTGGTGGGGGTCAGGAGGATGGGGCCGGTCTTTTTTCAGTGGTGCCCAGGGACAGGACAAGAGGCAACAGGCACAAACTTGAACATAAGAAGCTCCACCTAAACATGAGGAGGAACTTCTTGACTTTGAGGGTGGCAGAGCCCTGGAAGAGGCTGTCCAGAGAGGTGGTGGAGTCTCTGTCTCTGGAGACATTCAAACCCACCTGGACATGTTCCTGTGGGACCTGCTCTGGGTGGCCCTGCTCTGGCAGGGGGTTGGACTGGAGGATCTCCAGAGGTCCCTTCCAACCCCATATCATTCTATGATCAGAAATTCCTAAATTGAAGGAAGCTGCCAATGAAAGGCCTCATCTGCCTCTGGGGACACAAGCGCAGGCTCCTCTGCTCACCCTGATGGATGCCTTGTTACAGTAGACCCGGGTGATGGCGAGCCAGGTGGGCAGCTCCAGCACATTCTGCAGCACCTCTTCATCCAGCTCCAAGTTGGTCAACTGCCCCTGCCCTTTCAGTGTGCTCAGGTTGATTTTGTCTGGAGAGAGATTCTTTGTAAACCTACGAGACAGGAAAGGAGATACTCTAAAAACAATGCCCAGCAAAGCTGGAGTTAGAGGAGCCTTTAAGAGAGCTATTTTAAGTATAAAAATCTGTGTGCTGTTTTGTTAAATCTTTTCTGACATTTTTAAACCCAGGGCACGCTGGTTGCTCCAGAAAATAAATGTCTTTACACTTTGACATTTGAAGGACTTTGTTGTTTGTTTGTTTTTTGGTTTAAATCAAATTCAAGTTTGAGAAACTGAAAATTCCTTCTAAAGCACTGGGAACCTGGGAACCAGAAAAATTGCCCAAGGACAAAACCAAAGCAAAGCAGGTCAGCAACTTCACTCCCTCCCGAAGTGCCATTTCAGTGGTGAAGGGTTTAATGATCTAGATTCTTTTTGAATTTTTTGACACAGGAAAGTAAAAGGTCATTAATAATCCACTTTCATGGCTGTTTCTTTAAACACCGGGCTCATGGTCCAGGCTGCTCTTTGGTCAGTGGGTCCAAGTGTGCAATCTAACTCCTCTCCCACTGACCAGCCCAAAAGTTCTCCTCCCCTTTTGGTGACCAGCAGCTGCTGCTCTCCCTGGTTGCAATTTCTCCTCCCAAGTGCTTCTGCTCTTTCCACCTCCCTTGTATGCAACCCCGTATCTTTAGAGCCCTCATGTGTCTGAGATTTAAATGCAACAGATGAAAATTTCAGCAGCACTGCCCAAGAGCAAATCTCTGGGGCAAATCCGAAGATCTCTGACTTCATTAAAATCACTACAGCCCCTAAAGAACCAGTTTAGAAGGCACCAGACCACGGAGGCTGTATGTGTGGCAGCAGCACCCCACCGGGACGGCTGTCTCCATCAAACAACCCTGAGGTGCAAAAGGGTCCCCATGGAGGGAGTGAGGCAGCTTGCAGCAGGACACTCCGCAGTCACAGGATTCAAAGCTGAAGATTTCCTGCCAAACAACTTACCCACGACCGAACCCAGGGCTTATTCCACACATTCCTCCGTGCTAATGCTAATTCTAATTCTGTACAGGGGTCCAGAAAGCGGAAGAGAAAGAAAGACCCTATTGTCAGCGTAAGCAGGATTAGGCTCACAGTCACACACTGCCGCTCTCTCCCCTTTCCTGCCCAGCAGCGTGGGGCTGCTCCTCTGGGGAAAGCACAAAGGGCATCTTGAACAAAGTCTTTGCTAAAAGAGGGGAGGGGAGGAGGAACCAGAGCCACGCTGCCAGGGTGGCAGCTGATGTGGCAACCGTAGGAGCACGAGGTGTGGTACAAAACTGGCTGAGACACCAGAGCAGCTGCTGGTCAGTCAACCCAGGGCTTCCTGGGGCAAAAGTGCTTTCCCAAAGCAAATGTTTTGTTGGGAGAAATTCTGACGGATGGCAAAGAGACCCTGATGTCAACCCTACGCTACTGATACAGCGACTCCTGTAAGAGGAGGGTGACACAAACCACTGTGAATGTGCCTACTACTGCTTTTTACCTTGATCCCTGCAGCTTTAGAGGCTTCTGCCGGTACAGAAGCCCGAGTCAGACATTTCCATGTCACGCTGTCACCTCCTTCCCCCGAGCCGAGGGTACGCACTGACAGCTGATTAAAGACGGGGTTTGTAACACACCTGCCAGCATCTCAGGCTGACACGTTCACTTTGAACCTGTTACTCCCTTTAACTGGACACCCTCCTGTTTAAACACACCCAGGAAGGCGGCCAAGTCCAACACAGCTTCTCAGCATCTGTACAAAGAAATAACATATTCCAGAGTGTGCTACAGCAGCTGCTCCGCTGGTGGGGAGAGGCAGGGATATGCCAACTATCTGTAAAATTTGTGCTTGCAGTCCTGTTGTGAGCACTCAATCTCATGCACTGCTGAAAATTAGACCAAATACCCCCAGAGGCAACACATGAGCACCCTTGTCTTGCATTAGAGAACCAGCTCTGTTGAAAGCTGTTGTAATCATGTCCACTTGGGACTGGATACTAAGAATAAAGCAAATACAACCTGAACAGGTAGGTAATAAAGAGCGCTTGGCACTGCTAAGATGCCGGGCTGCTGTGGGCAGCGATCAGCTTTCAGGTGGGGAGAGGCCGAGGCGCAGAGCGGCTTTCTCACACTCGTAAAGCGAGGATCAAACCGCAGGCGCCTCAAATCCTCATCCTGGGCTAAGCACGCTTAGAGAGACAAGCTGCTTTCAGCTGCTAATGCAGAAGAAAAACATAAGGACTTGTCTAAACCAGGGCGTTACTTTTATTTAGTGCATGTGTGTATAAAAAAAAACCAAAACAAACAACAGTGGCCCAGTGAAAGGACACTAAAGCTGTGAAACAGGACCCTGGCGGAGAGAGCGGTATGAAACACGATCTAGCTAAAAACAAATAACTATTTGTAATCATCCACAGGGCGAGACTGCAGAGATCCTGCTGAGCAGGTAAAGGAAACCACCATGAGTGCCACCAGACTCTCCAGAATTCTTTTCTCGAGGCCTTCTCGATGCACCAAAATGCGCCTGAAGGAGAGGTTACAGACCCCGTCCACGATGGGACAACAAAACTGCAGGTTTTGTAAATAAAAATCTAAAACTGAAACAAATTATCTATCTCTTTTAAACCACACAGTAAAAATTCCTGAAGCTATGCTCATTATCAAGTCCCCCACTCTCAGTCTCTCCCCCGTAAAGGAATCCAAGCTGTTCAAATGGAATAATCTTCAAATTTAACATATTTTGATACATGTAATGCATGTCAGATGGGGCGTACATGAGTAAAACAGTGTGCCTGTGAACTTGGGAGTTCTTAGATGCCAAATCTTCATTACTTCTTGAAAGGAACCGCTTTGGTCACTGCCAGGGGAAGGAAAAAGCGGTGAGAGCAGACAATTTTAGATGTTTGTTGGCAGACTCGCTCCATTCATACCCATCAACAGTAACATTTTTGGCAGCACGGATTGCTGGCTTAGAGAAAAGTGAATGAAAATGGTAGCTATTAGGAAAACTGACAGTGTGGGATATTTGCACTTTTTCTTTTTTTTTTTGCAACTCTAACAACACATCGCACTAAGCCAGTGAACTCAAAGGACAGCACTCCTTTTGAGCTTGCCAGGATTACCATGACAAAAGTAAAACCAGAAAACCTTTTTCCATCTTCTATAGAACTGTCACTGCAGAGTCACAAGGGCATTTTGCATCTGTGTACACTTGCACGAGCACCCATCCATCCACGCTAACAACACCATGAGCAACATTTTTGCTTCCGAAAGCTCTGCCAGGCAGAAGCAGATCTGCTGCACCACAGCCCCACGGACCATCACAGCCACCAGCCCCCACAGAGAGCCTTCGAGTGACCAAAAAGGTCTCGCTGCATTCACAGTCAAGGCAGTGGGAAATACTGCCCAATACAGTGGGAAATACTAGAAACTATAACAATGATGAGCCAGGGAAGCTCTGCTGGGTCAAGCCTCTTAACCCAGCGCTTTGCAGAGAAGAGTTTTCCCTGCAGTCCATTTCCCACCGGTTCTTACCGCTTTAGATGACAGGAGTCTTAGGGCTCTCAATCAGCTTTCACAAGAAACAGACAGATACAGTCATTAACAGTGCTATCCTAATTTCATAGCAGACTGAGCATCTTATCCTAAGATACCAATGACACCCAGGTGATTTAAACCTCAATGCCTCCTTGGGATTTAGCCTAAAAGAACGATCTTAAGAAACCCCAGCCTTCCAAGTTTCCAAGGTCATGATTTCATTTGTTCTGAAGACTCATTTCAGGTTTTAGATGGGCAAGGCACAGGATTGTCAGTCTACTTGTTCAAACATCACCTTGAATACATATCAAAAAATGACATCACTACTAAAAGAACAGCTGCCCAATTCATCAATTTGTATATACAGAGGCCACAAACTCACTGATTGCAAGAGGGAGTTTGGCCAAATCTAATTTCTGGCCCAAAGCCAGGCTATAATCATAAATAATAAATTTATGTTCACATTTGTAGCTATCCGGCCACACTGTCTCCAAGCAAGCAAATACAGAGACAGATAATGTCAGAAGATGATGTCTGAAATGATAAAACTTCTTTTCAGATCCTTCTCTCTCATTACTTTGCTGCCATGTGGTACAGGAACCCTCTCTTCATATGCTCAAACTCGATTTTCTGCCTTAGCTTCTTCTGCAGCTATCCAGTAATCATTGTCTATTGTACATAATCGCTACCTACAGCTAAACACATTTATTTCTATTAATATCTTTGTTACTATGGTTATTATATGTGAGAACTAATTAGCAGTACACCAGTGACCTTGATTTTACTTAATGACAAGCATCATCTATTGGCAGAAGCGAGTAACTGTACAGCTTGCAATATTAGCCACAGTTGCAGATGGAAAAAATACTCAAAACACAAGCAAGCCAGGAAGGGGGTAACTTGTCAGCTGTGAGCTGAAAACAGCCAAGCAATATGAAGGGCCTGAGGGAATCTGCTGCAGACAAGGTTTGTGACTTCCTAAAGGTAACAGCAAGGAAAGAGATGAAGGTTTTCTGCTTTAATTTGTAACACAGATAATCTAAGGAACTACGGCAGAAATACAGAAATTAGACATGGGGAAAAAAACCCTACATTTTGGCCAATGAAGATTTACTCCTGACCAAAAATCCTTCCCAGAGACTTGCCAAGTTAGGTTTTGGACAGGCCATTTAATGGGATTTCCATCTTCCTTTGGAAGATCTTCTATAATCCAAAACCTCTGTGATAGGATATTTGGGGAGAGACTCTTTATCAGGGAATGTAGCAAGAGGACGAGGGGTAATGGTTTTAAACTGAGAGAGGGGAGATTTAGATTAGATACCAGAAAGAACTTGTTTGGTGTGAGGGTGGTGAGAGCCTGGCCCAGGTTGCCCAGAGAAGCTGTGGCTGCCCCATCCCTGGAGGGGTTCAAGGGCAGGTTGGAGGGGGCTTGGAGCAACCTGGTCTGGTGGGAGGTGTCCCTGCCCAGGGCAGGGGGTGGCACTGGATGATCTTTAAGGTTAAACTCTAACCATTCTATGATTCTACGATTCTATTTCCTCTCAATTTAAACCTTCTTATCTCAGAAGCCAAAGAGCATGTTCACTTGGAAAAAATGGTTCAGGACTAGTAAAAAAAAGGTCAGTGACTTCCAAATAAAGGAAAACTTTCAAGGAAGACAGCAGCAGAAGCTTTAACTGCAAGATCCATGTCTGGAAACAAACTGAAAATAAGTATAGAGGAAATAAAACTGGGCAAGCGATCAAAACTTCTGTAAAGAGGGAAAAAATAGCTGCCTTGAAGACACATAGGAAGAAGAAGTAAAAGCCCTTTCAGGAAGAAAAGCCATTTTACTTACTTGAGCTTTTGGTCTAACTGTGAAGCAATCTGCCCGGTGAGCACACACGGTACTGCTCAAGACTGAGAGATTCAGAGTTGTAGACAAGGAAAAGAAACACACGGAATTAGCAGGACTAATTTATGCACAGTAGTAGATGGTATCTAGTACCAATCTGATTGGTATTGTACCAACTTAGTATAAAGCCATTTAGAATTGAAGGGACTCTGATCAATACCGAACTAACCAGTTGTTTAGAAGATGAAAAGCACCACCTATTATTGAAAATCACCTCCATAACTCCAGCTCTACACTGTGTACAGTACTGGTGTACCCTAGATAGACTGGTAGGGAATATTATTTTCCTTTGTGGACAAAGAGGTCCCAATGTAATAAGCCTGATGACTTCGCCCTACTTAAATTACACAACAAACTCTGTCCATGTTACCACGTAACCTGGTAACAGCCTTTAGCAAGATACTGGTAGGCTCCTTATCAGGGTGTACTGATGTGCCTGTATACCCACACCACCGGCAGCTTTAAATTATCAGCTTTCTGTTTTTCCAAGCTTCAACTACATTAAATAAAAGGCTGGGCCACTCAACCACCCAAAGCCACGTGTGGTTTCACACGCGCCACAAAACATCTGAGTAATCAGTTGTCTTGGCTCCAAGTTACCCATGGCTAAGGTAAAAAGACTTGGAAATTCAATTCAAAGTTAAACTTCCAGAGGGGAAAAGAAATACTAAATCTTTCTAAACAGATCAGAACAAGACTCAACTATTACACAAAGCAGCTCACTCCTCCCTGAAGTCTGCATCCTCACTTACTTAGGCCCCCGAGGACACTTTCTTGTCCCAAACAGAAATGGCTCGAGTGCTCCAAATACTGGGAAACTGCAACTGCTTCTTGCACCACACCCACTGTCAACTAATTTGGTAGCCAGAGACCTGTAAAGCAAACCATGAACTAACCTGAAAGGAAAAGAGGCTGAGTTTTTGGCAGGGGTTGAACTCCACCTCCCTGGGGAACTGTTTTACTATTTCTAGCTCATCAGCTGGAAGCTCGGTAAAGTTTAAATGCCAGCTGCCCCACGCTCCGAAATCTGGAAAGCAAACCCTCGTCAGCTGCCAGGGAATTTCCCAAGACTAAACCTCAAGCAAATAATGACACATGAAAGAAAAGTAAGAAGAAATGTATAAATAAATGCACTCGTCAGAAGCCCCACTTCTCAAATTTTAAGAAATTAATTGCCCTGCAATCCAATCTGCATTTTTGTTTCCAACCTGCAGAAAATAACAGGTTATTGCATAATTCAGACTCAACTGAGAGGCTGCAGAGGAGGAAAGAGCTCAAGGAGTCCAGGATAAATGAGACAAGGGGAGCAGAGTCACGTTTAACAGCCCCTTTTCCTGACCCATCACTTCATCTGAAGAGAAGCAGTAGGGTGGAGAGGTTCCATGTGGCCAGCACAAGGCTCTGCAAAACCCAGCAGCTGCTGTAAGGACATATCCAGCCACATTTTCCTCCTGAGCTACTGAAGGGCAATTTATTTTTGCTGCAACAAGAGTCTATTTAGCATTCCAGAAACGGCACACACTTCTCTCTCTCGAGCCGAGTGGAAGTGGTTGGAAACACCTTGTATCCAGCAGCTGACACACGCTTCGTAAAATTGACAATTTGGTCCTTCTGGTAAACTGCAGCACAGCAACTCTGATTTTAGAGATTAGTCCCTGTGAAAGGAAAACACCACGTCCTGTTATATGCACAGTCTGTTTTCCTCTGTCTTGAACAAAGAAGTAGTAGCTGTTTATTACTTTATTCCATAATAGCCCAGGTTCACGTCTTTCCATCAAGAGTTCCTCAATATTAACATTTTAAAAAGTAAAGCAAACCATCAAAATGTACTAGGAAAGTAAGAAATTTCCAAATTACAACATTAAAGAGTTTGTATCCAGCCTTAAATGCTTTGCTAGACACAGCACGTAAGAACTTAAGAGACAAACTTAGTACGAGTGTTTCAGTACTCGATACCTCGGGCGCTCTGCCCCACGGCCTGCAAAGCAGCAGCCACTGCTGGGAAGGAGACTCCACAAAGCTTCTTTATTATAAATTGGCTCAGAGCTTCTTCCTACAAACTGTTTCCACCCTGTTCCCAAACCTGCTTCTATTTGCTAGTACTCACAGGGCTGCTTTCAGAGCGATGTACAAACTGGCTCACTAGTATTATCTTGACTTAACCGTTGGGGAAACTATGACATCAAATGATGAAGTGACTTCCCCACAACCACAGGGAGCCCCACGCTGCCATGTGCCCTCCAGACCCAACCACACACCCTGCCCAACACAGCCTGTGGGGCATCTCCCTTCTGTCCCCAAGCCCTCCCACCTTTTAAGCCATGTGTCCTGCTGCTCTCAGCCACTGGAAGATCAAAACGTGCAACTTAAAAATTTAGGGAAGGCTGTCTACACCTGGGTTACCTTCTCCCTGTGACATACTGGTGTTGGTCAATCCTCTTCAGCCATGCCAAAATGCATGCGAGCCCCTTGCAGGTGGGAGAACACAATCTCATCCCTCCTCTGCTGTTGTTTATCCGAGCGCTGGCTGCAGGACAGGGTTGTTCTGGGTTTTAGTCACCAGATTTGTTTTTCAGGGTTTCATGGTTTGGATTCCAACTTGTGTGCTTTGTGGCACTTGGGCACCAAAATATTACTACCTGGCCAAACAGAATCCACTGAAAAGCAGGAACAGAATGTTCTGCAGATGGAAAAGTAATGGCTTTTTTTATCATCAGTTTTTAACTGCTAGGAGCCTTGTGGTCTCACGTATTTCCCATAGCTGCAACAGCTATTTTAGGCAAATTATCTTCTTCAGTGGTAGAAATTTCCCCAATCACTGAAAGAGAATATTGAAGCAACTAAAATGAAAACTGCAATGTTTCAATTCTAGCAAAGAGACTCTGTCCCAGGCAAAGGTTCTCCAGAGGTCCCTTCTGCCCAAATCACTCCCTGATTCTGTAGCTTCATCAGGCCATTCCTAGATGGAATTTCCTTGCTTTACTCCCTACCCACCACACTCTTCCAATTTCTTCCAGTTAATTTAGAATCAAGGTCAGGAAACTCAGAGGAACCTGAAGTGTTATGTGTTGAGCACACACCTTACACTGACGGTAGGTGTTTCTAAATCAGAGGGTTTCCAACACGTTTTATTAACCGAAGGTGCCACCGCTTTGACTGTCACTGCAAGGGCACAGCTGCATCTCAGTGCTCGAGCACACAGCGATGCTGCAAAGCACTTCAGGACAAGTGAGAAGTAAACAGACCAGAGAATTCAGATTGCATTTTCTTATAGCTATTTCCAGATTGTAGCATTTAGCCAAGAAATCTAAGCACTGAGGGGAAAATAAGTGCTCTTTGGACACAGGGAATTCCCTGCCCCTCTGTGTTGGGCAAATGATGCACATTTGATCTGACCTTCTGCCCAGAGGAAGCCACGGAGCCCATCTCAATGATTCCTGAATGGCAGAAACTGAATCCCATTCTCTTGGCTGCTCGGGGCTTTGAGCAACCTGGTCTAGTGGGAGGTGGGGTTGGAACAGGGCAGGGGGGTTGGAACTCAATGATCTTTAAGGTCCCTTCCAACCTGAACCACTCTATGATTCTATAAGAACCTCTTCTGCCTTTTGTTCCCATCTTTTCTGAGGAGAAGGATGGGTCCCCTCAGGATAACATCTCAATTCTGCCATCCTGGCCTCAGAGGAGCCAGTACCACCAAACAGCAGGGTGGCCATCAGCTACAATGGCCTTTCTTTGCCCTGTCTTAGGCTGAGAACGTGTCTTTGATGGTGGGGGCGAACAGAGGGCAGACAAGGAGATCACATACTTCTGAGCACAGAGGCACAAACAGCTTCATGACTAACTGAAGAGCTAATCCAGTGACGCTACAGAACAGGCAGGGCTCACACGGCAGAGAGCAGTTCTGGGTCTTGGAGCTGGCTCTGAATTCTTTGCACGTGACACAGAAGTAGCACAACTGCCTGGAAGGAGTAATTTAGGGCCAGGAAGATTCTGAAATTCTTACATCCAAGTTATGAAATATCAGCCCACAGAAGCCTACGTGTTCCTGGCTTGGCACACACTGCGACACTCACGTGTTCTTAACCACTAAATTGATCTAGAAGAAACTAAAGATACACTACAGCCTTTCCTGATTATTTTAACTTATCTACCAGCAGTGGTTTTATCTGTTGCAAGGAGCTGGTGCAATTGCAAATGAAAGAGGGGAGGAGTCAATCTCCTCTGGAAAAAAGGGATGTATGGCCTAAACCACTGGGACCCGAGAAGAAAGGCTCTAGTGAGGCGCAGTACGATTTGTGAAGATACACTCCCTGCTGTTTCTCCTGGCTGCGTACTTGACCTACATCCACAAGCATCAAAGCCTTACATCCTGCACACACTACTCAATTGTTTTGTTTTCTAGGATTTTTTAAAATTCTGTTTCTAGAGCCCATCTTATCCAAAAAGGTGGCTCTAATGGTGTGCTATGAAAGACAGTTCTGCCAGCTGCTGCCATGCCTCCTCTTCCTCTGTACGACAGAGGGATGGAGAAAAAAGTGACAATTGAAGGTATGATCGATAAACCTGGCTGTGCTGCCTCACACCTGCCAAAGATAATTTGGCTTCAGCCTTCACTGGAAAGTTCGTATTGTCTCCAAGATGTTGCCTCTCATTCGGCAACCTCCAAAACCAGGGAAAGGAGGAAACAAACCAACCAACAGAAGCAAAGAGTGAGACGACACTGAAAACCTTGCTACAAACACTGTCTTAATCCCTTCCACAATTCCCAGTCTTGCTCCACAGCAACACAGCACCTTGAAGATACTGACCCAACCAATATGTGAAACAGCAGCTGAGATAGTTCGTGTCTCATAAGCCAGTGTAACAGTGGGAATAAAATAGAGCAAAAGCCCCTGTGGCACTCAAGTACTTCATGACCTCAGGAACGAAGGGCCTTTGCACACGTCAGTCCCTGTTTACAAGCACAGATTTAGAAGGACAAACCCACCAGCCCAGTGTTCCCTGTATTGCACAGATCTGTTATCAGCCGGGCCAGCTGCCTGGGCTGCTGACTCAAGCACCACACTCTTCCCTCTGCAAACAGGTCTCGTTTCCCACACTGGTTTTCCTTTGTATTTTCCCAGTGGTTGTGCTGGTGGTACCTCAGCCAACTTCTCTCTCATTCTTCTCTGCTTCCTTCTCACCCTACGCTCAGAGATTCCTGAAGTTCCTCCTCAGCTGCAGTTCTGCAGGGCCCCTGTCAAAGTTAGATACACTCCTGATCTCCTTCCCCTGCATTCAGACCTGCCCCAAAAACCCCACCCCAGCTCCTCTGCTCACACCAGCTTTTACTTCTTTCAGAGCCTTCTGACTGTCTCTTTTGCATCGGCCCTTTGGAATTGGAGCAAGAGAAGCCATTATCCGATTATTTTCTCCATCTAACTTTTATTCTTTTCTTTCAAACAGAAGAATTAACATGTTGCATTTCCTCTGGAAACTATGTAAAATGTACAAGTAGATAGTCCATTAGGGCCTCTTACTCAACTAGCTCACGTGCTGTCACACATGTAATGAAGAAATCTCACAAAGCAGTTGTCAGATGCAGCAGTGGCATCCTAATGAAATTACATAATTCTGATAAGGGTTTCTACTGCAGCCTGAGAACTCCAATCCCAAAGTGTTATACAAAGTTAAGTTTTGGCAGTTTGGCTTGCCATGGTTTCCCTGTCACCAAATGGAGATAAATAGAACCTCAAGAACCTCTGCTGCAGTTATACTGAGCACTATTCAAATAAAAAATATTAAAAAAAAAAAGACAATAAAAAGAGGTTACTTTCAAACAAAAGCAAAAAGAGGTAAAGGCAAATCACTGTTTTATTTTAAAGCAATAGAGGTGCTTCCATAAATAATTACAGAGTGGTAAACACACCCAAAATACAGCTCTCACTGTACAGCCTCGGAGGAGTTCAAACCAGATTCAAGTTCAAACACGTGAAGCTTCAGCCAGCTCCGAGGGAGAGCTCTTTGTTCCAGCTGTAACGGTTTGATGTTTGGTTATAAACACCCTCCTGCAGAATCTGCCTCCCCACTACTGCAGCCCTGAACCAAAAAGTGAAACCTCCTCATCTGTTTTCTTTTCCAAGCTAAATATAGGACAAAAGAGTGAAAAGCACAGATGGCGAAAGCACTGCAAGTTTTTAGGCTCTTCTGCTCTAGGAATTTAAGCTGCTAAAGCAAAACACAGGCTAAGCCTCCTGAAATACATTCATAACTCAGCTCTGTCACCGACGGCAAAGCCCAGCTTTACAGATCACCGGGAGTGACCACTGTCACCCTATGAGACACGTGATTCACTTCACCCAAACGGCTGGTGTGAAACAACTCTTTCATATTGCCCTGATCTTGCTGCCTCTCGTGACCCTCTCCTTGCAAATTTCCAGACAGAAAAGGAACAAAAACACACCCCATGCAGTGATGACTTCAAATGAAGACGTAACAAAAGGAACATGGAATTATTTCATATGCAAATTGAAAGCAGAAAATAAAGGCAGATTAATGATTCAGTAGCAAAATTCTTGTGGGTAAATGAGCATAGCTGAAAGACAGACCCACAGGGAGGGTGAAGCTGGAGGTATTTAGAGGAAACAAAACCGGAATGGAAAAACATAATCTTTTTATACAACATCAAACTGTTGAAAATGCATTCCTGCAAAACATCCACAATAGTTATGAAGAGAGGGGCAGGATCAGACCAACTGCCCCAAATGACAGAGTAACTCCAGCTATAGTAGGAAAATAGGTAAAGTTCCAGATTTTTTTTGGTGACTCCCTGTTCTTCCTGGAAAAACACAAGGAGAGACACGGGTGAACACTAACTACTGGCCCAGTCAGAGGGGAAAAAGGGTACTTTGAGCAGGAACGGGATGAAATTGTGCGAGGAAAGGCAGACCAAACAGCAGTATTAAGTAAAAGCAGCAAGAAATGTGTATTTATCTAAAAAAGGAGCATTGTCCTTAAGAACAACCCTTTCATCTGAGGAGGAGGGGTACCTCGCAGCAAAGCCCAGCTCTATTTCAGCCTCCATTAATAACTGCTCTCACCCACCTCTCCTCGTTATAAATACTTCAGTGCCTCCCGACAAGACTGAATCCGTAACGAGCACGACAAGCCGATTTGAAGTGAAATGAGACAGAAAGCTCGGAGATTTGTGATGTCTAGCAGAAATTCATTTAGATTAGCACACTGAACAGATAAAGCAGCAGGCTCTATTATACTCCTCTTTGGTACAGTGCCTGGAAACTGGAGTACTGAGCAACTGGTGACTCAGAACCGCCGCAGACAGACACTTTATTGAGGAGACTGCTCGCTTAAAGTTTACGGGGATTCTCCTGAGGTTCCAGAAACTCTCAGGATTTACTACCAGCCTCAGAGAGCCAGGATTCCCAGGTCTTAACTCCTTGCTGCAGCACCGACACCACGTAACCCCACAGAAGTCACTTCAAGCCTCTCGCTTTGTATCCGAGATGCTCCACCAGTAAAAACAGAAAGGACTTGATCATCTGCAGCTCATAAAGCAGAGAGGGGAAAAACATGGTGCCACGCTGTGCCTTCACCAGTACCCTCAGAGACACACCACCTTTATATCTCATCGTGTTATTCTGATCTTTCAGCAGTGCGGAGGGAGGATGTGCCTGTGGCCATGAGATAACACAGGAACCGCTAGCTCTCACAGCTCTCTTCTTTCAATAGAGAGGGCAGCTCAGGCACCGGGACTTGCCCAAGGTCAGTCCCCTGGTCAGTGGCAGAGCCACAGCTGAAGCTGCATTTACTGACTCAGTCTCACACAAGAGGCACCAGATGACGTCTTCCTCAGTGCACCTTTAATGAACTTCATTGAAAATGACGAAACATCAATGAAAATGACAGCCGAGTGCCTGAGCGTGTGCTCTGTGTATCAGGTATTACAGCATTCCTTCTCGCCCTCCGCACCTCCCGCTGTTTGTATTCTCCTCTCCTCTCCCGTGCGTTTATCCACGCTCCCCTTCTCCCAGCCGAGCCG
>NW_015090982.1:1212213-1218654 GCF_001431845.1 Calidris pugnax | reverse complement strand
TACACACATGGGACCACCCTCCCAGGGGCACCCTCCCTCCCCCCCGGTGCTAAAGGACACGCAAGAAGCATCAAGGAGAAGCCCGAGGGTGAAGGCGTCAGCGATTTTAGGCTGCTTTTAATTAGGGGGTTGTGCCCTCTCTCCAATAAGGCTGGTGGGTCGCACCCTCGGAGCCGCGGGTGGAAATGCAGACACACAACTGCTGGTTCCACACCTCTTCCCTCTGTCCCTCCTTCCCAAGGTCTGCTCCAGGTACGGGTTGTTGTAGAGACATCCTCTAACTTTTGCCTCATCTAAATGTCTCTTCAACACAGCTATTAAATATCAAGCTATTAATTATTTGACACTGAAAGAGGGGAGATGGAGCTGAGATGTGGGGAAGAACTTGTTTGGTGTGAGGGTGGTGAGAGCCTGGCCCAGGTTGCCCAGAGAAGCTGTGGCTGCCCCATCCCTGGAGGGGTTCAAGGGCAGGTTGGAGGGGGCTTGGAGCAACCTGGTCTGGTGGGAGGTGTCCCTGCCCAGGGCAGGGGGTGGCACTGGGGGGGCTTGAAGGTCCCTTCCCACCCAAACCATTCTCTGATCCTATGAAATATAATCTCTGAACGATTGGACTCTCCTGTCCCGTGGCAGACAGCAGCTCAGAAAAGGAGCTCTCGCAGTTCTGGTAACTGAACATGCAAATCACTTCCACGCTTTCATGTTCGAGGCAAATATGTGAAGAATGAGCAGGACACTTCTGCAGACTGAAACGGATGACAACCGACACGCACACAGGAGCCGGTTACACAAACAGAATAAATTCTTTTAATTCAGTTGGAATTGTGCACCTGCATTACACGCAGCTCACCAAAAGCCAAGTCCTTTTAATAAACTAACAGGCCTGGGGTATGTTTTCATCAACACATCCCTTTTTGCTAAGGAGGGAACTGAGTGTTAATAACTACTGATTCAACTACTCCAATAATGTCATTAAATGTGTCCACACAAATGCCCCAGTAGCAATAGAAAAGCACCCAAACAATTACTGTAAGGAGTAGCCCTTTAACAGCATCTCTTTGCTTCCCTCAGCAGAGAATCAACATTTTAATAAGTTCATCCTATTTTGTGCTAGTAAAGTCACTGAACGGTGCAGTCTCCCGTTAGAGAGAGCACTGCAGTCTTTTCTAATGGCCCTTTTTTTAATTAAAAACACGTATGTTTTGAAACAACAATTGAAAATGCAGATAGTAATCCATCTGTAAAGGGGTATGACATGAAAAAGAGAGACTACCTAACAACTAAGGAGAAAAAAAAACCCTGAAAAAATGTGTGCAAGACACAGAGAGACAGAACAAAGAAAACAGACACCTCTTTCTGCAGAAAGAGGCAGAAAACCCACACACAGAGCAAGGCTCAGATTCTCCGGCTGTAAACCAGCATCAATGTTTTATTGTTGTGGTTTAAGATTCAATGGGGGGGGCACAAAACAAACAAAATGCAAGAAAAAAAAAAACCAGACCAGGTACAAAAGGATCAGTCCAGTGTGTGTCCAGGTCAAACTGTCTGCGATCTGAAGTGACAGCAGATCTACTCTACACACTGTTTTAATACAAAATCCTAGGGATATAGGTCTATGGTAATTTATCAGATGGAAGATCGTAATATGAAAAAGAAAAGGCAGCTCCATTTCCACCTTTATCTGTCTGGACGGGTCATTCCTGGCCTGGTTGGCACCATCATGGGTCTGGAGGGCGGTCTCATCATCGGGGGCCCTGGCATCATGGGCATGTGTCCTCCCATGGGTGGCCTCATCCCTGGAGCTACAAGGAGGAAGAGAGGACGTTAGAGAAGAGCTCTCAGGGGCAGCAACGGCCGAGTTCTCTCTCCCACCCTTGAGGGAACTTTCATTTCACAAGTGTGTAAGCTTTGGTCTGGAAATTGACTGAGATGGATCACATTGCCCTGAAGGATATCAGAAATTAGTAGAGGAAGAACCCAGTTCCCAGGTTATATGTTCACTTTTGACAATATTCACTGTTAAATTCTTTTCAGCCATTCCAAAGAGCCACTAACTTAATTACCGAATCGGGAAAAAAAAGTGTGAAATCATCCAGTTAAGTGTGTTTTGTTAAAAAAACAAAAAAAGACCAGTATACTCCTTGTAGCTGGGTAACAGCATTACCAAAGAAAAGCAGGTGATCTACTAAAAAGCATTGAAATAATGGTTTCCATCCAACTCCTCCATTTGCTTTCAGGCAGCCACTACCCTGCCTAATGTGGCAGATTACGCCCATATTTTGTGCCTTTAAAAAACACTTAAAGAAGAGTTTCTACCAGCAAGCCAATAATTGCAAAGCCACTTCGCTACTTTCAGTGTGCATGTGTGTATTCCTCCAGATTTGTTCCAGTAACTGCTTCAATAAGAATTCCTCTGAGAATTCTTCAAATGCCAGTAAGCTCAAAAGCGGAATGGATCAGAGACATTTTAGTTTGCCTTTGCAATTCTGAAAGAAAACTTTTTAAGGCACTTCGTTTCTCTGGAACACATCATCTTGAGACATTTTAAATAATAAAATTAATCTAGTGCTGAAATGTAGCCCTTGTGCAGAAAAGTAAGCACCACAAACAGAATTCGTAAAGAATTAAAGATTCTATTGCTAAGAGCAGAGGTAGAAAAAGCTACAATTTACCAGAGCAATAACTTGGTTGTACAGAGGGACTGGTAACTCCCAACAAGTAGCAAAGGCACTTTAATCAGCAGCTGTAAGACTGTTTTATGTCTTGCCCTGCAGAGGTAATGGAGCAGCAAACGTGCATGCACAGTACAGGCAAACTGAAATAGTTTCACTCGGGGCTGTCCCTCCGTCTGGGTCTAACCCAGCGTCTGAAGTGACACGAGCCAGAAGCCACCACCCAAGCCCTGCAGCTGCTTCACGCTTCCCACTGAGCCTTTCACAACCCTCTGCTGCCCAGCAAGACAGAAAATACAACCCAGCACCCTGCACACCAGACCGTGCGGTTATAGTTACCCGTCTCCACACTTACCAGGTCCAACCGGCATCATCCCTGGCGGGGGTGGGCCCATCATTGGCATCATTGGGGGGCCACCCATATGAGGGGCCGGCATCATGCCAGGCCGTGGGGGGCCAGCTGGACACAGACACAGAGAGGTTACACATCTGGCTGCTTTCACATTCATCAACAACATGCAGTGCAAAATAGCTCCTAAACTTCAAAGGGGATTTTGGTAATTAAGGTGTCTGAGATTGTTTTACAACCGCCTACCTTCATTTTCATTTTCAGCTCTGAGTTCGGGTGCCAAAAACTGAACAGGAAAAAGAATATTCTAGCTTTTATTTGTAACTTGCAGAGGGATCTGGACAAGCTGGCTGGATGGGCCAAGGCCAATGGGATGAGGTTCAACAAGGCCAAGTGCCAGGTCCTGCCCTTGGGTCACACCAACCCCACACAGCACTCCAGGCTGGGGCAGAGTGGCTGGAGCTGTGGTGGAAAAGGACCTGGGGGTCTTTCGGCTGAACACAAGCCAGCAGTGTGCCCAGGTGGCCAAGGCCACCAGCATCCTGGCCTGTGGTGAGCAGGACTCGGGAGGTGATGGTCCCCCTGTACTCGGCACTGGTGAGGCCCCACCTTGAGTGCTGTGTCCAGTTTTGGGTCCCTCACCACAAAAAAGACATTGAGGGGCTGGAGCGAGTCCAGAGAAGGGCAACGGAGCTGGTGAGGGGTCTGGAGAATAAGCACAGTTACATTGATGGTTGGACTAGATGATCTTAAAGGTCCCTTCCAACCCTTCCAACAATTCTATGATTCTAGCTTTGCATACCCAATGCACACGAGCACCACTTTTCCAACAGCAGGGTTCTAACAGAGAGCTATAGAGGTCTCGAATAGAGACCCAAGCAGAAAGAGATCTCAGCCATTTGCCAGCTGAAGTGCAAAAGGTTATCAATCCTATTCTATTAAAAAAAAAAAAAAAAACCAAAACCAAAAAACAAAAACCAAAAACCAGCTACCCCAAAACACAACAAACCCCCATGCTGGAAGGTTTCATGAAGCCACCTAGATGAGCAGAAATGAGGAGGCACACATTTCTATCAATGGACTCAACATCACAACAATAAGACAAACTAAAGGTTGTAAACTAATGGTTGTGAAACACTCTCACAAAGCATTCTCTACCTTTTGGCATTCACAAGCTCCAAACATCTCAGCTTGATTTCAAGCTAAAAGGACTTTTCTTTCCAAGTCCAGGAAACATGCAACACAGCTATAAAGGGCTGCCACCCCAGTTCAAAACTGCCCAGTGGAGACTTACGGATGCTGGGAGGAGGAGGGATCATGGCTCCTGCGGGAGGCGGTGCCGAGAAGGGTGTAGGTGGGATTTTCCCTTGCTGGAATGCAGCCGCTACATTGGGGGGGAAAAGAAAAAAAAAAAAAGGAAAGAAAGAATCCCAGGAAAAAAACCAGTTACTAGGCTGAGGAAGGTCCTGCGCCAATCTTCCGTCTCATGCCACACGGTCACGTCATGCTGCGTGCTCGGTTGCTCTAACTCTGGAACAAATCCCTGGTTTATGCTGCTCATCACGGCGGGAGCACCTGATATTCTCGAAGACAATTTATTACAGTAATTACTCCAGCTGAGACTAGAGAGCTCCTTGATGAATTTCACACAGCGAACGGGAAGGCGGATGGGAGAGAAAACACGTCACGTGATTCGCAGCTGCAACTTTCACCTGGGATCGTGAGGGAAAGACATGCCATCCTGGAAATGGTACAAGGCAATGGCTGAGGTGGGTGACAAAAAGCATGAAAAACATCGTATGGGAAAGGGAAGAGAAGACATTCAACGGACTGGAATTGACTGGGAAGGCAAAAGATGTGAAAGTTGGAGGTATCAGGAGGAAAATGGACACAAGAAAATGGAATGAAGCTGCCTCAGGGGAAGTTCAGATTGGACACGAGGGAAAAGTTCTTCACTGAGAGGCAGGTCAGTCCCTGGAACAGGCTCCCCAGGAAGCAACCACAGCCCCAGGCCTCCAGAGCTCACAGAGCATCTGGACAACGCGCTCTGTCACATGCTTTAGTTTTAGTTAGTCCTGCAAGGAGCAGGGAGTTGGGCTCAATGATCCTTATGGGTCCCTTCCAGCTTAGAGATATTCTATGACTCCTTAAAAGTCCAGGAAAAAAGTCTAAGGAAAGTTGCCACAAAGTTAATCTGGCATTTGTATTTTTTTTGACAGAGAAAAGAACCCCATAAATGGACAGAGGAAACACTTCACTTTATTCAAGCCTTTAACACTGAGAGGGGAATAAACTATCAATATCCCTAAAGAATTGGGAGCCACTAGAGCACTTAAAAAAATGCAAAACTCCAACACACTTTAATGTCCATTTTCCTATCTTTTGGATTTCTTATCCATGCTCTTCACATAAATGTGCTACTACCATAAAGCAGAAATGTATTGTGTGACCCCGTACGACGTTAGTAGCAGTGCTACAGGTGGTGGGTGGTACCTACAGCCCTCTCAACCCCAGCAAGGCAGTAAACGCCTTGCAACAACCCCTCAGACAGAGCCCTGTCTTGTACGTGGAAACCCACACTCGTGACGAGTTCAAGATTCAGATTCTAAGTGAAGTTTTCACTCATGATTCACAGAGCAAAAACTCACCAGGGTAGTGAGGAAGAATCAAGGGGGAAGAACGGAAGAAAAGCAGCAAGAGGAAAGACAGGGGAAGTAACGGGAGAGCAATCCCGGGTCACAGAAAGATTTGCCTTACTTGTTTTGTCAATCAGGCTCTGGGCTTGTTCCTCCATCCATTTTTGATAGTAGTCTTTCACGTTCTCTTTGTGCTTTCGGCCGCTGCAGTGGGTTTTCCTCACGGAGGGCTGCGAAAGACCAGGTAAACCCAAAGCTTAAGTGATACCACATAAATCCAAGATTCACCGGGAACTGTTGCACAATTTTAAACATATGCAATTTAGCAGTATAAAGCAGGTTGGTTTCTGCGTCGTCAGAGGACGGGTGACGTACAAACCTTTACATGAAAGGAGTAAGTGATGAGGCTCTGGTTTAAGTAAAAGAGGTTGCCCTGACCACCCTCTCAGGAAAGTCATTCTTCCTAAGATCTAATCTAAACCTCCCCTGCCCCAACTTCAGACCATTTCCTCTGGTCCTGTCGTTATTCCCTTGGGAGAAGAGGCCAACCCCCACCTCTCTACACCCTCCTTTCAGGGAGTTGTTTACTCTATGTAAGCTTTATTTTAACACGCTTGAGGGATAAACGCCGAGGATCCGGTGCTTACCGAGTCATGGGTGAGGTACGTGTCGCAGTAATCGCAATAAAACCTGCGGAGGGAAAGCTCCCGTTATTAACGGACTCCCCCGCCCCTCACAGCGGCTGGAGGCCGCGGCGCTGCCCCCGGCCAGGCTCGGCCCCCGCCCG
>NW_015090982.1:1211468-1212203 GCF_001431845.1 Calidris pugnax | reverse complement strand
CCCCCCAGGCCCGAACGAACGCCAACCGCCCGCCGAGGCCGCCGAACCGCGCCCGGGGACCCGCGGGTCCGGGCAGCCCTGGCCCCGGGCCGGGCCCGGCCTCCCGCCGCCCGCTCACTTGGGCATGGCGCTCCCCGCCGCCGACAGGAAGTGACGCTCTCACGTCGCGACGCCCTCCACCCTTCACTTCCGGCGGCTGCCGTAGAACGTCAGGGGCGCGGGGCGGGCTCATCCTCGCGCCAGGGCCTGGGAAAAGGAGCGATTACGGAAAAAGCGTCATTTTAGGAGAAACCCTCCCCAGGAGAGGCCCCGCCCTCTTTGCATAGCGCCACGTGACGTCACGGAGCCCCGTCCGCCGCTCATTTGCATACATCAACACGCGCGCGCGCCGCCTCCATCTATGGCAGCGCGCGCCTCGGGGCGGGGGCTGTGTGTGTGTGTGTTATGCAAATTAACCCTTCCCTTGTGACGCATCACGCCAGGCGCCCGCCCACGTATGCAAAACTCTCATTTGCATACGCCACGCCCCCTTCGCCCTTGCGGCTCTCCTTCCCGGCGGGAGGCGGGGCGGGGCGTGCCGACGAGGCTCCGCCCACTCCTCCCCTCCCCTCCCCGCCGCGCGTGGGGTGACGCCGCGGCTCCCGGGCGCGGTGGCGTCATAGTCCGCGTGCCCCTGGCGCGAGGCGGAGCGGCGCTTGCGCAGTAGCGGGCAGCGGCTGGCGTCGCCCGCGCCCC
>NW_015090982.1:1138989-1210754 GCF_001431845.1 Calidris pugnax | reverse complement strand
TCCTCCCCCGCCCCGAGCCGCCTCAGGGGGCGGCAGGCCCGTCCCGTCGAGGCGGTGTTTGTTGTGAAAGGGCCCCCCCTTTCCCCTCCCCTTCCCCCCGGGGTCGGTGATGGCGGGGCCAACTGCCGGTGGGGTGGGGAGGGAGGTGTATCATGGCGGGGAGGAGGAGGAGGACGACGGGGCCTGGGGTTTCGCCTCCCCGCCGCCAGCTCGGGGTCGTGATTTTTTTGCCAGGTCGTGGAGCTCGTCGGTCAAAGGGCTGCGGAGCTGTTAAAGAGTGACTAATTGCTAGGAAGAGGGGAGGGGTGGGGGGGGCATGTGATCCAGCGGGCTCAGAGGCTTTAAAATAAAAAGGACGCTTCCTGTACGGAAGGAGGGGGATGAGCTGGATCCAGGGGTGGGTTGTGGTGCCCTGCATCCTGAAGTGGGGGTCAGAAGGAGGGAAGAGTGTGGTGGAAGGGCTGTGTGGAAGTGTTAAAGCTGCCCTGTGAAAGTTGCCTAGGTGTTTGGTAAAAACTTAGCATCTGCTTGCAAACTAGGGGTCTCTCTAAATACTCGGGCTTTCTGTGTATATTGTGGCTTTATAAAGGCTTTCCGTCACTGCCCTAGGAAAAACAAACCAGGTACAGGTTATTGGGGAGCTGCAGCTCGAGAAAAACATGGGAAATACGCAATATAATGGTGAAAAAGAGAAACCAGGAGCATTAGCAGCGCAGTGGGCCCAGCGACTGGGATAGAATGTTGTGAAGTTGCTGCTGAATTGTGGGGTTGGGCTCGTTGTTACCACTTGCATCTTTTTAAACCATCTCTAACAGCTTTGCTGTTGTGCAGGGCATGAACCAAAATATGACCCTCTTGGTGGGTTCGTGTCTTTTCACTGTGATGGATGTGGGACAGTGTTTTCTGTTTCAGATGTTGTTAACAGAGATTACTTGGTAAAGTTTCAGCTACTGTTTTTTTCTTGGTGGTATAACATCAAATCCAGAAAACTCCGGTTTGAAACTTGAAATCCAAGCGAAGGTCTTGATATCAACAGTTGGGAAAAAAACTTGCATGGAATTGCTGAACTAATAAACAGTAAAAAGGCAACTTTGCCACCTTTTTCCTTTCACCTTTCCCTCCTCCTGCAGCTCTATATTGAATTATGTTGGCGAATCTGCATCTGCAGAGGGAGTAAGGGAATAGCAAATAATACCATGTGCTTTGTAAGCTGATACAATGCGAAAGAAGGTCTCTCTCGAGGAGCTCAGGAGTTTGCTTTGGGGAAGTGCTTTGCAGCAGAAGATGCTTTCCCACTTTATTCAGGTGTTGATAATGTGAATAAAACTATTAACGCTGCAGCATAATACTGTGGGGGTTTTTCTGGGATGTTCTGTGGGAGAGCAGAAAGCTTAGCAGAGCTGAACCCAGAAGTTACTTGTGAAGATACTATGTATAACCATAGTATTCCTGGTTTGTGTTGGTGAAGCTCTTTCTTTTCAGGAGTATTTCATTTCTTTTTGAACTAACGATATCTCAAATACAGTCTTATAACTGATGGCTTTTTAAAAAGTTTTTTAACTGCAGGTGAAGAAAATAGCTTTGATTTCACAGCTTCAGTGGCTTGTTTGGTTCAGGAAACATAAGTTTTCAATATTTTTTGTTGGTGTATTGGCTGATAAGCCTTGTAGATGGACGGGGGTGTGCAAAAAGGAAATCTGTGAAGTTGGTGTAATGTGTTCGGGAGTGTGTGACAATTAGTGCAGGCTGGAGTGTGGTTGCTCTTGGAGTGGGCTTGAAGCCTGGGAGAGTTTAACCTTTCAGCAGAGGGAGCGGGGTTGGGTGCTGACAGGTGCTGCTCATTTTTTCTCGTGTGTTCTTGCCAGGGTGCTGCTTTCCTGACCCGTGCTGTCGTTTGTTGTGCCTGGTTTAGTGCAGTTTACACTTCTGCTGCTGTGTTTCTGTCCCATCCTCCAGCTCCCACCGTCTTCTTAGCATGGCCTTTGGGTTATCAGCCTGAATGTCCTAACCCTCCCCTCAGTTGATACACAAACCTGCAATCAAGGCACATTTTCCTCTTCTGGAAACACCTTTTCTTTGTCACATCGTGGGCCCCTGCGGAATCCACGCTGCCCCAGGTGATATTAGGCACTGGCCTAGTAGGTTTGTGGCCTAGAATTAAGGACAGAACCTTCTTTCACCAGTCTGTCCTGCAAATAATTTGTCTGGATGATACTCTCAAGTCACCTTTGTTAAAGGTTTGGCACTTTTCTCTCCCCTTCACTCTATTTCTGCATCACAACTAATGCTCTTCTGCAGGAAATGGTGCAGGAGCTCACAGCGGGGGGAGAGAAGGGCACTTGCTTCATTGGCTGACTTCTTTTTAGCACTGTCCCTGTATGGGTTAATTAAGAAAGACATAAATAACTTTCCCTAGAACTTTTTTCACATTGCTCTTTGGCAATAATTATGTAGTCTCCAGTCCTGAAGTTACTTCCCTGTTGTGTGCCTTTTGCATATTGTATGGTAAATAACCTGAGCTGTAATATATTTTGAAAGAATGTTTGCAATAACATCGTTAGTAATTCTATTTAACATATTTAAAGTGAATTTTCAGTGCTGCTGGAATAGAGGAATTATTATAAAAGAGCACGTTCAGCCAATTTGGGGGGAAAAAAAATGAGTGGTTGATTGTGGAGCAATAGAGATACTTGTAAGTAGCCTTTAAAAGTGTCCACTGCTCCAGTTTGCCTGGCATTGCTCAACGTGCTTTCGAAGTTCTGGCAGAGTTAGGGAAGCACTAAGAAACTGGCAGCTGCTTTTATTAACAATATTGCAAAAATGCTCCAGGTAGAACACATGCATCCTAAGTTTGTGAGACTGTTCCTTGATCATCAAGAAATACAGGTTAAACACTATGGTGAGTTGTCTTTTCCCCTGTTATTTATTAAACACTTTCTTAGAGTTCTGCCTCTTTTTAATTACGTGTTGAATTCTGTTTGGGGGCTGTTCTAACTTCTTAGCTTTCTGCTACATAAAACCTGCCTTTGCCCTCTCTGAGAGTCCCGGCTGCATGTGCTTTAAAGGCAGCACGCGTTGTCCCTCTTTAGTATATATTTATTTATTTCTCATTACAAGTTGTGAGGCTTTAGAGCAAGAGGTTGAGTTTTGGCTTTTTGGCCTACAACCAAAAGCGAACTTCTCCAAAAGATGTTTTTGGCGCTGGCGCCGTTTCTTCCTCGGGAGGAAAACGCGGGCGGCAGCGCCGTTGGGGAGGGCATTTTGCTGCCATTGCATCTGGGATGAAAATCCACCCTCCATTAAATGGCACGATTAACTCCCCTGCTCCCTTCCCCCCCCTCTGCCAGATGTTATGCAAGGCAGAAACCCGGCTGCTGCGGACCCGAGCACATCCAGCACCGCGGGTTGGAGGGAGGGGGCTGTTGGAGTGATTTTTGTGGTAAAGTGCAGTTCCAGGTGTCTGCAGCTCTCTGGTGTTACGCGATAGTACGGCCGGCAGCGTGCCTGAACTTGTCTGGGCTCAGTAAGTCTGTGTCTACCTGTGTAAGAAACTCCTTTTGAAAACCCTGTGTGCTGGTGTTTTAAACAGAGCGATTCTTTAGGTCAAAGAGTTGATGCTGAATGAATCTGCACCGAAATTCCTCCCCGCAGTCTGCCCGACATGGGGATGGTTGCAGGTCTCTGGGAAGATGGTACTGGGGGGACTGGGATTCCTAAAAACGCTGACAAAACAAAACTTCCTAAGTGCCATCCTGGCCCTGACCTCTCTTCAGCAATATGGGTCAGTGTAAGAGCAGTGGGAACCTTGCACAGAACATGCATTTTATTTTTTATTAACACTCAGTTAAGGCCTATTTCATAAAAAGTCATTAGATTCCTCTAAAGTTGGTATGGAAATCGTCTTGTGACAAGGAAGAGGAATTATTTTTTTTAATTGGAGGGTAACTGACTCTGAGGGTGAGAGGCTGCAGCATAAGGCTTGGAGCTTCGTTAATTCTGTGAGAAAGTGGATTAATTTGATTTGAAGTAGCCAGTGGTGCTGGATTTCAAATCCATATTTCAACACAGTTCACTGTGAAGAGATTCCTAATTTGGAAGACTTACTTTACTGCATGTATATTTCAGTAATTTACATGTAATATTTCTTTACATTCTCTTTTTAGCTTTTGTTTAGAAAGCTGAATTTTTATTAGTCTAGTAGGTGTGATATTTAATTGAAATGTGTCAGATACTGATGGTTTCCATTGTGTGTGGGGAAAAAAGTTTTATTGTTGCAAACCCTAGACTTTTTTGATCTAGCTTTCTGGTGGAGAAAGGTCTTTTTAAGGTCATTTTTTGTAAGGTAGTCAGTTATTTTCTGGAGGTTCTCAATTTTTGTCATACACTTAGAAGAATTTGTAGCTGTATCATCGTTTATTCTAAAGATGACGTTTGGCATGAAAATATTTATAACTTTATTTCTGAAAATACTACAGAAATCTGCTGTAAAACCTCTTTTTATATTGTATGGGCAATTTCTTTATGTGCGTGGGGGGGACCCAGGGTGAGGTAGGGATTAGCATGTGGTGATAGCAATTCTTACATCAGAAATACAAAATTTTCAAGCACAGGAAAGAAAACGTGTCTTAACACTTTTGTGCAAGGGTTTTATTGGTCTCTGAGAACAGACAGTATATTGCCTTTTAGCAAAATTGAAACTGCCTTACACATGCATGCTTTTATCCCTGTGGGCGAGATGTTTAAATTCTTCATATCAAATGAACCACCTGTATTGCCCAGAAGTGGATGTACTTGATTGGGAGTCTAAATACATGTTTTAGCTAATAGGAGTTTTTTTAAATTGCTTTTACTCTGACTTTGTATGGGTGTTTGATTTTTGTTTTCTAGCAAGGACGATAGGATGCCACTTCAAGTAAAACTCAGATCTGTGGATAAAAGCGTATCTACTTACACTTGATATTAATGCTGGAGTATAGGTGCTGTTCAGAGAAATACTGGAAGGATATTTAGGTAGGACAGGACATAGAGAATTTAACATAACGGACTCAGACCAGCAGGATTCACTCCCACGTGATGGGTTTCCCACAGTGGGTAACACCAGCCCTCCTGCTCTTGATTTTTCATCTTGTAGATGTTTGCAGAACTGCCATAAAAAAAAAAAAAGGCATGCACATGTCCTCCATTAACAGATTTTTATTTGATTGGTTTTCAAAAGAAGCTCTCCAGCAAAAATTTGGGTTAGAAATGCTCTTTCTCAGCTCAGCCACAGGCAGGTACCGCGTGTACCTCGATGGAGTTAAAGGTTTGCTGGCCCAGTTTACCCAGTCATATTATGGTTTGGTATTTTTTCCGGTCTTCAAATAACTGTGTGTTATGTTTCAAAGATCTATGGCAAAAGCATATCTAGAAGGCAAGTACAAGGACATGAAAAGTCAGAATGTGCAGCCGTAAGGTTTCTAGGTGTTACCTGTCAGGATGTGAATATTGAGGTGGAATGTGGGACTTCAGCTGCACCGTGAAACCTTTGACTGTGTGGTTATAAAAAAGCCATTTTTATTGATTACAGTATGGCTCTATCTGATTGGTCTGGTAGAGGAGGTCACTACAAATAACTGCTGCCATTAAAATACCTGCATTTTTATTCCAACCCTTACTTAAACACTGGCAACCCCTCAAGAACTTAACTGATATCTTAAATCAAAACACTAGTTTTATATCACTCTTTAGATGCGAATATGCATCTTTCCTGTTACTGATTAAATATTTCCGATCAGAGACCTAATGTGGTGTTAGATTTGTATTTTTGTACATTTGGGGGGGACGGGGGGAGCCTATTCTTGTCTGGTCTAGTATCAACATCTCTTCCCTAGTTTTTATTTGGATATCCTGACTGAAGCGTGAACAAATTAATTTGGTTTCCGCAGCTGTTTGAAGGCAACATTTTTGTTGATGTCCAGTGAACTAATCAACTGCTATCAGAGAACTCAATCTGATTTTTCAATAGATGTTCTGTCTTGCTCCATTTACCAAGTTTCCTCTCTTTCTCCACAAGTGAGGAGCCAAAGGGATTAAAAAAAAAAAATAGGAATTTCTCTTTTCTGGAACCAATGAATATAAACCTTGCTTCCATGTTCACGTTGGCATTGTTGGATTTGTTACAAGGATTACTGTGCTGTTGTGAGCGAGGAGTTGTGGTGTGTGTCCTTCACCTTAGAAGAGTTTGGGATCCCTGCTATCCATGGTTTGTCAGCGCTTCATCTTTGTCTGTGGGACTCCTGTGACTTCCCTTTTGCTGATTCACATTCAGAGAAATCTGAGGAAAACTTCCCCATTGCTCTGTGGGGTTTTGATACTCCTCTCCTTCTGAGGAGGCAGTGGGGGGAATCCTTGTGTCATGGAGGAGGCAGGAAACCCAAGACCTGATCTGAGTCAATCCTCCTCCTTCCCTGAAAACCTCTTTGGGTTAGTTCAGTGCTCATCCAGGCATCTGGGAGGAAAGTGATAGTGGTGGGGGGTAGGGGGGAAGTCATACTACTTTTTTTCCCTTCTTCCTATATCAGGTGATCTAAACAAAACAGTCTTGTGTTCTTTATGTGTCTCTATAGGAAGTGTTTTAAGTGATGTAGGGCTTAATGTGGCTCTAAGTCAGATGATATTTGTAGGTGGTGACCACTTGAACTGAATCTGGTGAGAGGGTACAAAGCCCTTGGTTTAAAAGATTATTTGGGTTTTGATAAAGTTAAGTAGTAGGGGAAAGGGAAGATGAGGATTTAAAGTTGATGGCATTCTTACTCTAAAACAGTGGATGAACTGCTGTCCTTACAGGCAGAAGGGACCCCATAGAAACAGGTCCAGTAGTTCTTGGTGAACTGTTGCCGAACTGGGCCGGCCGGGTGGTCTCTGGGCTGTGGGTCTGTGGGGTCGCTCCTACCCCATGGCTGGGGAGCACAAAATGGTTTTTAAACTCTTTATTCTCTTGTGACTAACGTAAAGCATAGTGGATGTTGTCTTAGTACACGTGAACTACTGTAGGCTGATGCATCTCTGGTGTCCACAGCTGTCCCCTGATGCTACTAAACATAGCAAAATGATAGAATTAAACAATTGGAAAATATTTTCTTGGACAGTTTAGTGCATTAAAAAAAACAAACACACACCTGTTCTCCAGCATAACTCAAATATTTGACCTGATTGTTTTGAATGAAATCTACACTTTATTATCTTTTTTAACTATGGAACGTACTATAATTGCGCTATGCTCCGAGTTACAAAACATTTAAAAATTGGGAGCCTGTGAAATGGAAATGTAAGCAGACAACTGCAGCAGAAGGAATCGGGTACAATATAATTTTAGGCCAGCTGGACTGTCTTACATGCCTGAACTTGTTCTCAGACAGTTTCTGGAGCTTAATCCCCCTCCCCTGTACTTTAACGCAGACAGTTACAGATGGGTGGCACAGTTTATACTGAGGAATTAGCAGTTACAGGACCTTTTGCGTAGTGGCGGCTCCTGATGACTTCGCACTGGGAAGAGCTGTTGCCTGTGCTCAGTGGCAGCGAGTAGAGAGCAGCTCCTGCTGGGACATTCTCCAAATATTTTACCCCGCACTTAGAGCTCCCAACCACCTGCTTTAGGAGGGCCCAGCTGCTGGGGGCGGCCGGGAGGGTTGGAGCTGATGGCACCATCGTGGCATCGATTGTCACCGAGAGCCCTTGCTGCTCCCTGGCAAGGTGCAGTGCTCGGCCAAGGTCCCGCTGTAACGGTTAAACTGCCAAAGGGTGTGTTTGTCTGTAGAAGTCCATTAAAGGAAAGTGATTTCCTCTGGTGGTTTGGGGTGTGCTGAGCATGGTCGTGTCTCTTCTGTGGCCTCTCGGTTTCTCTTCTTGTGCTGCCCCAGCGAGAGCAGAGTTTTGCTTCCAGTCACCACAGGTTTCTGTCGTCTTTCTGGAACATCACGCTTATGTTTGGAACCGGCTGTTTTCAGCAAAGACAATGAAATGTTTTTCTGTGGCTTCATGTGAGCAAATACATAAGCTTTGAATTAGCCAGCTCTTTCCCCCTCCTTCAGTCATGTAAGTTCAGCTTAAAGCTTTCAACTTCCCTCAGTGGTCCTTTTGGATCATCTAAGGTGGTTTCCCAGCCTCATGGTTTAGTGTAAGAGAGGTCAAGAATGAAGATAACTGTTACACACATTTTGCTTTCTGAAACGATGTCTAATGAAAGCTGTGCACTGATTAAAATTCCAGTCCTTCAAAACATCTTGAGACTTTCCACTTAATTGCCACGTGTCATCTCTATTGAAAACGTTTGAATTGAAAACTCCAGGTAAAAGTGCTTCCCTGTGGTGTAATGAGTGCGTCTCTTCCCCTCACCCCCTTCGGCTTTCTCTAAGGCTTTGAGTGAAGCATCTCCTACTTGAGGAGCAGTACAAGAGCTCTTTGAGAAGTCCCAGCCCATGGTGTTACCAATCCAGTTCTCCAGTAGCTGGGGTAAATAAAATCCAAATAAAATCATAGAATTGTCAGAATTGGAAGGGACCTCTAGAGATCATCTAGTCCAACCCTCCTGCCAAAGCAGGGCTGCCCAGAGCACATCACTCAGGAGCATCCAGGCAGGGCTTGAAGATCTCCAGAGAAGGGGACTCCACACCCTCCCTGGGCAGCCTCTGCCAGGGCTCTGCCACCTTCACCCCAAAGAAGTTTTTCTCATATTTGAATGGAACTTCCCATGGTCCAGCTTGTGCCCGTTGCCCCTCGTCCTGTCACTGGGAACCACTGGAAAGAGTCTGGCTCCATCCTCCTTCAATCCGCTCTTCAGATACTCGTAAGCATTAATAAGGTCCCCCCTCAGCCTTCTCTTCTCCAGGCCAAAAAGACTCAAGTCCCTCAGCCTTGCCTTACAAGGGAGATGTTCTAGGCCCCTAATAATCTTGTGGTCCTCTCCTGTACCCTCTCCAGTAGTTCCCTGTTCTTCCTGAACTGGGGAGCCCAGAACTGGACACTGTGCTCCACATGGAGCCTCCCCAGTGCAGAGCAGAGGGGGAGAATGACCTCCCTCGACCTACTGGCCACACTCTTCCCTACGCAGCCCAGGATCCCATTGGCCTCTTGGCCACAAGGGCCCATTGCTGGCTTATGGATAATTTACTATCTACCAGGATCCCCCAGATCCTTCTCCTCAGATATTAGAGACTAAGAGACAAAACAAATGGTTTTAGGATTGCCTCATTTGGATGTCCTCCATACACATTTTTAGTCTCTCCCACCTGTATCATGTAGAGATGTTCCATTATTTAGGAGTGAGAAATTATCCATCTGCTGCACTATTTATTTTGTTCATTTCTCTCTGGTTTTAACAATAGACACCTTATGGGGCATTATGGTGCCTGGTTACGTATTGCATTTGGAGAATGAGAGAAAGGTCTGTAAAGGTTGAGAATTCAGTTACGGGAAGAGTACAAGGTGTTCTACAGAACATATTATGTTCTTGAGACTATTGTACTTCTGTGTTGCTGCTCAGTTTTTGCATCGCATGTTTCCAGGTGAATAACACCCGTGTTGCTTTTCTCATGACAAAATATTGGGCAATATGTGTGTGCTGAGGACGTACATGAACATACGTTGCAGCTTGGGCACTTGCTTGGCTTTTCTCTGCCTCCACAGGAGAGAAACGTAACTTGGCATTCGCTTTATTGCAGTCGCTCTGCACAATGAAGTGACCGAGTCCATTTGTCAAAGCGCCTTTTACTTGACTTAATAAATGTGCCTCTACTTACTCTCTGCCTATAATCTAAGGGCTACATCCCGTGTGAAATTCTAAATTGAAAGCTAGCTGGGTATTGCACTGGGAAGTCTAGCATTTACTTTTTCTACAGCTCATGAGGATGGGAGCACTGGAGACTTTGACCCGGTGGCTGGTGGTAATGGTGTGGCTGCAGGAAGGGGCAGGAGCTGGTAAAAGCAAAAATCGTGCTGGATTTTGAGCTTAAGCTTTGGTTTAATTTGGATTTTTACTGCCCAAAAATCTTTCTTTTTAAAAAAATAATAATCTTTCTTTGGATCTTTCATCACAGATCTTAACAATAATGAAAACTTGCAGATTTCTATAACATTTATAGTTAAAATTTTGAAGCTGTTGCTTTCTACTGTAAATATTATTTTGGAGTGGAATTCTTATGTGTCACCGCATACATTAGACAACCTGCACATCATAAGAGGTTTTTTAGAGTTCAGATCTTTAAGCTGCTGGATTGAAAACAAACCCAAAATCCCGTTCCCTGTGTCAGCCGTGCGTGATGGTTGGTGGGAGAGATGTGTAGGAGGGTTACAGCTGCTGGATTCCTCCAGTTTGCTTTCCCTCTACCTGTTCTGAGGATATCTGTGTGCCAGGACTCTCATCTCCCTTGTCTCCTGTGTTATGTATTGCTTTCTTCCCAAGATGCTTAACTTCTCTGTGTTGAAAGAATCATATGTTTTATTGGTAACAGAAGGATTAGGTATTGTGCCCGTGCCCTGCTTTGCATAAGGCAGCAGTGAGTAAGCCTCAGTGCTCTGCTTCCTTCATTCTCCTAAAAAAAGAATCTGATTCAATTACTAATAAAAAAATATTTCCAATTACCCGTATATTGCTTTTTGTTTGCACACCAGTGAGGTTGTATAAGGAGGCCTCTGGTTTGTGAATTGATTTGGAAGAGTTTCTTTTATTTTTGAACACTGCTTGGTGACCTAGTTAATTGGGAATAATTACTGTCTAAATATATTGGTTTAACATAACAAAAGGCTGTCTGGAAAAAAACAGGGAAGGGAAAGAATGGCTCAAGATAAACCATCTCTTTGCAAACACTTAAGAGTTGTTAAGGGACATCTCCAGAGCTATTAGCAGAGAAGTTTTTAACTTCACTATTGTAATTTAGCTCCTGAGGCTTGAAACAAAGCAGCAGAGCGAAAGAATTGATTTGAAAAGGAGCACTTTCTCTAGTTGTGTGGGTAGTATTTTGTTGGAAAAGCACTGGACACGTAAGAGTCACGGGATGCCCTTGGAGAGGAAGGAGTGGGATACCCATGGTTAGAATGGATTTGGTTGATAATATGGAGCTATAACCTTTATTTGCTGCCTTCTCTCTTTCCAGAATCTTCCTCTTAGGGCTAAAATTAAGCACCGTGTTGATTTTTCAGTAGGGTCACCTGGTTCTGGGGTGACTTCTGATTGCAAGCTTTTTCAGGAGCTTGAGGCTGAATCCTGTCAGACCTGCTCTGTAAGCGTGGCAGAGCTATGAACTGTTGCAGTCCAGGGCTGCTCTAAAAACGGAAAAATTGCTTAATTTAGGAAAGGTAAGGAGGGCCTGACACCTGAAGGGCTATGTTAAGAAAGAGATGTATGGCCATCCCTGTAATTAGGTGAGATCAGTCACGTAAATGACACTGGCTGGATTTTGCACGCTCATCTTCGTTTCAGAGTTGTTTGGTTTATAATAGTCATTTATCTCATATGACAGAGAGCAAAGGGGTATGTGGCACAAGTCACACCTCGGAGGAGTAAAATGGAGCAGCCGTGGATGTGCAAGCAGGAGCCTTTAGATGATAACCCCTTCTCTCAGAGGTCTAACTCTTCATTCCTCTCCCTGAAGTATCTGCAGTTGGTGCTGTGCAATTGCAACTGTGGCAGAAGGGCAAAGACCTAAAAAAAATAAACAAGTGGTATGTGTGTGTGTGTATATATATAAACACCAATTTCAAGGCTTTGAGTGTGTTTGACCTTAAAGCCATCTGTCATAAATGCATTTGCTGGTGAAGTCCACTACCGTTGTGCCAATGGTAGAAAGGCAGAGCATCAGGGTATTCTAATTAATCTCAATAACCTGCAAATAATCAGGTTCCAAATAATTTGCCTCCACAAATGGCACTCATTCTCCCCAAGCAAAGCACTGCATTTGAGCTGATGCTTGGGGTTTTTCTGGGGGGTAGGGAAGATGGGGAGCTCTGTCCCTTGGAAGGGGTGGGTTCCTGGTTGCGCAAGCGGAGAAGGTGAACTGTGAGCCGTGTGGGTATCTCTCCCAGCAGAGCGGTGCCAAACGGCCTCTCAGAGGCTATCTCTTGGGGTTGTCTGTGTCAAAGAACTCCAACTTCAGTCAGATTTGCTTTGTCATCCTGACTTTGGCTCTTGCCACTTTCAATTTCTCTTTAGTTTCTGGAAACTTCTGTTTTAACTCTCTAGTGGGAAGGCCAAGGTGTGTCCAAACATGCAAAAGGGTTGTGTCCAAACAAAGCCCTCTGCACATTGGTCAAACGAGGGAGGGGAGAAAGGTTGGTTTGCGAATATCTGATCACAAAAGGGTGGCAAATCTGGGGTTTTTGTTTGTGTTGGGTTTTTGTTTTGTGTTGTTTTTGGTTTTTTCCCTAGCATGTGTTCTTCTTTAGTTAGTTTTTAACTAAAGGCTGCAGAGGACTGAGCTGTTTCCCAATAGCAAAGCAAGCAATGAAATCTGACACAGGGAGGGGAAGGGAGTTGGCAGAGGGCCTATGTGCACAAATAGCCCACTACGTTTTGAAGCTGTATTTACAGCCCAGCAAACAAAAAAGCAACAGTGCGGGCTGCCTCACAGAGAATTACAGGAGAAATCTTCCCCTTGCAACTTTTTTTTTTCCTCTCAGTGTCAATAAAACATCATTGCTACTGATTCCAGAATCGTAACTCACAAAATGTTGCGGTATGTCTGAAAATGTGTTTATAGTAGTGGATTAGGAAGAGAAAGGGCTGCGTTGCTGCCTTTTGTAGCTCTCAGAATCCCTTTTGCCTTGGACCGCTGTAATACAGGAAGAAATCCTAGTGAAAACCAAACTCTAGATCACAGGGTTTTAGCTGGTTGGGCGAACAGGAGTCTCTTGGCACGGCCCTGTTGGGAGTTATGTAAATCTTGTGCAGTGTATAAGCAACAGGCGGTTGGTGACGTAAAACCCAGCATTTGTCTCTATTTATTGGCTAATGTGACATGCACCCTTCCTCTAGCATTCGACTGAGCTGGCTGTATTAAATATAGCCCTGACACTCCTAAGTGGAATATGCCTCGAGCTGAATAATGGCTTCTGGTCTGAAATTCATTGTTCTAAACGTGGAGATCTTGCACCGTGGCCATCTCCTCTCTGTATCAAATTCTGTCCCGTGTTGATGGTGAAAGGTCTCGCTGGAAACCTCAATTTGCTGAATTTGCCATCGATCGATCGTTGTGGCCAACATTCCTCCGGTGCCTCCTCCCACGCTGGCCGTGCTCTGGGAGACTGAGCAGGATGTCGGTAACTCCTGCGGTGATTATCTTCTGTCAGTGGTGATGGATTACCAAACTGATACATCTGGTGTTTAGGTCCTCTCCATCATGGGAGGCTCACAGATCAGCCTAATAACTGCAGTTACCCCCTTTGACCCAAGCTGCAGTGCTATTAGCTGCTATATTTGGGGTCCTTTATGTTTTCTGTGAGGAGAAAGCAGCGATGCTTCTCCTATGCAGTTCTGATTTTATCCAGAATGCCTGATTCTTAATTTTTTTCTCCCTTCAACACTGTAGGACTGGAACAGGAGGCAGTTTCTTTGCTCACCGTTTCGAGCCTCTTTCCAGCTGGCAAGCAGTCCAAAAATCCCTATGTTTGCTCTTTCTCAGGGTCACGCTGCAAATGTTTCTCTTGTTTTCACCTTGGCTTTCTGGCGTTGGTTTAGACACATGACACTCCACCACACAATACAAACCCTCAATATATCACTGCACCCGTGGAGCGCAGCTTCTGACAAGCCTTCTGCATGGCTTCAGTTTAGGTGGTGCTTCCCAGTTCTTGAAGGTTTGGGGTGTTTTGTTGTTTTGGGGTTTTTTTCTATCCTGCTCAAAAACAACACAGATTTTTTCATACTCATGATTAAAAAGCAGTTATGCCCATTGCATTTGGTGAGATCTTACTCATCTCCGTTCTCGCAGCACCTACTCACAACATGTAAATGAGGGCCACAACCTCTCAGACATGCGTAAACAGAGGAATTACATGACTTGCCAAACACTTACATAATAACTTAATAGTATATCGTGGAACGGCAGCTAAGACTCATCAATCCTCTTCCTGTTCTCAAATTAATTATCATACGAGTCTTAGCTACACCACGACTCTGGAATCAATAGTGTTTATGACTTTCTGAATGTTCTTAATATATCACAGACTTCCACTATCTCATTTGTCTTTATTCAGTTAGAACTTTTGACTCGGATGGTTTCTAAGTTCCTTTGAGTTGTGAGTATCCAGAGGCTGAGACAGCATTTTAATGATTAATAAATTAATTAAGAGTACTCATGGCTCATACGGGACCATGTGTTTCAAACACAGCAAGGCTTGAGTTATTAACCACAGCTACTGATGCCCTTTGGCCCCGAGAGCTATCGTAAGAGCGTTCCTTGTGTTTTGTTCATCTCGTGCTCCTCTTGGACCTTTTGTGCCAAAATAAAATGGAGAGATTGAGTCCTTCTGAAAGGAGCTCAGGAAATGAGTCTGGTCTAGAGAAGCTGCCCTGTTGTTTCATGCTGCTGCAACAGCACTTCCCTCAGTATCTCCTGAACTTTTTGGCAAACTTCACAAAGGGCTAATGGGGTAGAGGTTGCTGAGACTTGTAAGTTCCAAGGTGTTCAGTGAAAATAAGCAGCAGAGTAGAGAAGTGGTCTGAAATAGTGTCTCTGGCGAGTAAAATGCTGCATTTTGAGCTCTGTTGTCTTGGGAGAATCCATGTGTGATAGAGGTAAAAGCTTTTAAAAAGTGTGAGCAGCGGAGCCAGTACAGTCTGGATAATGTTTTTTTGCTTAACTGTTTAGGATGAAATATGTAAACCTGTGAAAAGGACCTGACCCACCTGTACTTCACGTTGTAATCTGCTTTTATTTTGCTTTCCAGGAATCTACAAGCCGCCATTGGAGCCTACTATGATTTTGAGAGTCCAAATATCAATGTACCCTCCATGTCCTTTGTTGAAGATGTCACCATAGGCGAAGGAGAGTCCATCCCTCCTGATACCCAGTTTACAAAAACATGGAGGATACAAAACACAGGTAAGGCCTTTGGTGTGTAGCAAACCCCGTATATTATGTGACAGGGTGGCTGAGCTGCTGGGAGAGAAGCTGGCGTGAGGAGGAGGTTCATGTGCACTTCACTTGGACTGGAGCCACCCCGTTACTGGAGGAGGTGACCTGCCAACCTCTGCGCATTCCCCTTCTTAACATTGGCACAAACAGCTTGTGGCCAGACAGGCAGCTCAGCTCACCAGTCTTGTTCTTTGTGCCACAAACAAAATCTCTAGGAAACTTCTAGATAAAAGAAATTAAAGTACAAGTTTGCTTTTTTTGTTTGTGTTTTTTTTTATTATTTTTTAAATGGAGGTAGTTTGATCTGAAAGTAGATTTAGAATCCTTAGCTCATTGTGTTTCTGATCACTTGATGCAAACAAGTGCAGTAAGTTTTTAAGTCAATAGAGGGATGCCTTTTACCTCATGACCAGTCTTTCATCACACCATTTGCCTGCCTGTCCCTGTCATTTGGTCATTTGGCTCTCTCTAGTCCTCTCTGTTCTCTGGGGAGGCAGTGATGCAAGGATCTGACCCTGAGAAGAGGTACCTGTGTGGGGGTACCGTGGCAAGTCCCCTTTGCTTTTTAATACACTTCTGACAGAATTGCGTTCTCATGCTTTGAGAGGATGAAAGGCTGGATAGACCACATTCCAGTATGAAATAAGTCAAAACAGTGACTGGAATCCAGGAAGTGAGACTGGACAAAATACATTCTCGGTGCTTGATCTGTCGGGATGGAGTCACAAAGAAAAATGAGATCCCTGGATGCAAAGCGGAATGCCTTGTCTTCAGGTGTTGTGATGACAGGACGTTGCATGAATGTTTAAGCTGCGTGTCTGAATTTAATTGACCTGCTTGCACTTTTGTGAAGCAGAACGATAGCAACAACAAGGTATAATGTCATGAATCATCGTGAGTAAAGTTCAGCTGTGTTAGTATTTCTGCTTGTAGATAACTGCAGTGCTGGAGCGCTGTACAGATTTGTGCTGAATATCAAAGTATAACGGGCTAAAACCATACTAAAAATCTAAGAGTATTTCATCAGGATGTGAGAAGTGAGAAGAGGCTCTGTGTGTGTTTAAGAACTCTTATTTTAAAAGGCTATAGTCTAGAGAATGGGCTAATTATTTCAGTTTACTTTTTCTGCCTCTATTTGTTTGAATTAGTACAATGGAAAGGTGGCATGTATGGCTTGCTTAAACTCCAGGAATTTGGAAAATTGACTGGCAATTTTTTTTGTAACTGTCTCAAATACAAGTCTTACAAATGTAGTAAGTTTTGACAGCTCTTGTTTCTCCAATATTAGTACCTTAATTTGTATGTTATGACTACACCCCTATCTTGCTCCTTTCAGACTCCTTGTTCCTCTGATGTCCTCTTTCCTGAATGCAAATTCAGCCTTAATTTAACATCCTCGTTCAAGCAGTGTCTCATTGTTCTTGGAACGTTTGACCTTCTGAAATCCATGGGTCTTCCAAAATGAGGAAAGGGAGTTAATCTTGACTTAGGAGTTCCTGGCAAGACCAACATTTGTTCTGGCTTCTGTGTGGGTTAAAGCCTGGCTGCTTAAAAACGTACATCTGTGCTCGAAGAGTGGTGCTGGAGGCCAGAGCTTGTTAAAACCACGCTGTTGAGGCACATCCTGTGTTATGACTGCAGTTTAAGGAGGGCCGTAGCACTTTAAAACCATTTTATGGTTTAATTAAGGTATAATATCAAAGGACTATAGTGTTTCCAGATAATATCTGCTTGTTAGGTAGATAACTGAAGCAAAGCCAAGGGTTTTAACAGCTCTACAGGAACGCTTGATTAAATGACTTCAGTTCTAGAACACGAAATACCTGAGGCATGTGTCACCGAAGCATTTAGTATCTGACAAGTATGACAAGCAGAGCTCTGAGAGATTGTCAGTTCTAAGCCTGTGAGCAGTAAGCTGGGTTCAGTCGGGTTTTCATATATGTTATTAAAAACCAGTGCCCTGTTCTGATATCTTCCAGGATGGTGCTCGGCTTCTCTGCCAAAAGACCAGTTCGTATAGTAGAACCATTGCTGAAAGAGCAGCAGGATTTAACAGACTTATTTCCTCTTCCCACTCTCCCCCCAGCTGCTGCTGGCTCTGCAGGACAGTTACTACAATTTATCATCTCCTGAGAGATGAGTGTACTGAAATAGAATGACATAATCATCATTTCATTTTATGGGGCTTATCAGTTGCAGCATTCTGGGCACCTTGCAAGCCTAAAGCCATTAAAACCGATAAAAATCACATAAATTATTTAAACTGAACCATGTTGCTGGGCTGCCAACCTTTTCAGATGAGACTTCACACTCAACTCCCACGCGCTATAGTCCGAGGTCAGCTCAGACTCTGCTCCTCTTCCAGACACCTCCCTATCTCAGCAGTGTTTCCAGTCCCCCGCTCCAAATATCCCACTCATTTGTCCACCTCGTGCTTTCCCTGCAAGATTGTGAGTTCCACAAATCAGGACTTGACTAGAAAACCTGTCCCTGCCGTGTCTTCGCTGGAGTATCCACAGGGATTAAATTAGCAGGCAAGCTGTTGCGAAGGATGCTCTTTGGGGTAACCTGAGGTCAGACCAGCATCCACCCTTCCCATCTCGGAGCAGACACAGAGTGGTTCCAGGCTTCTTGGTGCTTTAGCCTTTCCCTGGCTCTTTCCATCAGCCTTAACCTGGCAGAAGGTATTCTTAAAGTCCTTGGCTTAGTCATGTCACGTAATTGGGGGAGAAGCAAAAGAAAATTCTGCTAAACTGATTTTTTTTTCTTTTTTCCATGGCTGTCGGAAGCCCTCTTTCTGTCTGCCCCAGAATGTGTTATCTTTGGTGGAGAAGGCTGCGCTCGCACGCAGCGACTGTTTTCTGGATCTCTACAGATTGCCAGGTCACACCGTCAGCCCCAGTCTCTGCAGTCTAAACACTCATCTCCACAAAAAAAAAATCATATGTTCACAAGCCTTTCCACCTTTGCACGAGTCGGAGAGAAGGGTTGGTGCAAGAAGGGAAATAAACTCATTTAGAAAATAGTACCAGCTCTTCAATTATAGTTCAAACACACAGTTCCTCCTGAGGCTTTAAAAAAAGAATGAATCGCTGAAAGAAAATGTTTCCAGTGCTTTGTATTATTAACAGGTATTTTGATATCGCAAGGCTCAGGAGCTACATGTAGGGAGGCAGAAAGAAATAAGAGGGGGGGAAACCCCCACGTAGGACTTCATCGTTGTCTCTACCATTGGTAAAAAATATATGCGTGTTGGTTACGTTAAATTATTATTTATTTTTGCAGCTGTTATGCTGTGATTGAGATTTTCTTTCTGTGCAAAGATGACCTAGAGATTATTCAAATAAAAATATAAATTGTCCTGCTGGTGTCTAAATGGACCGGTTAAGCCTTGTCTCAAAGCTACTCTTCTCCAGCATCCAGTGCTGGGTGTTTTGTGGATCTTGGTGTTCCTTTGACTGTTCAACAGCTGCACAAGGGTGTTTAATCAGTGTGTTTCACCCGCTCTTACACGAACAGGCAAAGCTTTTCCTGGTGCCCTGTCAGTAATTCTGTCTTCTCTTTAATCCCAGGGACGGAGGCTTGGCCCCCGGGGGTTTGTCTGAAGTACGTCGGGGGAGACCAATTTGGCCACGTCAACATGGTGATGGTCAGGTCCCTGGAGCCCCAGGAGATCGCGGACGTCAGCGTTCAGATGTGCAGCCCCAGCACAGCAGGGATGTATCAGGGACAGTGGCGGATGTGCACGGCCACGGGACTCTATTACGGAGGTGAGTCATCCCTTTGCCACCACTTCAGGCTCTTCCTGATATTCCCATCACAGGGAAAAATGGAAATTCCTGACCCTTTGGAGATGCTCTTCCCGATAACCACGGGGTGAAGGTAGAAGGCTGCCAGCTCTGGGCCTAAATATAGAAAATAGAATAGAGAAAAGATCAAGTGAGCTGCTTTTGTTGTCTGGGTCAGCACAGGACTGTTTTCTAAACACTGGAACCAATTGCTGATTACACAAAGCTCTGAAAAAACAAAGGCACTTGCAGAGTTCTCCTGGAGACTGCTTCCCAGTCCCTCCTCAGGATTCTTTCCCAGTTTTCCAGCACTGAACATCGTGAACTACATACAGGCATAAAAATCTATTGAAGTGGCAAAAACCTCACCCGAGAAGTTTAGTTAAGGCCTGGGTTTTATTAGTATAACTTGGTGCGTGCACAGTGAACTGATTTTCTGTGTTTAAAACCCACTTTTTGGATATTCTTCCTGAAGCCTCACCCTGAGCCACCAACATCTTCATTCATTTGGAGCCTTTCAGTTGTTTTTAGCCAACTTTATACCGAGAACATCTTTGTGGCTGTTTTAGCAGCTGGGAGTATCCCGAGTACATGGGTTTGAGTGAGAGATGTTCGCACTCGGGAGTCAAAAATAGCTCTTAGAAACACAGGGTTTTTGGTGGAATTGTCAGCAGATGGAGGACTCTGCGGCGTCGGGGATGTGGGGATGTGGCTTTTCCTCAAAGAAAGGGCACAAATTCCCCCACGCAGGTTGATAGGCCAGTCCAGCTTGTGATACCTGTCACAAAAAGTGTGTTTAGAAAGCCTGACAATTTCAGATCTTACTGAGATTCCTCAAGTTGCACGTTTTGCAAGAAAATGACCTACAAATTCATATCCCTTGGGCTACCGAGCTCAGAGTCAAAAATGCCCTTCCCCGGTGATATAATTGACGACCTTTATGCTCGCTCTCCCCCGGTGGCAAAGCCCAGCAGCCGTGTTGAGGGCCTGGCAAGCGGCCGGGGTTGTTGCTGGGTGGATTTTTCACGCTGGTAGGGCTTTGGTAGCCCCGTGGCGAGCGGCGGGGCCGGGCGTTGCGCCGCGGGCGGGCAGCAGGGGGCGCTGCGGGGCCGCTCGGCCGCCGGCGGGGGGGGGGGGGGGCGGGGGGGGGAGGGTTCCCGTGATGCGGCGCTGGGCCCCGGCCTGGCCGGAGGCGTTAAAGGCCCGCGCGGCCCGTTACGCCCTGGAACGTTCTTTAGGCCCGTTTTTAGAAGAACGGCTGCGTTTGGAACAGCTCAGTTTGGATCTCCGCGCCGGGACCGGCACCCTCCGCCACCTCCGCCTGCGCGCCGCGGTGAGGCCTAGGCCCCGGGGGTCGGTTTCCCCTCCCCCCTCCGGATGGTGAATTGGGCGGTTTGGGGGCTTTAATAGTGCTTCAGAATGGGTTACAGCCCCGGCAGGGTGCCGGGGGGGCCTTGAGCAAGTTGTATTTTTGGAAGGTAAAAATCCCACGGTCTTTAATTGGGTCGTAAAACGCCAAGTAATGAGCCCAGCCCTGGGAAATGGGGGAGGTTCCGTCCATCCCTGCTGCTGGGGAAGCCAGGGTGGAAAAACCCAACAGCCAAAAGCTGCTCTCTGCTCCCCCAGGCTACCACCGGCAGCAGGAAAAGAGCCCCGTGTAGGTTAACACTTGACTGCAGAAAACCTGGAAGCAATTACAGTGTACCAGGAGGTGCTGTTATTAGATCTGCCGAGGTGAGAGGAGGTATTGCTGCTGTTCTTCCTCATTCTCCCTCTCCGGGCTGCAAAACAGAACTGGAGCACACTTAATGGCGAGGTGAAAAAAAAAGAAAAAAAGGGCAATAAAACTGAATTTGGTTACATATCAAGAATTATCTTTATGTAAATAGGCCATAATGTTTGCATGGAGTGTAAATGAAATGGTAGGTAAAATAACAATCTTATCTGCGTACAAGAGACGGACATGCACTAGGTAAGAACAGTAAATATGTTTCTTATTCTAACCAGTCGTTTGCGAATTTGTGCAATAGTCTACCAAGCCTGGTTATCTTATCCACCTACTGTGAGTGTTTTGGAACAGGAACGGAGATACTTTGGAGTGAGTTGTTACAGATATAATTGCCTTCTAAGTCACCCTTTTGTCGTTTTATTTGAACAGTCAAACCTTTCAAGGCTAAACAAAAAACATTGCATTTCCTTTACCATCAGAGTAGAAGACTGGCAGTGATATCTCCTGGCTCTCATTTCATTCTTGCTGCGTAGCCTTGGATAAAATCACTTGAGGTTTTCTTTTTTCAGTGCATCCTATTGGTAATGTGAAATACGGAGCATCGAGTTGTCGCATCAGTTTGTTTATTAGCTGGTTCATGTAAGTTCAGTAGGAATAAAACTTGCCTGGTTTTCTTGAAAAATTGGACACTAAATTAGTATTTAACCAGTACTTCTGCTGCTTCATAAACGTGTATTTTCAACAATCAGTCTTTGTTCTTGCTATTGTAAAGGATGGAATTTACGTTGTTTTTCCTCCTGGCCCCTTCCTCAAAAACTTCATCTAGTGACAACTCAAATGTCTCTCTTTCTCCACAGATGTCATCTGGGTGATCCTCAGCGTGGAAGTTGGAGGACTTCTAGGTGTAACACAGCAGCTGTCATCCTTTGAAACAGAGTTCAACACGCAGCCGCATCGCAAGGTAGAAGGAAACTTTAACCCATTCGCCTCTCCACAGAAGAACAGGCAACCAGATGAAAACAACCTAAAAGACCCTGGGGGTTCCGAGCTAGGCACAATCAGCAAAAACACATGGGGGCCTGCTCCTGACCAAATCGAACAAGATCAGAATGGACTGTCACAAAACTCTGTAAATCTCTCCCCCAGCAGTCACTCGAACAACTTGTCGGTAGTGACATACAGTAAGGTAGGTGCCCTGGGAGAACAGGAGAATGGGTAGGTGATGAGACCCCTCTATGTAATAGTTCTTCGTTACAAACTGCAAAAGCCCTTCCCTTCTGCTTCTGCCAGACCTGCTAAGGAAGGTTTTGAATTTGACTGTCTGACTCTGCCAACTCCTCGTGTTATATCAAAATACTTTTGCCTCTGATAGACTTTACCAGATCCACCTTTTTGGTTTTTTGGGTTTTTTGGTTGTTTTTTTTTTTTTGCTTCAAGTCCTTCTTAAAATTTATATAATCTTGTCTGGGTGCTGTAACTATTAGTGGCTGGAGCCTGCTCCGGTTGCGTGTGCAAATAAGTCAAAATATCTCTCTAGATGTGCTCCTGAGTTTTACATAATTTTGAAAAGAGTAGAAAAAATAATCACACCCCCAAACCCTAAAATTAACCAGATAACTTCTTTTTAGCTGGTGTGGGGAGACTACAGAGCTCAACATTTTGATCCCAGAAGCTACCTGTCAGGAACAGTCAATCGAAGGACTATTCCTGTCTGTGTCCTTGTCTTGTTTATAATTGTAGGTGACTTTTAAATTCTCTTTACTTTAAATCTCTTTCAGAAGCTTGCTTGGTGGATGCTATATGAGTCTGAGTGATATTTTGACTGTTTTTATTTGCTTGTGTGTGAAAAATGAATTGCAGGATTATTTACAATTCAGAATCCACCTGTTAATGCAGCCAGTATGTGTAGGTGTGTACTGTCGTATGTCAAACTAGTTTGATTTTTAAAATCCTTTAAAAAAATGCTTTACTGTACTTTAAGCAGGCTGTGTAGGACAATAACACTTGGTTGATGAATGACTTAATAAAGCCCTAATATTAGTTCACCTACAGCACTTTAGCTCCTACCTGGATGAACTGCCTGTCCTCTACCAGTGGATCATATTTTAGTGACCTACTTTGCACCAGGGCTATGCATTTATTTTTTTTTACTGATGGCATGCGCGGGATTAACTGTTTGACAGACTCCCAATCACCCTTCTTGTGTTTTGCACCCCAAACATAAATTGCTATAAGCTGTATTGGCTCCTGCTTCAAGATTCTTGCTCACTAAAAGTGAAATGGATGGCTTGGGAAATGATTGAAAAAAAAATAAAGCCTTTCACCTATAAGTTCAAATCCAACCTGAATTAGCGGTGACTGAAAGCCACTACCTTTTCAGTGGTTGCTTGGAGGATAGTGGTGTTCCCTGAAGAGACAGATGTGGTTTTTTGACTGCAGAAGCCATCTGTGTGTGGATACAGCTTCTCTGCGTAAAGTCTTCTCGGGTGCTTCAGGTGGGGAGTGCTGCCTCGTGGCTGTTGTGTGGATCCCAGCAGAGATTGGTGACAGCTCTATGTGTCCCTTAATGAAAAAATAAAAATCAGTTACCAGCTACAGCTTTGGTGAGATACTGGACTTAGCCAAGCCTTTTGTAGCGAAAATGTTAGGTGTAATTTAGGTGGGAAAACTCAATTCCACATTTGGTGGCCAGCTTTAGGCTGGAGGTGGCTTTTTTTTCCCCTGTTGCCTGTTTTCTGAGTGCAGAGCTTGGCAATTACTTCACAGCTGATTTGCACTTGCAGGTGGATAGATGTGGAGCTGCTAATACGGGCTCTTCTGAGAAGGTTCCTGTGTAGAAATCCTGGACGTGAGGTTTTGGCAGTAACATGGCCTTGAGGTTTCACCTTCCTGGTGAGAGTAGAGCAGCGTGGCCACCAGGAGGTGACAGGCACCAGCAGACTCTCCTGGCTGAGGAGTGGATGCTTTGCCTTTCCTAAGAATGTAGGTGTAAGAAACCAATACGTATGGGACATAGCAAAGGTCATTTGTACTATGGAAAAGCCAAAAAGGAGAGTGAAGCCCTACCAGAGAGGATTTCACTAAATTTAAGTAAGCTTATTTAGCTAGTGACCCAAAGTTCCCCATCAGTACTCTTTGGAGATGTGAGCCATTAGAATCTAACCTCAGATACAGGCTAGGTGGCCTTTCTCCCTTTCTTTTCGTTGTTGCTTTGGGTTTTTTTTATTTCCTTTTGTATTTACAGAATATTCTTGGGTGGATTTGAGGTGGATTATCTGAGATAAAAGTAGAAATTGTGTTTCTTGCTTAATTCAGAAGGGATAACTTTATGGTCCTTTTTGGAGATGGGGTGGGGTATGTGAAAGCTCATTGATTTCTGAGGTTTTTTTCATCTCTACTGCAGTGTTTCTGTTTGTGATATAACAAAACAAGTTAGCTTTTCCCTTGGAGGCTGTTATTAAGGTAGGTCTGAAGATCAGAGTCCTGTTCCAGCCTTGCCCTTCCTGTCCAGGGCAGGAGATGTTCTGCCATAGACGTTGGTACGATCCTGTTTCTGCAGTGAACGATTCTGAGGAGGTTTGATATCCTGGATACTCGGTTTTGTTTCAAACAGCCAGGTGAATGTGCTCACCTCCCCTGGCGTAGATCTGTCCCTGTCGCATGCCTTCTTCCTGCCAACTGAAAATCCTTCTGGAAAAGAAGATATTTAATGTTTTTTTCTAATAAGTGGTAAGGTGTAAGCAGGATACCCAACTGCTACTGAGGCAGGAAGGGGCTTATTAGAGGTGATGTCAGAAGTATTAACCCACCCCATCAGCAGATGGGTTCTGGTACCTGTTAGGAAGAGCTCTGTCTGGCCCATCTTCCCCGGGGACTTGACCTGTTCTCTGCTGCTTGAGAGGGGTAACCAAAACCACTGCATTTGGAGCTGTTTTGTGATTGAATATTGACGTGAAAGGCTTTATTTGAAGTTCCTGGAGCAGACAAAAGAATTCTGTGTGTTGGTTACGTAGTTGCTCGTTAGGATTCCTGGATTTTATTTGTCTTGGGCAGGACTTCTAATACTGTTGTCTGCTTTTGTGTACCTGGAGAATGGAGTGAATCCCTAATTTTGACACACCATTTGGTGAGATATAGCAAAGGGAAGGGTAAGGTCTAGTTAAGGTGTTCAGAAGGACCTATGTCCTGTATTTAGAAGCAATGTCAGCCCTGAAATATTTCTCAGATCACCGTGGAGGCTTCCTCTCTGCCGAGAGATCCTGAAGAACCCTGGTCATGCAGTTGCTTGAGACCATGGAATCTTTGAGATCAAACTAGCAGTTTCTGGCATCTGCAGCTGTAAAATGTACTAGAAGTTGCCAGACCTTGTCTGTATTATTCTCCCTCCGGTGCAGCTGAGCAGGTGTGACTTGTCCTCTGAAATTCCCCCTTGGAGTCAGGATCTCGGTGACACTGATGTGCCATCTGCTGCCAGATTAGACAATATATCAGTGTTTCACACGTGGAAACACTCAAAATGCTTTTATACGTGGTTTAGATGCTCTGCTCACTGAAGCAAACTTCTCTAGAAAAAAAAAAGAACCAAGATGCTGAATTTCCTGTAAGCAGATGTGATATGGTTGAATCAAAGTGACGGTGACCTTTATTGCTGCTGTAGCGTACACCTTGCCTGGGTCCACCCTGCCCACCTTATCCAATAAACTGCTGGAAGGTTGTAGATCAGGATCTGTGTTCAGGGCGTTGCTTTACGCATGTTGTTGTTCTCTCTATTCCCAGTAGAGTTTTTGCATGTTCTTAGAATTAAAGATGTGCTTAAGTGCAGGACAGGATGCTTATCTCGGGATGCGGATGAGCTGTATTAGAGTCCAGATATACCCATGCATGGGTATTTTATTCTCCTCTTTGGCAATGGCTTTCTCTCTGTATTCTCGAGAGAGATGAGGCTAATATAGCTTCCTTCTATGTACTGGCTCCTGTCTCATAGCAACCCTGTCGAGGTCACTGCTGCTCTCTTGTGACAGTCTTTTACATTAAAAGTGCAAGATGCAGTCTTACAGTGCCTGGGGAATTAGAGTTAAATTTCTTAACTAAGGGAAAAACATAGAGGTTTAAATGTCTGAAAAGATCTGAAGTGCATAGCCATATACTGACATTCAGATTGTACTTGTCACCTGTATGTAAAAAAAATAAATATATATATCTCTAAATCTATTGCCCGTATGGATTGAGGAATTGCTGTTTTCTGTGTAACACAGAAAACTGCATGTAGAAGTTCTGATTCTGCAAAGATTTGCTGGTATAGAACAATTTACATGGACACCACAACAGCAGAGGGGGTTCTACAGCTCATCTGGCGTTAATCTCTTCGGTGTGTTGCTTGCGCTGCTCTCAAAGACACGATGAAATACAAGCATACTTGGAGTTCATAAAATTAAAATCTTAACACCTTTTTTCCTGCTCTACTTCTGCTCCCTCTTGTACTTCATCCTGTGTGGAGCCAAACTCTGATCTCTGCTACTTGACAGCTTTCTGTTCGTAAGGGGAGATCAAACCGCTCTCTGTCCTTAGAGCCTTTAACTGGCTTCCCCTCTCTGAGTGTAAAAGTTGCTGCTGCTTCTGGATGTGTGCTTCTTCTGCATCAGGGCACTCCAGTTTGCCTGCTTTTGGGGTACCTCTGTAAACTTTAGACACATTTTTCCACTGGGAACTAGTTGGGTACCAAACTAGTGGGTAAGGAAGATGCCCCAACACTGTTTGCTTCCACGTAGAGGAGAAGCTCCTTCCATCCTGGTGTCTGGGCTTCAGCCTGGGCTGGTTACCACATGCTGAAATGAATTTAGAACAAAGTGGGAGAGGGTTGAGCTCGGAACTACCATGGCTGCTCTGGGACAGCCAGGCTGCTGCCTAGCATCTGTGGGCCAGACTGGTGTTGCATGAGCTGGTTTGCTTCTCTGGTGATGGACTAATGTGTTTGGGTGCTGCATGTTTGCTCAGCCATGAAACCCCCCAGTCCCTGTGCTTTTGGACTGTGGGAAATGTGAGATAATCTGATTTATTTTTTTTTTTTTAGCTTCACTTTGCTCCATTGCAGGCCAACAGAGTTTCCCTGATCTTTTATCTCAGCAGACTAAAAGCACACGATCGATTAAGTTACAGAGGGCTAAGGTTTTTTGCATGGTAACTGAATCGTGTGCCCCAGCCCTCGTGTTCTCCATCAGCTCCATCTCAGCCCGTCCTGCCCGCGGCCGCGCCGGCAGCAGGTTCTTCACTTCTCGACCTGCCGGGCCGTGTTTGCACAGCGTGTGTGGAATGAAACAAAAAAAACGTGCTCAATCTGTTGTTCTGTTTGTGTTGGGTCTCTGTGAGTCAGTGGGGAGACCCGTGCGTGGTTGGGAGCAGCGCTGGGCAGGAGGGGCCGAGGGGCCGGGGCTGTCGGTGCGCACGGGAACACTCCTGTATGGCTTCAGCTCTGCATCACAGACTCCTCTCTCTCTCTGTACCTTTTATCCATCTTGACTCAGTCATGAAGGTGAAATAAAGATAGCTGTTTGAAAGCCTGTGTGGTGATGGTTTATGAAAGATTAACTTGATTTTATTTCTAGCACAGGTGCCTTCATTTAAAGAGCTCAGTATTTACAGAGGCTTTTAACTTTCCCAGATGTCTCAATTCCCTTCTAGATACAGAAGTCAAACGATAATTTATACCAATAATTGTCATGTAGAGCCTTTTCTTGAGAACACATGGTCCTCTATTCTCCCATATTTATCTGTATGAATAGCCAGTGTCCTTTCACTTGCAACTTAGCAATTACTTCTGTGGAAGATATTGGAGGAACTGAAAGTAAATTTGCAAAGCTGCAGCTGAGCTTTTCATCAAGTCAGTGATCTCATTTGGAGAATGGAAGGGAATTCACCAAAAATAGTGTGAATAATTCTTCAGTTGAAATAACTCGGGGGGGAAAAACTGCAATTGTATGCAGAATTATTTTTGCATGTTTCTGATGTAAAATATTGCATATGAGGGATAATTAGTCTTGAAAATGTTGTATAATGGGGATTGGTATTTGCATTGCAGCAGATACCCGGCGTTCCCAGGTATCAGGACACTATTACACTGTGTGTGATGAATAAATGTAATGTGAGGGAATTGCCCTGCAGAGAGCTTGCATTTTAGGAAAGGAAGAAGAAAGAGCATTTCCTGAAGGGGAGTAAGAGTTTCTTGCTCAGAGTCTCATGTTAAACCACGTCTAAAATCGCAATCATAAAGAAACACTTGAGTTATAATTTTGTAAGTTCTCGTGTACGCTAATAAATCTGATGGGTAAGTGAAATGCAGTGAAGAGCAGCAATCCCAAAAGCAAAGATTTTGGGGCTTTTTTCATTGCATCAGGAGAAGGTAACCTTGGTCCCATATTCTGGGAATGTTGTAGGAATCACAAGAGCAGCTCGTGTAGGGACGGCAGCCTGGGACGCGCAGGGTGTAGTGAGTGGTACAGAGCTGTATATACTTAGTAACCTGACTCTCTGAAGGTGAGCTAAATTCTGCTTTTAATTAACACAAGATTAGCATAATCGTGCAGCTTTAAATTACATGCTACAGAAAACAGTAGCCGAAGATCCAGAGGGTTTCGCTGAAAAGAGGGATAACAGCATTTTCCTGGGGTCTCTGCACACAGAGGGACTGATGGACTCTTCTCCTGCCTGACGTTAAGCTGAAGGCTCTGGCCCGTGTGCTGATTAACTGCTAATTCTTTGATGTCACGGGGTGATGCAGACGCTCAGCCAAGGAGGTTGTGCCTGTGACATAAACCATGAGACACAGGGAGGGTTCGGGGCCGGCTCCGCGGTGGCCCCAGCAGAGGGAGCAGGTGACTGGGAGAACTGGGAGAGCTGGGGGTGCTTCCCGGGCAGTGCCTGCAAAGTCTTCTCTAAAGATGGAGCAAAGTTTGGCAAATGTGTCCGTACAGGTAATTGGCAACAAATCCTGGTTTTGTTCTGTAGAGCAAAAAGCACAATAGCTTAATCCCACTGAGGTGAGACTGCTTAGGGTCTTGCTTATACGTTGCTTTCCTTCTGTGTCCTTTGAGGGGTTTTCGTGTGCTTACATCATTTTAACATTTCACATCTGTTCTTCCCCTTCCTCCTGTTTCAGTGACTGTGTCTTTTTTGGAAATGTCGAATTATCTCAGTCTCGTGATGTTGGTGGGAGCTTCTCCCTTCTGAGGTGATCTCTTGCGCTGGAGTCTGCTGGGTTTTATCCTTTGAAAAGCATGATTTACAGACTGGGAACACAACGTATTCCTAGGGTAGAAGCGTGTTTGTTTTTCCATCGCTTGCACGTATTTCTGTCTGCAAACAGCAATTTCCAAGCTCCCAGTCTTCCGTGCTCCCAATGAGGTTCATGAGATGTCCTGTTTTGTCTGCTAATCCCCCTCTCTTGGTTGAATTTTGAGACCTGCTGATAGATGCTTCATTTTGCTATTGTCTTGTATTTAGCCACATCTGAAAGAATTAACGTTTACGAGCTGTAGCAAGATTACAGGCTTCTTATAGCCTTTGCTTTATACCATAGATATACAAGAGAGCTCTTGAAGTTGGTTTTTTGATGAAGTTGATCCTTTCTTTATATGAGTCATGTTGAAGACTCTTTGCTTCGTGTTTCTGTGGGTCCTGCAGTGAGGTTGTTACAGAGTTGTAGGAATAAAGTTATAGTACAGGTTGGGGGTGACCTGCTGGAGAGCAGCTCTGAGGAAAAAGACCTGGGAGTCCTGGTGGACAACAGGATGGCCATGAGCCAGCAATGGGTATTTCCTTTGAGATTTGCCCTGTTAAAGGCAAAATGGTGAAAACTGATGTCAGGGCTTCATGTAAAGACTGAGAAGGACTTTGTGGTAATTGGGCTGTTGGTTGTCTACTCATCAGCATGCGGGAAAGAAGCTGGACTGGGTTAAAAAAAAAAACCTAAACATTTGCATAATGGTCTTCCGACTGTGACAATGAAATATAATGAGCTTGTCTCACTTTTGACCCGAGTGTGTGTCTGGAGGATTCTGTGTGTGGCTTGTACCTTCGTCATTGTGACAAACTTTATATCCCTGTGACTCGGGAGGTCTCTTGCCTCCCCGTCGGCCGCTCTCTTCTGCTTCCTGATGGAACCCTGGAGAGCTGATTTGAACAATGGAAATTACAAAAAGGAGTTCCTGTTAATTTGAGACCTGTTACTAGATCTGTCATTTAGGTGACTCACTTCAGGATGTAAAGGAGGGAAAATTGATTCTGTAGTAAGCATTTTTATTCTTTCTGGTTAAACGCAGTGGTTGATTTTTTCACTTGAGGAAGAAGCTTATTATCTTGAGAGTGTGAAAGAGGCAGTTGTGAGAACGTGGATTTCCAAATCTTGATTATTTTTCTTAAATAGACACTTCTACCTGTTACAGCCTCCTACTTTAATGTTTGCTGTAATCTTTACAATAGACTTGTGAAACTGCAGTTGCTTGGCCTCACAGGTATTGTAGCATCTATAGGGGATTTCTTCCTCTAGTGTAGAAAATACAAGTTACTTTGTGGCCCAGTAACCCCTGGCTATTACCTGCCCTAAATAACACCTGAAAGAGGTAAGTGGATAAAATCTGACATCTCTGGGGAAAGCAGCTAAAAGCACCCAAACCTTTGTTTTAGGTGTGTTTCATGAAGCTGGACAACGAAGATCACGCTGGGTAAACGGTTGTGTTTGGTTCAGAAGCCCTGGGACGGGACGGTGGTTTTTAGGTGTGCACTCATCGCTTGTATTTCTTGCCTATTGAAATTGATTATGTCTCCAACTTTCTTTCAGGGTTTCCACGGTCCTTATCCCTTCGGACAGTCTTAAAACACACAAAAAACCACAAAACGGGTATCAACAAGCGGAGGATTTAACAAAGAACTGACTTTTGGGGGAAGGGAGGGGGATTCATGTGGCAGACACAACGTGGACCCCCCCCTTCTCTGCCTCTGGGTTCTGGATAAAGAAGAAAATACAAAAGCCCAGTAACTTAAACTTAGCTGTTTCCAGAGGAAGATTCAAAATCTAAGTATGCATGTGTGAATGCTGGATTTCAGGAGTGTTGTTAAATGCTATGAGAGAAAATATACCAACACCGTGGGTTGTTTTTTTTTTTTTTTTCTTTTTAGAAATCATTCTCACACATAATTAGGTAGCTTAAAAAGAAGTTTAAAAAATGAAAATGAAAAAGCCATCTTTAAAAAAAATATTTTGCCTACAGAGCGGTTGTAGTTTGAGCAAATGTTTAATTTCTGTTTGTTTCTTGTTCATAATTTTTTTTTTAAATAAGGGACAGCGTGCATTTTTATGGAACTGTCATGTTTTGCTTGCTACGAATGGGAATTTGCTGAGCATCTTCTGGGGTTTGTGCAGTGACTTCTCTTTGTCGGACATTTTTTAATGACAGGTTGGGTCTGCGCCCAGCTCTGCAGTTTTAATATCATCTGCTGGTTTTAGTTACCAACTTTTTTTGTCTTCTTTTATTTCTCTTTTGTGGTTTTTTTTTTTTTTCCTTCTCCTTTTGGTTTGGGTGTTGCTGTTAGTTGTCCTGCATGTTGTTGGAAACCGTGCTGAAGACCAGGTCTCGCTTTCAAAGTTGGGGAGAAAGACTCTGGGACTTCTAGGATCACATGGAGGGCTCCTTCCCTTCCCCTTGTACGTGGAGTACACACAAATACACACCCATATTAAGAAGAAACAAGATTTATTAAAGTTCCAGAGCTGTCCTATGTGGTTAGCATTTAAAAAAAACCTTTTTTGTTAACTCTTGATGTACAGTAGCTGTGCCTAGAGCAACCGAGCAAGCGTCTCCGTCTTGTGCCAAGAGGAAACTTCTTCTGTAGCTGTAACTCACCCGGTAGTAGTTGCAAAGCTTTGCAAAAGTCCTTTTAATTTTGAATCTCCCATCTCTTTTATGGAGTATAAGTTTGCATTCATTTCTCCTGTGATAAAGTACTAGCTTAGAGGCTAATTGTTTGCGTTTTTGAATGCAGAGCAAGAGTTAGCACCATCAGCTGGATCCCGCGCTGTCGCCTTGTGTTCATTCGCCTTTCTCCTCCTGGCTCGTTGCTTCGCTGAGGCTCTTCCCTTCTCCAGGGGCTCTCCAGGGCTTGGTGTCAGAGCAGGGACTGCTCCTCTAGAGACACGGGTTGCTCTGCTCTTCCTCCAGCGTATCTTCCTTCAGTTAATGGATTGGGAAGGGCCCGTGTGAGGGGAGGGAGAAAAGCCTCAAGTGCTGTGGTGGCTTTCTGAAGTGCTGTGTCACCACAGATCCCACTGAAGGGGAGCGAGGTGAGGGGACACCATTTTATTCAGAAACCTGGACAAGGCTGGAACAGCCATCTGCCAAAGATGCAGTGATATGCAAAGCTCCCACTTCCTTCTTCCAGATCTTTCCAGTGAAGACTCTTGTTCTCCTTGCTGGAGCAGAGCGTAGGCTTGTGCATGGTGTGTGGCTTTACACTGGTTGCTCTTTAATAGTTGTATTTTCTTGGTTGGTTTTGAATGGGGCCTTCATTTTCATTGCAGCTACCCAGAACACGCAGTTACCTTAGTGCATACAGGTGGATCTCGTGGAGGACAGGGGAAGCTCCTTCTATCCAGCAGAGGAAGAATCGGGCCATTGATTTTGGTTGCATTTCAGAGGTTCAGTTGTTAAAGATCATTGTTATCTGGAGTCTCCCTTCAAAAATCTGTTTGCTGGGAGAAGCAAGTACAGTGTGAGAAGTTATCTGCATCAAAGTGGCACTGCAGGGCTTGGACTGGTACCCATTTACACATCTCAGTAGCTTGCTGGAGCTGGGTGATGTTGAGATCCGGAGTGAAGCCATGGAAGGTGGTGCTGTGCTGCCCACCTTGGGTAGCACTTGGTTCTTGTCCTGGAACATCGCTTTGTCCCAGATTAGTTCCTCCTCTCGGCACTCAGCGTAGGGAATGACTTGCACCACTGGAGAGTAGCATGGGCGAGCAGATTCTTTCTTGGTTTCCTCCTTTCTGAACAGGTGGCTTACGTGACAAGTTCTGAAGGCATGAACCTGACCATCACCTCTTGCAGTGCTGCTGCTTCCCTTCTGAAGGCATCCATAACACCAGAGGCTGCGCTTTGTCCAACTGAAAAAGCGATTCCTTATCTTTAGTAGCTCTTTTTATCAGCTGTCTAGTGGAAGGGGGAGAAATGAAGATCTGAGTTTGTTTAGCTGGTGCTGCAACCTTTGCTGTGTGTCAGCTGGGGCATCTGGGAGACCCTTGGAGACCTGCACGCTGCCTTTCTCCTGCTCCTCCACGTGTGCTCCTCCCGGCTATAACGGCTGCCCCATTCGTGTTCCTGTGCTGCTCCTGAGGCTGAATTTTCCTTTTCTTGAGAAAAAAAAACCAAACCAACTTGCATGCACCCCAACTAGTCGTGTGCTTTCCCACTCAGAAGGCACTTTGTTCTGTGCAGACTTGAATTCTCTCTCCTCTAGAGTGTTTTCAGTCTGGAGTCCTTGTCATGAAGGGTCACTTACTCCAGGGTGTGCAGAAGGGCAGGGCCAGAGCCCAGTTGCTGCTGAAAATCCTGCACCCTCTCGCTGCTCCCGTCGCCTCTTCCCCGGGGAGCCCAGCCCAAGTGCTCCCTTCTGGGAACGATCTCTGCCAACGACCACGTGGAGCTCTGGATGCTCTGAGGGTCTGGGGAGTGGAGCCCTGGCTGTGACAGTAGGAGAATGTTTAAATTCATGGCTGCTCTACCTCCGGTTTTCCCTCGAGTTAAAAACTGTTTCAGTGAGGCCAAAGGTGGTTTTATCTCCTCTGGTTCCTTGGAGCTTAGCGCTGCAGCCGGCCCTCAAATTGCTCTTGCTGTCAGGTTTCCAGCTTTTAAATAGGGGGATTTGAGATGTGTTCAGCAAAGCTCTTTCCAGGTGACTTCAGGGCACGGTGATTGGACTGGTTTCCACTGGGCTGATGCGTTCAGACTCTCGGGGTTTTAACATCAGAGCCATGAAACAAATAGCCTGGTTTTTCAGAAGTGCTGAATGCCAAAGATTTTGGTGAGCATGAGGTGTGTGTGGGAGCTCGGGTGACCTGGTCGAGGTGAGTTAGGCAGGCAGAACTCAGCCCTGTTGGAAACGGGAGGAAATCCTTACTGGGATGAGACTGGTGAACCAGTAAAGAGGCTGTTACCCCAGTGAGGCTGGTGTTCCTGACTGGGGGAGGGATGGGGCTGGTATGGGAGGGTGCAGGGATGGAGAGGCTGCAACTGGCTCCAGATTGATGAACACCCATCTGTCGTGAGGTCCTGAGGAGGAGGGAAAGAGAGATCTTCCTTACCCCCCCACCCCTCCAAAAGGAAAAAGATAAGATGGAACATCTCTGAGGGTCTCTGAATGGATTGTGAGCTGCTTGGGATGGCTCTTATTGCTAATACGAGTTGAGCAGTGGCAGCCCAGGCCCCCCCTCTCCCAGCCTGGGCAAACTGGAGGGTGAAATCCCCAAGGTTACCCCCAAACAGGTAACGCTGGCTGGGGGGAGAGCCAGAATCCGCTGCCCCCATCTCAGGAGGATTGGTTTCAGAGCCCTGCAAGGGTTTGGAAGATGTGGGTCCCCCCCAGCAAGGGGCAAAGCCGCATGGGCAGAGAGAGCCCGGGCAGGAGGGCAGCCGGGGGCTGCAGGGTTAGGAAATGCACGCTGTCCCACCTCTGGGTTTCTGTTGTGTGTTTTAATATTATTTTTTTTTTTTCCGTGTGTGAGTGCGTGGGTGGTTCTGCAGCCTGTCTGTTCTCTCCAGGGGGAGTGCATGTGTAGAACAGGATGGTGTGTTGCCTCATTGAGTCTGGGAGAAGTCCTATGATAGCACATTGGGGGTAAAAATAAAGGAAGCTTTTTCCTTAATGTATAAATGAATATTTGTATGATTAAATTAACACAGAAAAAAAAATGTTCTGTAGCTGTTGAGAGTTTTATTGAAGCTGCAAAACCTTATGAATCTGTCATCTTGTAGTTAAATGTTCCCAGCTTGCTTCTATCTCCAGGGTGTTTCCAGACACTAAGGCACAGTGCCTTGAACCCCAGCCTAGCCCTGTCTTTACCCCAAATCGCTTTAAATCAAAACAAATCCATTGTATAATCTTTGCAGAGGACCACAAAGATGATGAGGGGCCTGGAGCATCTCTTAGGAGGCAAGGCTGAGGGACTTGGATCTTTTTAGTCTGGAGAAGAGAAGGCTGAGGGGGGAACTGATCAACGCCTATAAATACTGAAAGGGTGGGTGTCAGGAGGATGGGGCCAGTCCTTTTTCAATGGCACCCAGCAACAGGACAAGAGAAAATGGGCACAAACTCAAACACAGGAAGTTCCATCTAAACATGAGGAGGAACTTCTTTCCTGTGAGGGTGGCAGAGCCCTGGAGCTTTTTGTGAAGGGCGATGGGGGAGAAGAGGCTGTGAAAAGGGGAGGGGGTTCACCTCAGCATCTTTCTGGAGGAGGATTTCCCCCACTGGGGCTGCACTGGGTGGTGCCAGTACAGACCATTACATCTGGTTATACTTGTTCACCAACTTGGCGGTGGATGTCCCTCCTTAGGAGATCAGGTAAGTTCTCCACGATAATGCTGTCCCAGGGCAGGGCGAGGGGGTGGTGGGGGCTCAGCCCTGGCTGGGGATGGAGGTGGGCACCCCCTTGGCACCGCTGCCCGCCCCTTCCAGCAGAGCATGGGGCTGGAGTGGGAGGGGAGGTGGCACCGAGAGGTGTGAGGAGGAGTTTTAGTGGTCCTCATGTGGGGGCGACCAGCACAGAGTCCTTCAGGGCCCCCTGCCTGGCTGGGTGGTGTCCTGGTGCTGGGCTGAGCCCTGGGCACAGCGTGTGGCGATGCTCTGGGCTTCAAACAGCAGCAGCTCAGCCCCGCTGCTTCACCCCTCTTCAGGCACAAATTTTGAAGGCAGAAATTTTGGCTTTTTCCTTTCTTCCTATCCCTAAGGGAGTATCTGCTGCTCCTGTACACCAGGGTGGGGGTGCGTGAAGGTCTCTGGTGGACACCTGCATGGCCACCTCGGGCTGATCCCATTGCCCAAGGCGGCCCGTACCACTCAGGGCACCTGGCCCAAGCCTCTCCCTGTATAAACTATCTATATAAACTGCTGTGGCACAGCTTAGCCGAAGCTTTTCCTTTGCTTACATGTGACTTTGTCGCTAATCCTCGCAAAAAGCCTCGGTCTGTACGCGCTGGGTTTGCTTTTGAAGGTTTGAATAAACGCCTGGAGCTTTCATGTGCTGTTTGAGCTCGACTTGAAAGCCTCACTGGGAACAGACATCCTGCTGCCTCTGCCTACGGGTATTTATTTTGTGCCTCGAAAAGAATGCGCCCCTTGAGCTTCTCGGTGCTCTGGGGTGTCTCTTGGACGGCTCTGTTTGGGGAGCTTGGGGTTGCCTCCCCTCCTCCCTGCCCAACTTTTCATTTACTCCTTATTTGCTTGAAAGAATCTGTTTGCCTTTAGGGTTGCAACCCGTGGAGGTTCGCCAGCGCGGGACAATGCCATCGCACCTCCCAACGCTGTCTCCTGAGCGGGCAAATAACTCCAGGGATGGCTGTAGGGGAGGTTGTCCCCCCCGTCACCATCCCCGCGGGGTGACAAGGCAGGAGCCAACTCAAACTCCTGCCGCGGTCACCCCCAAACTGCTTGCGTTTGCTTTTTCTGCTTGTTTGTTATTTTTAGGGGAAGCAGATAGTTGCTCATGAAAAGTTATAAAAATAATTCTGGTTTTAAGCAGCTCTTTTTTCGCTCCCTGAAGCCGTGCTGTGGTGGGCGGGAGGATGTTCTCTGCTGTGTGTGTGATGAGCTGCAGCGAGGAGGGCAGGGATGGGCAGTGCCCAGGACGGACGGGCACCGTCCCCCAGTCCAGCCTTGCAGAGCAGGATGGGTCCCAGACCCTCCCCAGCCTCACTGCGCCGCCTCCCAAATCACAATCACAGAGTGTTTGGGGTTGGAAGGGACCTTAGAGACCATCTTGTCCCCCTGCAGGCGGGGGCTCGGGGGCTCCAACGCTGTGTCTTCCAGGAGCAGCAGCTGTACCTGCAGCAGGGGATCTTATTATGTGATCTTATTATATTTTTATTACTATTTTTCTCCCTCCTTCCTTCTCTGTCCACTCACTGGTGTGGCAGGCAGCCCCCAGTGCTCCGTAGGATGCTCAGGGAGGGATTTGTGCTTCGCCTCTCCCTTCTCTGCAAATCCTTTGGGGATGTACAGTGGAATATTACAGGGCCGAGGGGGAAAGCAGGACGTGCTGGTGAGGGGGATGCTGTGAGGACATCCTTTGGGAAGGATCCGGGATCTGTGTGGGGTCAGGAATAACTTTCAGTGCAGGCTTTCTCTGGAGGCTTTCTGCAACCTTTAATCTGTCGTTGGAGCGCTCTGGCCATGTGTTAGTTGGAAAATCCCCAGTTAAACAAATTATTTAAGGAAATCTAATCTCAAACGCTTCCTACCCCATTCATAAACCAGCTGAGCAGTAAAAGTGCCCGGTGGAGACCTGGGGAGGAAGCAGATGGTACGCGTGGGGAAGGACCAGCCCTGTTTGCCCCACGGGAGGCTGAGGGCTCAGCTCCCCAGGGCTGGCGTAAGAGCGGTCCCACCTGTAGCCTGGCCTTATTTTGATCGTGTCTTCCCTGTAGCAGTGGTACCTTCCCAATAACTTCAAGGGCTTAAGTGGAGGGTGGGGTGGGGGGGGCGGGGGAAGTACTTTTTTGCACCTATTTACAAGTGGAGTAAGGGGAGCAGCACCCTGAAGGCAGCTCGGCTGTGCTGTGAGTCGGTGACACCATAAGAATCATGGCTCTGTCTTCTGCCACGGGGACAGTGTCAGGAAAAGGGTGATGCTGGGACCTGGGTGGAGGGGTTGGGCTGGACGAGGTGTCCTCTGGCTGGAGGAAAAGCTCATGGCTTGGCTTTTACACTTCAAGAGGTTCCCAGAGGCAGCAGTTCTGTCTCCTGCCGGTCAGGGGTCTATGTTTGAACACCCTCTGCGTAAAACCAGTTGCGTGACCAGTTTCCCAGAGGCTCCCGTGGGCTCCTTGGGCTCTTCTCCCAGCCCAGGGCTGCTGCTGCTCAGGCTGAGGGTGTTTGAACAACCCTGAGGCTGGAGATGGGACCTGATTATTCTCCTTCAGCGAGTGGTGTATTTTTTTCCAGCAGTCAAGCGCCAGCTCTTCATCTCCAGGGCTGTGCTAGATCGGCTGTTCATGGGAATTTGTTAAGGAGCTCTACAAATGAGGATAAAAGCCTTCTCGAGAGCTTTCCCAGTTGCTGGCAGGGCTCAGCCCTGGGCTGACTCCGTGTCCTGGTCGAGGTGTCCATGCTGCCTGCAGGAACGAGCCGAGGGATGCTGATGCTCCTCCAGGATCACGGTAAAACTCTCCAGAGCCAGCAACCTCTTGGGGCAGCTGTTGAGAACACTGTTAAAGTGTCCCGTAAATTCCAAGCAAACCCCAAATTTGGATGGTGGAGAGGAGAGCAGGTGCGTGGGTGGGGAAGGCCGTGGGGATGTCTCTCAGAGCCGCTGGTGGCTGCGGTGTCTCCACAGCAATCTCCCTTTATTGCCTTAAAAACAAGGCTCCTGCTTCCCAGCTGCTGCTGCGGAGCGTGGCTGGGTCGAGCAGGGAGGGATGGGGCTGAGCACCGTGTCCTTGCACTTTCCCCTCACCCCCAGTAAAGCACGGGTGGTGACATGCGTTGCTGGTGGGGTGGTGACGGCTGAGGGTGCTGTACCCCACAGCTGGTGGGAGACACCTGGTCTGGAGTTTGGGCTGCTTCGTACCCGGGTCTGTTCCCAGCGGGGCCAGTGCTCGCTGTGTGTTAGAGAGAGAGGGGCTGAGGCAGCAGGTCCTGAATCCACATCCAGCTCCTCGGCTGTGGGACCACCCAGTGTCCCACAGGACTCATTTAATATCAGAAAGAGCCTGTTGGGCATCTTGTCTTTGCTCCTCAGGGCTGTGGCTCATCCCTGCTGCCCCAGCTCATAGGATCATAGATTCTATTAGGTTGGAAGGAACCTTAAAGCCCCCCCAGTGCCAGCCCCTGCCCTGGGCAGGGACACCTCCCACCAGCCCAGGTTGCTCCAAGCCCCCTCCAACCTGCCCTTGAACCCCTCCAGGGATGGGGCAGCCACAGCTTCTCTAGGCAACCTGGGCCAGGCTCTCACCACCCTCACACCAAACAAGTTCTTCCCCCCATCTCAGCTCCATCTCCCCTCTTTCAGGGTCAAACCCTTCCCCTTGCTCCTAGGGCTCCCCTCCCTCATCCAGAGTCCCTCCCCAGCTTTCCTGGAGCCCCTTGAAGGACTGGAAGGGGCTCCAATCTCTCCCTGGAGCCTTCTCTTCTCCAGGCTGAACCCCCCCAACTCTCTCAGCCACCCCTCCCAGCAGAGGGGCTCCAGCCCTCCCAGCATCTCCGGGGCCTCATCTCCGGGGCCTCCTCTGGCCCTGCTCCAACAGCTCCATGTCCTTCTGCTGTTGGTGGCCCCGGAGCTGGAGGCAGCACTGGGAGGGGGTCTCCCCAAAGCAGAGGGGCAGAATCCCCCCTCGGCTGACCCTCGCCAGGCAGTTTTCTCACCTGTAAGACTGGAATAAATCCACTGAGCAGGCTGGACGGAGGGATGGACTGTCTGTCCTCTGCTTAACAGGCTGCTTGTGCTTGGCTGCAGCCTGTGGCAGGAGCTGGGGAGCATCGGGTGGGTGGCACCGTGTCCCCACGGGCAGGGAGGGCTGCAGGAAGGCACTGGGAAATGTTATTTATAACCAGGGTTTTCTAGGGAAGGGCCTGGCCTGAAGCAGGTGCCAGCAGAGGGAGCTGAGGCTGTTTCTCGTTTACAAAACCCTTCAGAGCTCCTGGATGTGGTTTTTCCAGGCTTCTGGACCCACCTCCCCCCGTGTCTCCTCTGGCAGCAATGGGATGTTGGGGACCCTGCTCTACTCTTGCTGCCCACCCCAGGGTGATGCCTGGTTCTGTGGGAGGGACAGGAGACCCAAACCTGGGGTCTAGGGTACCCCAGACCCTTTTTTTAGCAGAGCTGTCCTGCAGGAGGAGGGGCTGCAGCCTCTCCTGGGGCTGGTGAGGAGCAGCCCAGGCTTGGCAGGGTCTGTGCCCAAGTGAGTGGGCAAGAGGGGGAAAATACAGCGAGAACCTCACATTCCTCGTTATCTAATCTGCCCCGTTTTCCCTCCTCATTGTTTACCGTGGCTGGGTTTCCTCAATTAATTCTGACAGCTGCGGGCTGGGCGTGACGTCAACCTGCGGCAGCGAAGCCCAAAACCCCGGGGTGGCCTTGGAGGGGACCCCGGGCAGTGACACCGTGGAGGAGCCCCTCTTTAAACCTCTCTTGCAGGTGACAGTGAGGGATGCAGGTGGACCAACACTCCTGAGTTTGACAGCAGAGAGGGTCCCCCAGCCAGGCTGCAGGGATGTTCCTGTCCATGCTTGTGGGATGCTTGAACCCATCCCACCTTCGCCTCCAGCTGCTCTAATTGGTGCTGTTAATAGCCCAGAGCGGTGCTGGGCTGGACTTTGCACGGAGGAGTGTTGGGCAATCGTGGTCGGCTGCTGCCCCTGCCTTTCTGGCTACCTGGGCAAGTGTCCATCCCCTCACCCGCCCCCGGGCACCGCAGGCAGCGAGGGGAGGTGGGGGAAAAGGGGGCTTGGGCAGCTCTGGGCTCGTCCTTGGTGCCCCTGGTCCCTGGCAAAGTCCTCGTGCAGCGACTCAGACCTTTCTGTGGTGGGTAACATAATGTCATCTCCCTTCCCCACCCCCTCCTTGGTGTCCCCCCACTGCTCCCCAGAGCCCCCTGAGCTTGGCAGGACTTGCAGCAGCTCCAGATGGTCTATGGTGGGATGGGGAGAGGAGGAAGAGCTCCCCAAACCACAGCTTTTGGGGCATCCAGGTTTGTCTGTCTCAGAGAGGAAGGGGGTCAGCCAGGACTCGATGGTCCCCAGGTCTGTCCCCGAGCAGGGACCCTCCTCCTGGCCCGCTCTGCCGTGCCCGCGGGGAGCAGGGCGGGAGGAAGCGGGTGACAGTGCCTGAGAAGCAGGTTTGTCAGAATTTTAAAGAGATCTAAATAAATAGCGATAAGGAAACAATTATTTAAAGAGCAAACAAATGGAAACTGCTAAATGCACTTTCTTTTTTTTTTTTTTTTTTTTTTGCGGGTGAAGGGTGCGGGGCTGATGCCGTCAGTTCCCGGGAGCAGGTCCCTGCAGGGGCTGGATCCCGTGGCCAGTGCTGGCCACAGTCAGTGGCCGAGCTGGGCTGGAGGAGCCGCCCTGGGGTGAGCAGCGAGGGGAAGTGCCATCTGCTCAGCCCACAGCTCCAGCCACCTGGAAAGGAGCCTCGCCGGGACAAAGTTTTGGGTTTTCCCACCAGGAAAAAGGTTTTATGAACCACCTAAAAATGCCAATCCTCAGGTGAGCCCATTCGCGGTGGGCTCAGGGTGTCACAGCTGTGTGCCGGGTCAGCAGGACATGGGACAGGGGTGTCCCAGGCTGTGTGGAGGGGACGTTTGCTGCGCGGATGCGTGAAAACCCTCTGGCGTTGCTTCGCTCAGAGACAAGCCTTGATTTGCTGCTGGTGCCAGGCAATCGCTTCAGAGCAAGGACGTTTCTTGCACCTCCTGCCTGGTGCTCAGGGTCCTGTTCCTGTTTAAGCCGGTGCAATGATTTGAGGCAGGGCCAGGCTGGAGCTGGAGAGCTGTTCCCCCTTCCCAGCCCCGTTGCAAGGTGCCTGCAGGGACCAAGATGCTGGTGAGGGGACCCATTCCCCTCGTGCCCCCAGCTGCAGCAGCACCGTGTGCCCTGGAGATGCCGTTCCCCCCTCGGGGGCTGTGGCTGTCACTGTCAGGGCTTTGTTTCAAAGGGCAGCTTATTCCCATCCTCCCCCCCCATGGCTTTTTTCATCAGCTTTTGGTTGGGGATTAGGCACGTGTTGACAGAACAAACATTTTGCTGCCCTCAAAATCCACCACCGAGGAGAGAAGCGATGTCCTGGCCCTGCCGGTGCCCTGGGATGGGGAGAGCCCTTCAAGGGGACAGCGGAGCCATTTCGGGTCACGTCCTGCACCGGGGCTGGAGCCTGGCTCCTGCTCCCTTGCAGAGCATTAATCGCTCTCTGCTTTAATATCCCATCCTGTGAAACCAGGGATGCCACCAAGGAATGCTGCCCGTCTCCAGCGGGGCTTTGGCGTGTGCTGGTGGCCCAGGTCTGCTGAGAGCTCTGTGTCCCCTGCCCATCTCCCAGTACCTCTCACAGCTTTCTTCTCCCTGAGCTGTGCTCTGGGAACCAGGATTCATCCTGGGAGCTGCCGAGGATGCCCATGAACTGCCCCCAGGAGCTTGTGTTTGCTGGGGAAAAGCAAATTCCTCCAAGCTTCAAGGCCAGCCCAGTGCCTGGGAGGGTGCGAAGGCAAGACACGCTGCTGCGACTCCCTGTCCCAAACCCCAGGAGCTTGTTTGGGGTCCTGCCCCCCTCCTTTTTGCCTACTCAACCCCCCCGGGTCCTGGGTCCCTGCTGAGCCCCTGGGGTGGGGGTGCCTGACCCAGGCGATGCTCACTGGGAACGACACGTCTCCCTCGGAGCCGGGTGACTCATGGCTGAGTCACAGCTCACTCTGCAGCAGCTCAGCACGATCTTCATCCCCAGCCCTCCTCAGCCCCCCGGGATTCTCCCTCTCCCCACCGTGGTGAGCAAGATGCCAGGGGACTGGGAGCCCCAGAGCTGTGGCTCCATGTGATGCTCCAGGGCACAGAGCAGCCCCATCCCTTGAGGGGTCCCTGCCCCCTCAGCATGGGGGGCACGGGGTTGTCCTCCCCTCTGCTCCCCTGGGAGCTGCAAACCTGGCTCAGTGGGGTTGGGGCTTTTTGATCCCAAGGGTGATGGGAACAGAGTGGCTCTGGTCCTTGCTGCCCCCCCTGCCTTCCCTCCTCCATCCTGCCAGCTTACTTTGGGGCCAAGTTATGGATTTTAGGGTTATTTTTAGGGATTTCCCCCCTGGGACAAAGCCTTCTGGAGGCTCTCCTGGGATGCAGAGCCCAGCACCGAAGGGGAAACCGTGGCCAAGAACCTGCTCTCCAGGGCATTGCGTGCTGCCCTGGCCCTCCTTGCCTTTGAGACCATTGGAGCTGCTCGTGCCTCCTGCTCCCACCCGGGAGGGATTTCCCTGCCCCGGCAGCTCCCACGCTCTCCGTGGGGCCGTTATGCCCGAGGATCGTTTTGCATGTGGGGAGAATCAGCAGGTTGAAGAAGAAGAATGAATTTGCATTTCTTAATGGCAACCAGTGTGGGAAACAAAGCCGCCGAGGGTTTCGCTGCCGCTCGGCCCTGCCACGGGTGCTGTGTGAAAAGACAACATCCCGTCCGCTGGCACGGGGCCCGGCCCGTCTCACCTGGCTGCCTGTGAGTGCCTGGGAACCGCTGCCACCAAATGTCCCCGAGCCCCTGGCACGGGGAGGGGGTGCCGGCCCCATCGCCCAGAAAATGGGGTTATGGTGCTTGTGTGAGTTATTTTGGGGGGTTTCTCCCATCCTGGCTGGGATTTGGGACTGGTACATGGAGAGCCCAGAGCAGGAGCCAACCCCACACATGGGTTTAACCCCAAGTTCTGCCCCCCAAATCGATGGTGGGGGTGGCCATGACCTTTCCTCATCCTCCCTCTGCCAGGGCTCTCCCTGCCACCGAGCCGGGCGCACCCAAGCCACCCTCAGCCCTCTCCTCCTGGCACCCACAGCCATTTCCAGGTTTTTAATCCCAAGAGACAAAAGCAGGAGTTTAAGGCCACCGGAGGAAGAAAAGAGCAGGGCTTTGAGCAGGGAACAGCAAACACGCCGGTGGATCCCACTGCTCCCAGCCCAACTGGGCACCCTGAGACCTCCCTGCCTGCGTCACCCCGGGGCTGGCACTGGAACCGTCCCCGTGGGGTGCCCGGGAGGGAGGGGACAGGGAAGGGGGTGCTGCAGGCAGGGGGAGAGGCAGGGCAGGCAGGATGGTGCATTTGGGTGAGGAGCTGGCAGTCGGATTGGTTGGATTCAGGCTGGGAGTCCAGGGTTGTGCCAGCATCACCCTTGTGTCTTCATCCCACACCTGCTTTGTCCTCCCTGGCACGGTGGGATGGAAGGAGCAGGGCTGTGGCATCCCAGAGCCAAACCTCGGCACCTCCTGCTGCTGTGGGGCACGAAGGAGCCTTTGCAGGAGGCCAGGTGAGCACCAACACCTCTGTGCTCGGCCAAGGGGGTGGCTCTGAGACCTCCCACTCCACCCGTGCAGTGCAGACCCCTGTCCCTCCACTCCTGGAGGAGTTTGCACCCCCATTTGCACCTGAAACGCAGGTGACACTGCGTCACGGTGCCATTGACCCTCTTGCTGCTGTTTTTCTTCTATTTATTTTTTTTTCTCAGGTCTCCCTGCCAGAGCTCGGGGACACCAGGAGCCACCTCGTGCAGAAGGGTCGGAGCAGCAGCCCCAGCTCTTTTATCAGGGTGGGCCCCGCAGGCGGGTGCCAGCAGCAATAACTGTGGCTGTTTGCCCCGAGCACACACATCCCCCCAGTAAATGGGGTTTATGGCAGCATCTGGGAGATGGGGAAGCCTGGAAAAGGCGGCCTGAGGAGGTAATAAAGAGGAGCGGCCCTGCTTGGCCCCGGGGCTGCTCAGGAAATGGGTGTATTTGACTGGGGGGAGGAGGAATCGAAGGGGATCGGGTTGGTCTCTGCTCCGGAGAGACTTCAGTGGTTCGGGGGCTCTGAAGATGCTCCCTGGTAGATCTGCACAGGGTCACTGCACAAATCAAAAGCCTGATGGCTTCTCTGTCCACGCCTGAGAGTTCTTCCCCTTGCACTCTCTGGCCTTTGGTTAACTTTGGGGTTGCAGCTCTGCTGGAAAGCCCTTGTCCCTCCCCACCCAGGTCCCCTCCAAGGGCAGTCTGGCCGATCTCCACCTTACTCCTGGACGCAGGAGGGTTTTCTTAGTCCCTCTTCGCCATGGGGCAGCAGGAGCCAGTGCCTGGCTCCTTCTCCCCATGGTGGCAGCTATTTGTGCCCCTCTGCGGGGGGTTTCTGGGGGGGATCCCAGGGGAGCATGAGCAGCAGCTCAGCTGGATGCCAATGTCATGCTTCTCACTGTTTGCTCCAGTTTGGTGGCACAGGGACACTGTGTGGAACCAGCTGTGGGAACCGTGACCAGAGGATGCTGCTCTGCACCGACATCTCTCACCAGAGCATCTCCAAAGCTCGTGTGCCAAAACCAGCCTGCCCCAAGCATCTTCCCAGGGAGCAGGATGCGCAGCGGGACTGGTGAGCTGTGCAGGAGCAAGGGGAAGTCTCCAAGGGTGGGCATTGAGTTGGGACTGCAAAGCAGATGACAGCTGGGATGGAAAACGTGGCCGGTATTCCCACCTTCTGCCCTTTTTGGGGACAGAGGAGCTGGCAGGTGGTGGGCGAGGTGCCTCTGAGACCCGCACCCTCCCTGCCCCGCTCCCGCCACCCAGACTCTTTCTAGGATCGCAGGGAGCACTCCAGGCTCTTGACCTTCCCTGCGTTAGCTTGAAATAACACAGGAGTGAGAGTGATAAACCCTCTCGGAGCAGGCTGGGAGGAAGCAAATTGCTGTTAGCAAACAGGCAGCGAGGAGCAATTAAGATACGGGCGGCAGGAGGGGAGTGAGCAGCCACCACTTCCCACTGGACCTTCCTCCTGCACCGGTGGCTTCACCCCCTGGGATCCCGGGCTGTCCCTCGTCCTGAGCAGGGATTCCCTGTGTCCTGGTGCTTTCCTGGTGGTTATGGGTTGATTTGAAGGCTGGTTTCTGCCTTGGTCCCAGCCCAGCACTGGGAGCATCCCCCAATGGGAGCCCCTGTGGGTACCAGGGTAGGGGTGACGGTGCTGGGGAGGTGGAAGCCCAAAGGATGCTCGGTTCACCTGGGAGCATCCCTCCTCGTCACACCGCTGACCTGGAGCTGTCGTGTGCTTCTAGGGACAAAAATACCTGCTGGATCTGGCGTGGGCTGAGGTGCTGAGCACTGCAGACATGGCTCCCGTGGGTTCACAGCTGCAGGACTGAGCCATTAAAGGCATTTCCACCATTTCCTTGGGTTGCAGAAAAGCCTGAGAGAGCCCGTCCTGCAGCCTGGGAGCGGGGATCCATCTCCTCTCCGTGCATCACCCAGAGGCACGGACACGGGGTGCAGGATGAGGCCTCTCGGAGGGACCAAAGCTTGTGGGGTTGCTTTTCACGGGGAGCACTGCTGTCCCCAAAGGCCGTGCAGGAGCAGAGGAAACCTCGCGGCTGCAGGGGACCAGGAAACATTGGTCACCCCGAGGACAAATCAGCCTCAGTGGCCTCTGTGGTTTTTGCAGTGACATCAAGTGCCTTCAATAGTTTTATTATATATTATATGGCTGCTTATCTATTATTCTTGTGATGGAGCCAGAGATTAGCTGCAGGCAAGTGGGCAGAGAGATTCTTCCAGGCTGATTCATGAGCAGTTTCTCCATCCCTCCCCTCCGGCCCTGTTCCCAATGGTTGAAGTTTCAGCTGTGGCAAAAGGCACTGGAATCGGAGCCGATGGGTTGATAGGGAGGACAAGGAAAAAGCAGTGAAAACTGCGCACATAGTGCAGAAAAGCCAGACTTTATTTCCCCTCTTTTGTTGTTCCTTGGGTGTTGCAACCTCTTCTTTTCCTGGTTTGCATATGCAAGCAGAGCTGTGCCCAACGCTGATTGCGAAAGGCGGCGGGGAGAGCGTGGCAGGGCCGGTGACACCAAACCTGCTTTGGGGACGAAAGCAGAGATCTCCTTTTGAGGCCTTTTGCCTGTTTTGGCAGCTCCCCGTGCTGCCCCGCCGGCCAGCTCTCCCCCAGCACAGCAAAGCAAATGGTTTTCCCTTTAATCTCTTTTGCTTATCGACAGCTCCACGTAACCACTGCCAAGAGGAGCAGGGAAACCTTTTTCAGACGCAGAGGTGAGTCAGGCGACAGCTTCCCAGACAGACGGGGATGATCCAGGGCCAGGATGCTCTGGAGCAGGGACCCAGCACCAGGCACTGCCAGCGTGTCCCCTCTGTCTGGTGTCACCCTGCTCTGGCCCCGTGTCCCCCATCACCCTCTCCTCTGTGTCGCTCCTGGCTCCTTCAGGTGCGCTGTTTTGACATTCGCTCTGGTAACTAGTAATTAAACTTAATAAATGAGGGACACCTGGGGGTGATGTCAGAGCGAGGAGGTGCAAATCCACCTCACACAACCTCTGTTGTAACCTGCTCAGCAAACCTCCCCCCCAAGCCAGCAGCCAGACTGTGGGGCAGCAGCACGGAGCTGCCGCAGGGAAGTGCAGGATCATAGAATCACAGAATGGTTTGGGTGGGAAGGGACCTTAAAGCCCCCCCAGTGCCACCCCCTGCCCTGGGCAGGGACACCTCCCACCAGACCAGGTTGCTCCAAGCCCCCTCCAACCTGCCCTTGAACCCCTCCAGGGATGGGGCAGCCACAGCTTCTCTGGGCAACCTGGGCCAAGCTCTCACCACCCTCACACCAAACAAGTTCTTCCCCACATCTCAGCTCCATCTCCCCTCTTTCAGGGTCAAACCCTTCCCCCTCCTCCTATTGCACCCCTCCCTGATCCAGAGTCCCCCCCACCAGCTTTCCTGGAGCCCCCTGAGGGACTGGAAGGGGCTCCAAGGTCTCCCCAGAGCCTTCTCTTCTCCAGGATGGCCATGGCAACTCACAGCAAGGCTCGTGTGTGCCTGGGTGTAGATGTTATATGTGGTTTTACTCTGTATTTTAAGTTTCCACAGTTGGGATGCCTGTGTTTCTGTGCTATGATAAAGGTGCATGGAGGGCTGTGGCCTCAGCTCCGGGGCTCTGCTGGGATGCTCCTGACCCTGGTTTCCACGTGGGGATTCAGAGGCACGGCATGGTGCCCGCTGCTCCCGGCTTCCCAAGGGGCTCTGGCTGGGACCTGCCGTCTTACGGGCCCGGCTGTGTTTACCAAAACAGGGGAGAAAAGCTCCCCTTCGGACGGCAGGAGCCCTAATCCGGGGGGAACAGTTTCCCCACCGATAAGATAACATTGAGGCTTTTCAAAAGGGAGGCAGAAAATCCTGGTGCTGCCGATAGCGTGGAGAAGCCCTTTGCTGCGGGGCGGGCCGGGGAAGCCGTAACGCAGGGGTCGCCTTCCTGGGGCTGGGGGGGGTTATTTTCCCTCCCGGCAAACATTTCCGATGGAGGGCTTATCGGCTGTGCCGTGCCGCCGCGCACCGGCCCCGGGGTCAGGGCAGCCCAGGGATGCTGGCTCCACCACGGCACCTTCCATGGGCCAGGGATGCAAAGCCCAGGCATGACGGCCACTCGGCTGCCAGGACGTGGTGACGTGGGTCCGACCTGGGTTGTACCGTGGGTGTTCGTGGCCAGGGTTTTGGCTGACGTGGGTTTTTAGGGCACGGGGGAGTTTTGTTTCAGCAGCGCTACGTGCGTAGGAGAACTGCCTGAACTGCCCTGAGTTCTTCACGTGTTAAAAAAAGACAGTAAATACCAAGTCGGTGTCTTTCTTGGTCAAAACAGCTTTTTCCTGCTTATGCCGGTGGGGACAACCCAGGCCTGGAGCGCTGCACGTTCCGGCCGTGCCCCCGACGCCCTGTCCTTTCCCCAGGCAGCAGCAGCATGGAGCCTGGGGAGGGGACGGTGCCGTATCCCCGGTGTGAGGGGTGGGTTGGTTGGTGTGAGGGGCTCCTTTTGTCCTCGATGGGCTCTGAGCATCCTTGCTCGCAGTCTCCATCGCAAGCCCCACGGTGCTGCAGCACTTTGTGTTGGGGATGCTCCCAGGGAATCAGCTGGGGATGCTCCTGGGGTATCAGCTGGGGATGTTCCTGGCCCCAAAACAGCCCAGCCCGCGCTGGGGGAGCGATGTCGTGCTGCAGGCTTCAGCCAGGGACTCTCATATCCAACAGGTCTGTGCTGCAGAGACCAGGAGGAGCCTTTGGTTTCGCCTCCTGCAGCGTCCCCATCCCTTGGCTGGGTGTCACGGACAAAGGTGTGAAGGGGTTAATGGTGCCCGGATTTGCCCCACTCCCCCACAAGGGCCCATTTGGGTGCCAGCCTCGACCCACCCCTCAAGGGTTAACCTCAGCTCGGGCTATTCAAACACCTCCAGCTGAGGTAAGCACCCAGCTTGTTTGTTCAGGTAAATAAGGAAGGAATTAGATATAATGGGCACAGGAGGCATTGGGTGAGCACCTTGCACTCTGGCTGTCGGCTGCGCTCTCACATACCCCTGCACGGCCGCCGGCTGGCTTCACCCCCCCACTGCCCTCCGAGGTGCCCTGTCCTCCTCCCTGTCCCTGTCCCCGTCCCTGTCCCACTGGTGCCCGCCGAGAGCCGATGTGGCTCGGCCCGGCCGCCCTGCTGCCGCCACCGGGGTGGCGTTGAGCCGGGCAGGGTGCTGCTGGCCACCCTCCCTGCCGGTGCCGGGGCACCTCGCTTGGAGCCATGCTCGCCCCGGCCACCGTGCCGAGCCACGCGGGGACACCTCTTCCCACCCTACGCCAGGAGCCATGCGGTTTCTGAGCCACCCCAGCACCCTCAAGGTAAGACACGTGCTCCCGTCGCGACCCTCCTTGGCTGCCCCATGCTCCACCAGCACCCACCTTCCCCTCTCCCGGGGCTCCTACAGCCCTTTTTGGCACCGATTTGGGTGCACAGGGTGCCATCCCCTGTCTGTGAGCATCCCACCCCACGGCTCCTCACACCTCCAGGTGCCGTTAGGGCCAAACGGGGACAGGTTGTTCCCCAGTGTGAGGTTCTTGGCACTTCTTGGGATGGTGTCACCTGAAATATAATGGGATTTGCCAACTTTGTGTCTTCGCAACCCCCTCCTGCTGGGGTGAGGAAGGTGGGAAAGGAGCCAGGGCTCCTGGGGCCGTCTCCTCCTGAGCCCACCCAGCCCCAGCAGCGACACTGGGGAGGGTCCTGCCAGCCCCTGTGCCTGGCGGGAGGCAGGGGGTGATGTCCTTTGGGGCACTGTGTGACCAGTAATCATCCAGACCCCTTTATAGAGCGTCCTGGGTGTCCATCCAGGAGCTGCCCGCTCAGGGGTGTCTCTGTGAAGCACTTTGAGCCCCTTTCCCCAACCTGAACCATCTCAGTCCTGCTCTGCTTTTCCGCTGGGTGGGTTTTTTTGTGTGTGTGTGTGCCAGTGCTAAAGGCACGTTGGCTCTAGGTTTGATTTTTGTGGTTCTGCTCGGTTAGTGAAACACAAACGCCGCTCGGCTGCCAAATCCCCCACAATACGGGCTTTCTCATGGGCAGGGAGCTGGCGGGGGAGGAAGGTGCCGCTATAAATAGGGGCTCCCTGGCCCTGCATGGGGAACACCAAGCTCCGCTGCTCACCTGGGGGACACCGAGCACCGGGGCTTTGCTCAGGCCACCCGGTTCTGCCCGTCCCCCCCCACACCCTGCTGCTGTTTGCCTCCCTGTGCCGATGGAGAGGGCAGCCTGACCCGGGCCGTGGGGACCCGTGGGGACACTTGGTCCCCGTGCCAGCACCCATGCAGGTAACGGCGGGAGGAGCTGGGGGGGGTCTTGGTGGTGTTGGGAGAAGGCTGAGGAGGGATCTGAGAGCCCAGGACCCCCTGGGATGGGCTGCATCCCTCCTGGGCATACATCCAACATGAGCCCTGGGCTTGCACTGGCCCCAACCCCATCACCACGTGGGTACCAGAGCCAACCCTCTGGGCTATCACATCCCCGGCCCCCCAGCACCGTCCCAAGCTCCTGCCCCATCTGTGGGGGAGATTTTGGCCAATCCGTCCTCCCTCCACCCAGAGATAAAGGGGTGTGTGGCACAGCAGGGTTTGGCAGCCGGGAGGGACGTGGCACGGTGAGGTTGGCAGGGTGGGTGGGATGGGCTGGCAGGACCTCAAATTGTCAGCAGCCTCTGAGCACCCGGCTCGTGCAGGGACCTCGGGGTCCCCTCACCTGCTTAATCTGAGCCCCATAAAATGTCTCGTGTCTCCTCCTGGCCAGTAGCTTTCTGTCTCCATTGCCTCTCCGTGCCCTGGTGTGGGTGGCCTTGGGGTGTGCATCGTGGTGTGGGCTGGGGGACTGAGGTGGAGAGCTGAGCCCAGGGAGATGGTCGGAAGAAGAGGTGCCAAATCAGACCAGAAAACAGGGAAAAAACACCCAAATCCAAACCCTAGATGGGCTTTTGGGCAGAGAGGATTGCTGGGCGCGTGGGGTCCCCATCCTTTTCCACTGGAGGGGTCCCAGTTTGTTGTGCTGAGCCACATGGGGTGGGCGAAGCTGAAAGGATCGGATAAGGACAAATCCCACTGTCCACGGGGCTGTTCCAGGCTGGGACTGCTCTATGTCCCGCACATCTCTGGTTCAGCACAGCACATCCCTGTCCCCATCCCCAGCCTGGGGGCTGGAGGTGACCCCGGAGCCTGGCCCACCCCCCAGCTGCCAGGAATGGCTTTCGGAAGCGCCCAGGGGTTTGGGAGCCATCCTGGGTGCCGCGGGCAGCACCTCCTCCCGCAGCGGGCCAAGCTCCGCCGGTCCCACGGAGCTTCCAAGCTGTGCTCCGGCACAACCTGTTTAACCGCAGATTTAATTGCAATTAACAGACCCATTGTTTGAGAGTGGTGGATGGGTGGATTTCTTATTTATTTATTTTTTCTTGCTCCCAGGGGCTGATCCCAGCTCTCCCCCATCGCTGGTGCTGGTGTTGCTCCCCTGAGTGCTGGTGGGTTGCCTTTGCCAGGAGAGCTCGGGGTGACACCGGAGGTCCTTGTCCCCATCCTCATCCCCCTGGGCCCTGGCATCTGCTGCTTCCCCGGGCTCTGGATAGGGCTGAGTCACTGCCACCCCACGGTGCTGAGCTGTGACCCTGCACCACCCAAAGCCCTGCTGCTGGCCCCACGCCACGGGAGCCCTGTCCCAGCCCCACTGCCCCGGGCTTCCTGCTGGATGGGAACGTCTGGGTTCATTTTCTCAGCCGCTGTTGGGGCCATTTGGGGACAGGCTGTCGCCGTGCCCCTCGGCACCCACCACTGCCTTTTTCTCCTCGTGCCACCACAGGGAATGAGCCCTTGCACCGGCAGCTCACCCCTTTGCCATGAGATCCCTGAGGTGCTGGTGCATCCCCGTGATGCCGGTGAGAGTGGGGAGAAGGGACACCTCACCTCCGTCCCAGCCAGCTGGGGTGTCCCCTCCCTCTCCGTGGGCAGCACCAGAGAATGACACAGGGTCACTCATCGTTTTGGGGCTCAGGGATGGCAGGTGCCTCCCAGTGGTGCCCCAGTGATGGAGCTGTGCTGTGGGCACAGAGGAACACTCGGGGGGACTCGATGGCTCCATCCCGGTTTTGGGATCTGCTCTACGCTTTGCCTGCCCGTGATGTGGCCACAGGCAGCACCGTGGGGTCGGAAGGGATGGGTGAGGGTGCTGGGGCAGGGGTGGGTGTCCTGCAGGCAGCACCCCACTCTGCCTGGCACCCCAGGAACAGCACCGCTCACACTCAGAGCCCCCCCACAGGCTGCTGGGCCCCCAACACCGCACCAGTCTAGTTGAAGGTGTCCCTGCTCAGGGCAGGGGGCTGGAACTGGGTGGTCTTTAAGGTCCCATTCCATGATTCTGTGATCTTGGCCCCTGTGCATCCACAGAGGCAAACCCTTGGGGGCCGGGAGGGCTCTTATACCTCAGTGGCAGCTCTTTACGGTGCTGTAAGAGCAAATTCCCTGATGGCTTCCCTCTTGCAGGAGGAGCACGATGCTCCGTTGGCATGGCTTTGCCGTGGGTGAGCTCTGGTGTGAAACCCATGGGACCAGGGACTCGGTGCCATCAGCGGGCACAAGCCAGGGGGGTTTGCCAGGGCTGATGCAAGTTCCAGCACAGCCCTGTTCACCTCGGATGGGGAACATGAAGGTTTTTGGGGTGCTCCCCCTGAGCATCTCAGTGCACCTGGGGCTTCCCTTCCACCTCTCCTTTTCCAGGGAAAAGCAATAAGGGAGAGGAGAGGGGAAAGAGCTGCCCAAAGTGGCTTCTCAGAGCAAACAGGTCCCCACCCAGCCCGGCCGCCTGCGTGCCAGAGCTGGAGAAAGTCAAACAAGGGCCCCCGCCCTGAGAGTACAGCACCGTTTGGCAGGTGATTGCTCAGGCTTTCGGGGCCACTGGCCCAAGGGATTGGGTCCTTCTGGTCCAAACTGGGAGGAGGTGGATGGGATGGGGATGGGGATGGGGCTGCCCATCCCGCCGCGTGCCCAGGGATGGCTCCTCAGCCCTGCTCCTCCATGTGGGAGCAAAGCCTGGTGGAGGTGGGATGGATGGAGGATGCACCACGACCCCAGAGCATCCCGGAGGTGTTGGGGATGAGACCCCCGTCCCCTCCCCAGAGAAGCCCCCGTGCCCAGCACTGTACAGTGAGCTGGAGCCGCACAAGCTGTTACCGCTTCCCTTTTGTGCCGGGAGCAGCATGAGGCTGGATTTAGGGCTGATCTCCTAAAGCTCTTCTTTTAATCCAGAGCAAATCAAGGAGAGGTTTGGAAGCCGGCGCCATCTCTCAGGGAAACTGTTTGGGTGGTGGGGGCAGCTGGGTGGCATGGGCACCCCTTTGACCCTCCTCCTCCTCGCTTCAGTGCCACCAAAAACCCGTGGGGACGTGGGCTCCAGCTCCCGACCCCACAGCCCCTACAGGTCCCTGTGGGGTCAGGCTGGTGTGGGTGCTCTTTGGGCAACCATGGCTCCTCCGTGCATTTTTCCAAGTTTTTTTGGGCTTTGCCAAGGGTTAAATGATGGGCAGAGCTTCGTCATGGTGCAGGTGATGCGGAGCTTCAAAAACCATATTCTGAGGGCATCAAAATCCTCAGCGAGTGCATTAAACTCATCCCCACCGCTCTCACTGTGGTTAACGGGGCCATGGCACGCGGCTATTAATGGTGTTTAATTAACGCCTGGGGAGCAGAGCGTGGAGCTGCGCAGCGTTTGGCAGGGCAGAGCCGGGGGACGGTAACGCGCCGTCCTGGGCGTCCCTCCTACGCCAACCAGCCCCGTCTGCCGGGGACCCGATGGTGTGTTTTCCTTTTCAGTCTTCGAAACCATTCCTCCCCCCACCCCCGGCTGGGATTTAGAGCAAACAGGGCCCCCCTTTCCCCCGTCCCCCTTTGGGGGCTGCCTGGTTTCCTCAGGGGTGGTTGAGTTTGGTTCAGGCTTTGCACACTCCTGTTTTTTTATTGCAGGTTCTGTTGCAAAAGCTGCTATTTTTTCTGCTTTTAAATCACTAATTCGGGTTGTTTGTTTTTTTTTTCTTTTTCTGATAAAAAGCAATGCTGGAGGCAGGCAAGGAGCCTGGCAGTGCCCTGGCCGTGCCCATCACCAGCCTCTCCCCTGGCAGGGGCTTTCTCTTCCCAAAGCCTCCCATGGCTCTTGGGGAGGTTTCTGCACGGATGGAGCCGTTCCCTGGTGTTGCCATGGAAATTCAGCAGGCTCATCCTCTTCTCCACGGCCTCCAGGACTCCCCACGTACCAGAGACAGATGGGGACGGGCTGATTTTGGGTAGCTTTTCCTTGCAAGAGGGTAAAAGGAAAGGTCTCATCTGGGGTTTGGCAGTAGCGGCCGAGAGCAGGGTGCTGTGGCTGATTTTGGGTAGCTTTTCCTTGCAAGAGGGTAAAAGGAAAGGTCTCATCTGGGGTTTGGCAGTAGTGGCCAAGAGCAGGGTGCTGTGGTGCTGGTCCTCAGCCCAGCAGAGCCGGGTTTGGGTGCCATCACTGCTGGGGCATCCTCAGGTGAAGGCAGCAGGTGACGTTTCCCATCCACAGAAAAGTGCCCGTGGGGTTCAGGCATCTCACAGCCCTTCATGGCCATGGACCACCCTCCATGGGTGCCTTGGAGCCCCTCCAACGTGCTCCGCTCTGCCTCCTGCAAGGACACTCAGCCCCAGCTGGGACTGAACTGCTGCCAACTCCGTGTGCAATCCAGAGGAGGACCCTAAAAGCCCATGGTGGTCAGGACCCACTTGCCCCCTGGGCTCCTTCTCCCTGCTGGATGCTGCGCCTGGTCTTCCCAAAATCAGGAGAGCCCCCCAGCCCCATGGCTGACCCCGAGCCTGCATTCATCCGGGGGCTTGCGGGGCACCGTGGGGCTCTTTGGAGGTTTTTTCCCCCCTCTAACAGGCTTAGTTCCTCCCTTTGTGCCTGGCCGCTGGGCGGGAAGGCAGGGATCGGTGCCGGGGTGAGCCTCCCCTCTTCTCCTCCTCTTCTCCTCTCCCGGCAGGTTGGGAGCTGAGCGGAGGGATGGGCAGCACCAGCCCCGGAGTGACCGCTCTGCCCCACAGCTGCCTGGCCCGGCCGGACCCTGCCCTGCTGCCCCCCCCCCGGGACCCCGACACCCAGAGCTGGGGGTGCCCGGAGAGCCCCAGCCCCCCCGCCACCCCCGAGCAGCCCCTGCCTACCTTCTGCCTGCACTACTTCGACATGCTCTACTCGGAGGACATCGCCTGGGCCACCAAGGGCGTGGGGGAACCGTCCCAAAGCGGGGCCCAGGGGGGGCGAGGGGAGGCGCAGAAGGAGCCGGAGCAATGTCCCATCATCGACAGCCAGGGCCTGGGGCTGGGGACCGAGGGGGGGGACCTTCAGGCCAGCCTGCACCTGGAGGAGCACTCGCTGGAGCAAGTGCAGAGCATGGTGGTGGGCGAAGTGCTGAAGGACATCGAGACGGCCTGCAAGCTCCTCAACATCGCTGCAGGTGGGTGTCCCCCCCCAGCCCTCCCCGGGGGGCTGCCGGCCAGGGTTGGCCCCACCGTGGGGTGCAGAGAGGGAGGGATGTGCCCACGTGGGGACTAACACCATGATGGGGGAGTGATGCCGTGCTGCGGGTTGGGGTTTACAACCAGGAGCTGGGGTTTGGGGGGGCACGGATGCTGCTGCCTGGCTCCCCCCAGGCATCGCTCCAGGGCAGGGCTGGTCACTAACACCCAGGGATGCCAAAAATTACCCCTCTGCCCTCCCTGGCTCCAAGTTAAGCTGAGGCAGGGGTTAGCAGGGCTTCATGCAGAGCCCTGTGCCGGGGGTGGGGGTACCAGTGTGACCCCACAGGAAGGTGCAGGGAGCAAGTGGGGGTCCCAGAGCCGGGGAGGTGACCTGATGCTGAAGCTGTCCCCTCCCCAGAGGTTGGGGGTCCCTTCCCCTCCCAGGGCACCGTTATCGAGGTGCTTTTCAGACCCCTTGGGGAGGCTGTGCAGCAGAAAGGAGCAAATGGCACAACTTCTATTATCCTTTTCTCTATCCTGTTTTCCCTGGGACATTGGGAACAGGCGGATGAGTGCATGGGGTTGGGGACAGCCTGCAGCCAGCTGGTGTCACCCAGGCTGGGCATGGGAATAGGTGCGAGGGGAGTAGGAGAGCTCAGGACTGAGTTCTGTGGGGTGTTGCAGCCATGGGGCATCTCTGGGGGATTCTCCTCGGGACATGGCTGCCGTCACACAAGCAGCCTCGGGGTGTGCTTGGGCTCTTGCAGGCTCTGCCACCCACTCCCTTGAAGCACTCGGTGTCACCCGGGATGGTGCAGGGAGCAAGTGGGGCTCCAAAAGGCTGGATGAGGCTTCCCAAAGCAAAAAGGAGGTGGCAAGGGGACAGTGTGCCCCCAGAGAGCAGGGCAGGCTCCCACTCTGGTGGGTGATGCTCAGCAGGGCAGGAGGAACCGTGTTCCCGGGGCTGCTGTGGGGTGAGCTGAGTTTCCCTGGGCTTTGCCCCCGTTGTCACTGGCCGGGCTCACCCTCTGCCTCCAGACCCCGCGGACTGGAGCCCCGGCAACGTGCAGAAGTGGATCCTGTGGACGGAGCACCAGTACCGGCTGCCGCAGATCGGGAAGTCCTTCCAGGAGCTGTCGGGAAAGGATTTGTGTGCCATGTCTGAGGAGCAGTTCTGCCAGCGCTCGCCCGCCTGCGGTGACATCCTGCATGCCCACCTCGACATCTGGAAGTCTGGTAGGTGCAGGGACCGGGAGGGTGGGTGATGCTGTGCAGCAGGAGATGCCCCTCTGACCACCCGCTCCTCCCTTCCAGCTGCCTGGATGAAGGAAAAAGCTGCCCCGGGGGACGTCAGATATTGCGGTGAGTTCTGCACTGGCTCAGCTTCACTGGTCTCCCTTCTGCCTCAGACAGGTCTGGGGTGTTTGAGAGGTCGCTCCCTGCTTAATTGCAATTATCCGGTGCATTGGAGCGGCTGCAGCAGCATCCATGTGGCTGCACTCCCTCTGCCCCGCAGCAGCCGCTGGGCTGTCTGCAAGGTGCAGCAAAGGGAAAATGGCCATGAGACCCTCCCCAGTCCCACCCCACACCCCGTGCATCCCCGCAGGGTTGCACAAGGGCAGGACTGAGCTGTTCTCCCAGCTCCAAGAGGGGGAGGAGAAAGCGGTGCTTCCAGACCCAGTGCCTGGTCTGAGTCTCCAGAGACCCACAGGCTGGGATTTCGCGGACGAGGACTCGTGGGGGTCCCTGGGGCTGTACAAAGCAGCGAGGTCTCTTTCCCCAGCCCCATCTCACCCATCCCTTCCCGTGGCAGGAGGTGATGCCAGCTGGGCGGACAGCGAGGTGGACTCATCCTGCGCCGGCCAACCCATCCACCTCTGGCAGTTCCTCAAGGAGCTGCTGCTGAAACCCCACAACTACGGCCGCTTCATCCGCTGGCTCAACAAGGAGAAAGGTGGGTGGGTGGGTGCTCTGGTGGCCCTGGGGTGGGTGCTGGCAGGGATATAGGGGGGGCAGGCGAGGCTGTAACCCTCTCCTGTGTCCTGCTCCCCTCCCAGGCATCTTCAAGATCGAGGACTCGGCACAAGTGGCCCGTCTGTGGGGCATCAGGAAGAACCGCCCGGCCATGAACTACGACAAGCTGAGCCGCTCCATCCGGCAGTATTACAAGAAAGGCATCATCCGGAAACCCGACATCTCCCAGCGCCTCGTCTACCAGTTTGTCCACCCCGTCTGAGTGGTGGCAGAGGGACAGGCTGAGCCCCGGGAGGGACAGGGGACCTTCACTGCCCTCCTCTGCCTCCCAGCCACAGAAACCATCTTCCAGCGCTAAGGACCACGGCTGGGGTGCTGAGAGGCTTGATTACCCTCCCAGGACCTGCTGGCAATGGACTGTGGGACCCCCTTCACCCCTCCAGCCTTGGAGGGGAGGGATGAGCCCCCAGATGAGGGACCACCACCCTCACCTCCTGCGAGCGCTCCCAGTGCGGGGTGGACGTGGACTTTGGGGCTGGTGGAGAAGGTGTGGGGTTGACTGGGGTGAGATAAAAGCAGATGGATCTGTGGGTGTCACAAGGGCTCCCCGCAGCCTCAGTGTCTTTCGAGCAGGGATCAAAGTGGGGTGCGTGGTCACCCAGAGGAGGAGCTGGGGGGACACAGGTGTCCTGCCCCCAGGTCTCTTGCCCCCTGGCACGTTGTCCTCTCACCCCACAGCTCCAGGGCATTGTCAGGACACAGGGGCCAAGGGCACGTCTCAGTGGGAGACCCCAATATCCCCGTGGCACCGTGACCTAGGGCTGCTTTGGGGGCTGGAGGTGAGGATGACATCGTTGGGGTCCTTCCAGACAGTTCCTGTCCCCGTGCCACCACCGGCCTGGCTGTGGGACCAGCTGCCCTCGGTGCCCATCAGGAGTGACCCTCTGTGCTGGATTTCCCCCAACGAGCAGCCCCTGGCCCTCAGCCCTGTCCGGGGTTGGGGGCAGCATGGCCGGGGGGGGGGTCTGCCCTTTGCTGCACCCCAACCCTCAGCTGCAAAGAAAGGGGCTGCCCCAGTTTCAGGCGCAGGGGACAGTGGCTGGGGTCATCCCTCCCTCCCTCCCGGGTGGGCGCTGGCTGTGGGTGGCTTCGCCCCGGCCATTGTTCGGGGAGGACAAAGCCCAGGCATGTGAGCAGGGACAATGGCCCCCAAAGGGACAATGGCCCCTGCAGGGACAATGGCCCCCAGGGACAATGGCACCCACAGCTGCTCCTCAGCTGGGCTCCCTCTGACCCGATCTGTGCGGGAGCAGCCTGGCACCGGCGGCACCGCAGCCCCCAGGGGTGCTGCCAGCCACGGGAGCTGGGTAACTGGGGACCACGGGCATCCCCTTGGGGTGGGTGCATCCCCCCTCTTTGCTTCCTGCTCGGCTTCTCCCCTCCACAGGGATTTGGGGCTGGAAAAGGGTGTTTTGCAAAAGGAACGGCTGTAAAACATGGGTGCGGGGCCGTGCACACTGGGGCATCCCTGCAGCTGTGAGGGGTCCCCCAAGCTGAGTCCCCCATCCTTGGACATCGGGCCACCCCATGCCCCCTGAAGCCCCAGGGTCCTTGGCCCTGGCACCGGGCTCTTCCCTTGATTTGGATTTTGTTTGGACTTGCCTGATTCCTGAGCTTGGGAAAAGGGAGACGGCAGCTCTGCTGCTTCCCTCTGGATGGTAAATCTGAAACGCAACCCGCTGAGCCCGGACTGGGATGGAAAAGTGGAGATTGCCTAAACTGCATGTTTCACGAGAGTCTAAGTTACCTGGTGATGTTGATCTTTTATATTATAATTTTTTTTTTATTTGTTTATTTGCTTTTTGGTTTTGGCTGGCGGCAAGTTGTGGTTTAGGTTCAAATGATGCGGGTAGACGGGCGGCCTGGGTACCCACGAGATGCTTTGTGGGAGGCAAGAAAACCACCTGGTTGTTGGTCTCTTTGTTTTTAACTTCAAATAGCTGCCTGTAACAGCTCCTGCCTTTTTCCTTTCGTTCTGCCTGTGTCATACTGTTCACACGGCGGAGGAGCGGACGCGCTCTGGCCAGCCTTGTAATCATCCCGGCTGGAGGGAGGAGAGGAGCAGGAGAAAAACTGCCTTGGCCTCTGGAGAAGGGGGGCGGGGGGAGAAAGAAGGAAAAAAAAGGCAGCAAAATGTGTCTTGTGATTTCCTGTGTGCGACCGATGCTCCTGCAGCTGGTGTAGGGAGAGGTCAGAGTTTCCCCCAGGCCCCTTGCAGCTCCAGCCCTTAAATGAGGGAAAATAAATCCCTTTTCTCTGCCCTCTCCCCATGGGGATTCCAGGGAGTGACCCCACACCCTGCCAGGTCCCGATCCCTCCACCCCGTCCCCCTCGGTCACTGCCCTCTCTGGGGAGGCCGGAGGGGTGGGTGACCCGCAGGTTGGTTTTCCCAAGGTTTCGAGGCTCGTTGGCAGCCCGAGGGGGGGTCTCCAGCCCCCTGCCCAGCTCCCTCTCATCCCGCCGGGGCTTTCCCCTCTCCCCTTCCCAGGGCACGGGGGCTGATGCTTTTGCTGGTGCTGGGAATGGCCCCAAAACTGCTTAATCTTGAACTCCCCCCTGTGGGTTTCAGATGGCTTTTCCTGGCACGGGCTCACGCACCCACCCCGGGCAGGGCAGGGGGGGCCGTAACCCCGACACCCACCTCCACGGGGGACGGACCGGCGCACGGAGCCAAACGAGGACCCAGACCCGGAGGACGCTGACAGAGCTCGGTTATTTTCTCTTGCTGCTTTTTTGTTGTTGTATCCACGGTAATACAATCACGATATATATATATATATTATATATATACTTCTTAAATTACACAATCAATGTACAAAAAACCGGGGTGCATTGCTGAGACAGGTGGTTGGTTGGGTTTTTTTCTGACTTTTTTTTTTTGTGGTTTGTTTTTTTTTTTCCTGTTTGCATTTCTGGCAGGGGATGCGCGGCCGGGCGGCTCTCGCCCACCATGCCCAGCACATGGTGCATCTCCTGCCTCCGCCAGAACACTTGATCCCTGGGGCCAAAAAATTCACAAACCCACGGAGGGGGCAGGAGAGGAGAGGGGAGGAGGGAGAGGAGCATGTGGGAAGACGACGGCATCGATGCTGCTGAGGGTGATGGTGCAGAAAAAGAATGAGAGATGATCTGTAGGGAAGAGCTCGGGGTGGCCAATGTGCCCGGGTCGGGGAGACCGTGCTGGGTGGCAGCGCCCGTGGGTGCTGAGGGGCTCCTGTCCACCCTTTGAAGAGCCCAAGTGCAGGAGGGGTAGAGCCCCTTGGGGAAAAGCAAAGGGCAAAGCCTGAGGCTGTTCCCCTGCTTTGGCGTGGCTTGTTTTCAGATGTCTTCTCCAGGCAGCTGCTTTGATGCCCAGGCTGGGATCTGCTGCCAGCCCTGAGCCCTCCTCATCCTCCGGCCGGTGGCAGCTCCCCCCGGCTCCGTGCAAGGCTGGACATTGCTTATCCCCCATCCCTACTCTGCTCTTGCCTCTCTTTGGGAAGGGGACAGGCGGGGACCATCCCCAGCAGGATCCAAGATGGTCCCCGCTATCCCAGGCTGGATGTGAAGGTGCTTCCAGCAGCACTGGGCTGCGGTGGGTCCTTCTCCAAACAGTGTTGGATTTCTTGGCCATCTCACCTGGATCTGGTGATGGTTGGTGACTGCCCTCATGAAGGGTGATGCTGCTCCCTGCAGCACATGTGGGGCGTTGACTCAGGAGCCTCCATCCACTCCAGAAACATTGGCCGCCTGGGTGCAAAGAGAAGGAAGCTGGGGAGATACCACCAAGCTCCATGGCAGGGCTGGTCCCAGCTCACCCGGGCATCTCAACCTGCCACCAGCTCTGCCAGTGAGCAGGGACCTGCTCGCGGATGGGGCCGGGTGGCTGCGGGGCAGGAGGGGACGCTCGTCCCCTTCCTTCTGGGAGGGAGGATGAACCGGTGAGAAGAACATGGAAACACCAAAAAAAAATGGAGTCTGCCTCCAATCCCTCTCATTTTCTGGGGGTGAATTTGATTGGTCCCAGGAGCTCCAATGCCATGCATTTTGGAACAGTTCCAGCCAATCAGAAGGCGGCTCATGATTTCAGTATCTTTAAAAACCAACCAATCAGGAGCTCTCACTGGTTGGGCTTCAAGATCTTGAGGTATCGGCTTTTCGCTCAGAAAAAAAAATCAACTAACGTAGACGAACAGACAACGTCATCTTTCGCTTCACGTTATCTTAGAAGAAGAAGAAGAAGAAAGCGACTATGCAAAATACTCTTCGGAGACAACTCTTAAAAAAATAAAAGCTTGGTCGGAAAATATGTCTGAATCTCTAACTGTGAGGAGTGAAGGACCAGACGGCAAAATGGCTGGTTGGCTGGTGGAGAGATGGAGACAACGGAGGGTGGATTTATCTGCTGACGGCGACGAGGAGCACACCACAAGATTTAGATTGCCTCCACGTAGTTGGCGGGGTAGAGACCTAGCTGCCCGTTGTCCAAGCGCCCTTTGCACCATCCTTGCTCGTCTTCTTCACCAAGTTTGGTTAGTTCATCACCTGGAGAGGAAGGTGGGAAGGGGAGAGCTCATTGCAGGTGTTGGAGCCTCTTCTGTCCCCTAATTTCTCCCCTTGATGGAGCTGCTGGGGGTTCCTGTGGCTGATCCTGAGCATGCAGGTTAGTAGGGTAGAAAAGGCAAGTGGTGACCCATAAGACCTCACATGTCCTGACCCACCATCGCTCTGGTTCCCACCTGGGTTTGGATTCAGCTTGTGCCTTCCCCTTTCTGTCAGCCCAACATTTTGTAGGACTGGGTTAACCCACAAACGATTTGAGGGATTTTACACCAAAAAGCAGAGCAGTGTGGGACCCGCCGCTCCAGCAGCCGAGCCCCAGCCAAGCCAGCACCGGCGATGGACTGTACCTGCTTTGAAGCTGAGCTCGTCCTGCTCCTGCCCGTCGTAGTCGTACAGAGCCCGCACCCGCACGCCCTTCCCCGCCGACTCCTCGTCGAAGGGGTTGGTGCCGCCGTTGGCCTCACTGGTGTTGAAGGAGTTGCTGCCTTCATCATCGGACCACTCGGCGCTGTAGGTCTGCCCACGGTCGTGGCTGCTCACACTGGGGGGGAAGGAGGGAGAGGGGCCATCAGAACAGTTGGGGGATGGTGGGGTGACAGGCACCACGTGCCACCAACATCTGGGAGGATGCTCTGGCTTTCCCGAGGTTCTGGGGAGTGCAGTGAGCAGGACCCCCAGATAGCGACATGTCCAGCAAGACATGGAGGGAGGACAGAAGAGCAGTGGCTGTCACCAAAGACATCCCGTGTCCCCACAGCACTGGCAATGTTTGCACAGGCAAATGCTGTGCCTCTTCTGTGGCTTCTCCACTCTTCCCTGGCTCTCACCTCCCACGCTCGCCCGCCGATGCCCCCGTCTCGCCCGTGCTGCTGGTGTTGGTCAGGGCCGCCCCCTCGCCCTTCTTCTGCTTCTCCTTCCGTGTTATCGTGTGCGTCAGGTCGGGGTTCCACTCCTGCCAGCACAAAGCCACCGGTCCCTGAGCACCGGGCTGCCCCGTGGGGCTGCCAGCTCCCCAGTTGGCGTGCCCAGCCTCACCTCGAACTGGGGCCAGTTCATGGCCATCCCGGGGCCACTGGTGCTGCGGAACCACCGGAGATCCTCCTGTGCGTCCGAGAGGCGGATGGTCTGCTCCAGCTCCCGGTAGACGTTGGCGTAGCTGCAGGGAGAGACAGGGGTCGGGGTGCTGTGGGTGGGGGTGAACCCCAGCGGGGTGGGACGGGGACATGCCCAGGTTGTGTCACCTCCTACGAGGCACTGGGGGGCACCAGGCTCCCGCACAGCCCTGTGCCACTCTGGTAGCTCTTAGTGACCATCTTGTTGGCCAGAAACCCCTCTCCCCTGTATAGCAGGAAGCACCCCATCCCTCCAGGGCTTGGTTTGCTTTCCAGGCAGCACAAGGAGACCTTGCAGGGTCACCTTCTGCCCAGCCAGGCAGGAGACACCTACCTGCTGCTCTCAGCCAGGTTCAAGTGCCTCTTGATGTCCAGGAGCACTTCCTTGAGGAAGTTGAGCCTCTTCTCCTCAAACTGCTGGCACTGCTCGAAGACCTGCTCCATGCTCTCGATGTACTGCGGGGTGCACTTGTTCAGCTCATCCAGCACCTTCTCGTACTTCTCCTGAGTCTGCAAAGGTACAGGAGGGTACCTTGGTTATACCTCGAGCACCTCAGAGGCCCTTTCTGGGTGCTGGGAGGGTCTGGCTTGGGGGCCACCACGTTGGGGAGCCCAGATTGAGCCAAGAGCCTCTGTGGCTGAAATCAGTGTGGTTGCCAGCAAGATTTTGCCCCAGTAAGAGGGGTAAATCTCAGCCCTGCTCACGCTCCCCTGAGCCCTGCCTCACCCTTCTACAGGCGGGCAGGGATGGGAAAATGGGACTGAATCAGAGGGAAAACCGAGTGATGCCCATTTCCACTCATTTTCCCTGCCTCGTGAGCCCAGAGCAGTGCAGCAGTTTGCACCTTTTGCACATCTTGCTTGCACTTTTCTACTTTGTCCTGGAGCTTCTTCTGCTGCTCGGGGGTGTTGGACTGCTCCGCCTTGCTGTTGGCTTCCCGGGTCATGGCCAGCTTCTCCTCCTTGCATGCCAGGTGGTAGGCTTTCTTGGCCGTCTCCAGCTGTGGAGAGGAGAGAGAAGGGACATCAGAGCAGCAGTCACAGCCCCCTGCCCATCCCTCTGCCCGCAGGGATGTGCCACCCAGCTCTCCCAGCCTCAACTGGGCACCCAGAGTTGAAGCTGGGAGATGGCGTGGGTGCCCCAGGACACGCTGTGCTTCTCCTCTCACCTCCTTGAGCTTCTTGGCCCAAGGCTTTTGGGCTTTCCGGAAGCCATCCTCAGCTTCCTTGGCCTCCTTGAAGCCTCCCATGATCTGCTTGTGGTAGGCGTCCTTCTGCCAGTTCTTGACCTTCTCGAAGTCGTCGTTCAGCAGGCTGTTCTTCACCTCCTGGTGCAGCTCACTCACCTTGTCTGCCTCCGTCATGATGGCACCCCACGCCTTCTCCAGGCTGCCATACTGGGGACCTGTAGGGCAGAGGGGACAGCTGAGTGTCACCCCACAGCCCTTACCCCCTCCACCTCTACCGTGCGAGGTTGTGATGGTGCATGGGGGTCCATGCAACCAAGGAGTCCTGGTGGGACCCTCCCCTTGGAGAAGCCGTGGTACCTTTCTCGATGAGCTGCCTCCACCGCTTGGACCAGTCGGTGAGCTGCTGGGCATAGGACTTCTCAATCTTGGCCCGCTCATGCACACAGTTCATGAGGTCATTGCAGAGCCGGTGCCCATCATCGATCCGCTTCACCGTGCGCTTGTAGTTCCCCACCTGGGATGGGGACGGGGATGGGGATGGGGACAGGCAGGTGTGGGACCTCCGTCTGGGCTGCCTGGCTCAGCCCCAGCTGGCCCGAGGTGGTGACTGAGGGGGCACCGGGCACTTTGGGGGTGCAGGGATGGAGCTTTTGCTTTGAGGCTGCTCAAACCCAGCTTCTCCCCCCCCATTGCTCTGTGTCCCTTGGGGACAGCCGAGGTTGAGACCTCCAGCTGGGACAGCTGAGCCACCGCTGCAGGGATGCCCGCAGGCAGGGCTTGCTGCAGGAGGGGAGGGCACCGCTGTCCCCCCCCAGCCCGAGGGACACCCTGGGACGTGGTGACGGCAGAGAGGGCCCCGCGGGAGGGGAGGACGGCCGGGACTCACCTCCCAGAAGCTGTCGGTTGTTTCCTCCGCGGCCGCCGCCGACTCGTCGTAGGACCCCGACATGGCTCCCGGCGCTGCCTCGGGCGTCAGTGCGGGCGCTGGGTGGCTCTTGGGCAAACACCAGCCTCATGCACTGAGGGGAGAAGATGGGGGGTTATGGAGGGGGTGAGCAGCCCCCCCCCATCCCTCCTGCCTGCAGCACTGTGGGGTGAACATCCGCCTGCAGGGGATGGGGATGGTGCCCATTCCAGCAACGGACCCACAGACCCCTCCAGTGCCCCCCATGTGTCACCCCAAGGTGCCATCCAAGCCCCCCCGAAGCCAGCTGAGCTGGGAGGGAGAATGGTGGGGAGCAGCACGGCAGGGTCTCACCGGGCAGGAGCCTGGCTCAGCACCTTGTGTCCCCGGGGAGCCGTGGGGCGAGGGGCAGTGGTGGGGCCGAGGGGGGTGATGCGCCGCCTGAAGAAATTCTCGTCCTGATATTCCACCCTAATCCGTCCTGATCTTCAGAAAAACGGCATCCCCGGAGCATCACGTGGCTCCGCTGCACGGCTTAACCCTTTGCCGCTTTGCTGAGAGCCTGGAGCCACGGCTGGGGATGGGGACCGGGGGGTGGCATCAAATGGGGATGGAGAGGGGACCGCGGTGGCCATGAGCATCCTCATCATCCCCATCCCGCCCCGGCTCTGGTCAGTGCTCCCGTGGGGAAGCACAGGGCCTGTCCCACATGGCATCTGCCACCAAGATGGGGACAAAGTGGCCGTTGAACTGCCCCAGTTTCCTCCCGCCACGTCCCCAAAAGGGCAGTGGGATTGGGCTGTGGCCGTTATCCCCGTGCACCATCACTTCTCCTGGGGAGACAGAGCAGCCACAGGGAGACCTGGCTGCCTGCATCCTACCCCACGCCAGGGAGAGGGCAATGGGGTGGGAGGGCAGAGCTGGGGTGAGGGGTGCGGGGTCCTGGTACCCCAGTGCCCACCCGAGGGGAGCAGTTAGTGGGTGCCCACACTCCCCAGCTGTGCACAGCTGGCCCTGAGGAGCCTGTGGGCTGGGACGGTGCCCGACCCCGGGAGGATGGGGGCCGAAACGGTTACTGGAGCCTGGCGCAGGGCTCGCTGTGCTGGAACTAACAGGGCCTGGCAGGGATTTAGTGATATAACCAGGGAGGCACCAATCCCCGCCGCCCTCCCCAGCCGGTTAAAAATAAACGCGTGACTGTCCCTCGCTCAGCCGCCGAGTCGCAGATGGATGGGGACCGTGGTGCAGCCAGCACCGTCCCCCCGCAGCGCCCGCGCCTGCCTGGCACCCACGGCATCACCACCACCCTCCCACCCGGGAAAGTGCCCACGGGCTGCCCTGGGGCACCCACAGCAGGGGCAGAGCACTGGGTGGCACAACCCCCGGGGGACCCCGCAGGGTGCCGTGCGTGGCTGTCCCCCCCCCAAGCCCTGGGCACAGCGCAGTGCTCAGCGCTGGGGTCTCTGCTCGTGCCTCTGGCTCTGTGTTTATTGCAGAGGGCAAGGGCATTCTCAGGGTGGTCTGGGGCAGGGACCCCAGGGAGGGAGCACACCCACAGCTGGGGGTACCCTGGCACCCCCGGGCACGTGAGCCAGCCCCAGCCACCCCCCCCCAAGCCACCAGCAGCCGAGGACGTGGGACACTGCGGGACGTGGCTGCCGCAGCTCCCGCTCCTCGCCGTTACCTGGTCTGAGCCACAGCCTGGGGATTATTTTTGGCTCTGCATCACTCCCCAGCTAACGCCGCCGCCTTGTTGCCGCTCTCCTGCCACGCACGACCATCCTTCAACACCCACGCAGGCGCCAGCCCCGTGCCCACCGCCCCTCGCCCGCCGGCGCAGCCCATCGCTTCGCATCAAGGCGGCTGGCGGTGATGCCCGGTGCCCGCGGTGCCGGTGGCCGAGCCGTGGTGTGCCCAGCTGCCAGCCCCGGCCACACGCTGCTGCCCGGGCACCCTCAGCCCAGGGGGGCTCTGCTTTGCGCCCCTTCCAGCCCCACGTTGCCACAAAAGCTGCTGGGGGGAAGGCGCAGGGTGGCATCCGGTGACGGTGAAGTCTGTGCCAGCTCCTGCCCCCGCGTGCCCTTGGGCTGCACCCGCAGCAGCCGCCCCCCTGCATCTCTCTCCCCATCAGCCTGCTCGGCGCTGAGCACTGCTGCAGCTCATCTCACCCACCGGGCAGCTCGTGCCGCTGCCAGCATTTGCAGGGGGGGGTGTCTCTGCCCTCGGTGGGGGCTGGGGACACGGCCACCGACCCTGTGCAGGCAGGAGGCTGCTGCAATGCAGAGAGGGCTGGCGCTGCCCACACTGCGGGCACAGGCAGCTCCCACAGCCAGCCGTGCCCTGTCCCCCCGCGGGCACAGACAGCCCCGTTTCGCTGTCCCCTGCCCCTGGCAGAGGGGCTGCAGAGCTTTGGGCCGGCGCTGCTCCAGCAGCATCCCCACCAACTGCATCCCTCCCGCAGCATCCGCACCAGCCGCATCCCTCCCGCGGCTCCCCAGGGCCTGGGAAGGGCGAGAGGGACAATGCGGGTCCCCCCGGGTGCCCAGCGGGTCCCTGCGTCTCCCGGCTCTTTCTGCCTTTGCCAGAGCTTTGCCTTCGCAGCGACACCGCCATTAAACGTGCAACCCCCAGTAAAGCGGCCTCGGGGTGCGCTGTGGGATGGGGGTGCCCTACCCGGGCTCTGGGGTCCCCTGTGGGGTGCTGGGCACCAGCCCCGGGGAGGAGCTGTGTGCGGGGGGCAGGTTGCTCTGCCTCCAGGTGTTTTGGATGCCTTGGACCCCCAGCACCTCTGCTGCAGCCAAAAAGCGTGTGATGGGGACGTGGTAGAGGGAAGAGGCAGCTGCCTGCACCCTGCCTGCTCCCTGCCTGCACCCTGCCTGCTCCCTGCCTGCTCCTGCCTGCTCCCTGCCTGCACCCTGCCTGCTCCCTGCCTGCACCCTGCCTGCTCCCTGCCTGCTCCCTGCCTGCTCCTGCCTGCACCCTGCCTGCTCCCTGCCTGCTCCCTGCCTGCACCCTGCCTGCTCCCTGCCTGCTCCTGCCTGCACCCTGCCTGCTCCCTGCCTGCTCCCTGCCTGCACCCTGCCTGCTCCCTGCCTGCTCCTGCCTGCACCCTGCCTGCTCCCTGCCTGCTCCCTGCCTGCACCCTGCCTGTTCCCTGCCTGCTCCCTGCCTGCTGGCATATCGGCTGAGCCCCCTGGGGACCAGGGACCAGGAGGGGCTGCAGACCCCCCCCTGTGTGGGTTCTCTGGCTGCAAAGAGCCCTTTCCAAGGCAGGATGGTGACGGGCATGCTGCATGGAGGGGAGCAGAGCCTGTGTCCCTGTCCCCATCCCTGTCCCCATCCTGCCCCGGGGCAGGGGGTTCGGTGTGAGCCCTGCTGCAGAGGAGAGCACTAACGAGGCCAGGAGGGTAGTGGGCGACTAATTTTTGGTGAAAGCACCCAGGGAAGGGGGAAGCCATGCTGACAGCTGCGGTCAATCTGCAGGAATCAGAGCAAAGGGGGAGCTCCCCGACACCAAACCCAAGCACAAACTGATGCAATGCACGACATTTCCTTGGTGCAAACCCCTTCTGCAGCTGCAGCACCCCAGCACAGAGCCACAGCTCCCTGACACGGAGCCACAGCACCCCGACACGGAGCCACAGCACCCCAACATGGAGCCAGAGCATCCCGACATGGAGCCACAGCACCCCAACACGGAGCCAGAGCATCCCGACACGGAGCCGCAGCACAGCCCAGCTGGTGATGCTCACGCCAAGGGCACTGGGGACCTTTCCTTGCTCCGTCCATGAGCTGGGGACGGGACGGTAATTCCCTGCACAACGTTGTCTTGCAGTTACCCAGGAGCTCCCAGCAGTAAAGCCCAAGCTCAGCAATCGGAGAGAACCCAATGGTCTGAGCCAGTTTTATTGAAACTAAACGCTGGCACTGAGCTGGGCTGTCAAATCAAACCGTGCACGGGCTGCAATGTGAAATAGCTGTTCATGTTTTGGCTCCTTCTGTAAGCACACGAGGCCGAGGGTGAGTGCAGGGGTTTAGAGGGAGGGAGTCAGGCTGGGGTTCAGGTTTTTGGCCTCGGGGAAGCTCATTTGCTTTCTTATCTCGGCACAGGGCTGGTCGAGGGTCTGCCAGGGGGGTGCAACACCAAATGCCGTTGTGACACACCACTGCTAGTGCCACACGGAAACCACTCCTGGCAAAGATGAGAAACAGCTGAGGAAGCCCAGGGGAGCTGGGCAGCAGCATCTCCCACCGCACCAGCTCTGGGGCTGCCGTGCTGCTGCATCGGCCGCCGGTGGTACCCGACCTCGGCACCGACCCACCGCGGGCACCGAGGCCCGTGTGCTGCTCCCGCTATGGCCAAGTATGGGGGGGCAAGATGCCCCTGGCACGATGGCAGGTCCTCAGGCAAAGCTGGTGACGCCGATGTGCTTCACGAGAGGCTTTGCAGCCGCAGGAGCTGCCGTCTTTGCGGCTGAGCTCAGACCCTGGCTGCGGCTTTCCCACTGGTGCAGGGCAAATCTGTGGGGCTGGGGCAGGGAAACGCTGCTGTGGGATGGGAAGGGGGGCAGCCTGGGAGCGAGGGGGTGCAGAGGGGTTTGGCTGTGGTGTGGCTGCTCCGTCCCCCCTCTCTGGAGCCGACGTGGACTTTGGGAGGAAACGGTTAAGCGGGTGCTGCTGATTCACGCTGGCAGAGGGCTCTGCATCCAGGGAGCTGGGGCTCGGGGCTGAGCAGCCGGGAGGGATATGAGCAGCCTCAACACACGTCCTCCCCTCTCGTTATCAAACCGAGCCCCACGGCAGGCGGGAGGGGAGCCTGGACCCTTCCCAAGCCACCGGCTCCCTGCCAACAGGCTGCCAAGAGCTGGTGTCAGGGCCCCATCCTGCATCCCCCGGGAAAACCCCTCCGGCTGCAAGGAGCGGAGTCGGAGCTCCCGGGGCAAAGAGCCGGACTGTGGCCAGGTGTGGAAGGGACACACCGGGTGCTTCTCCGTGGGGTTTGGGCCAGGGCAGCGCCGTGGGGCTGGCTTGGACCCTGTGCACGTGGTTTCTCAAGCAATGCACGAGGTGGCTGCGAGGGCAGGAGGTCCCCAGAGGTGGCACGGAGCTGAGGATGGGAAACTTCTGCTGGGAGCCACTTTTCCAATGAATCCCGTGCGGGGTGCCCCTGTGGCAGCCTCCTTGTTCCAGTTAAAGTCATCTGCATCGACCCCAGAGGGGTCTGAGGATCAGGGGGGGTCCAGCTGCCACAGGGACTCGCTGGACCCCACCAGGTCAGGGCTTGGGGGTTCCCCAAAACCAGAGCCTTTGCAAAGGAGGTTCAGTGATCCAGGAATGTTACTGGGAGCCATGTGTCCCGCATGCAGACAGGACGGGCACCGCGCTGGCCGGGGTGGGGGCCACAGGCCATAGGTTGCAGTACCCAGGGGGAGACGCGTTTGCTCCAAGCCCTGGCAGCAAAAAGGCTTTGCATTTTGTGTGGGCTCTGCAGGAACCTCCACCTTCCTCCTGTGCCCCCCAGAGTTACCCGGCTCAGAGCGCGGGACGCCTGTCAAAGTCTTCTTAGGGATTTTAACAGCCTTATGCAAAGGTTTCTGGAAATCTGCATGGCATTTGCAGATAACGTGAGTGTTTCTCTCCAGGAGAGCTCGCAGCCCGGCTCGGGTACAGCCGATGTGCCAGGAATGTGGATGGGCACCACACCACGGCAGGGGTGCGGAGGCAGGATTGTGGACCCCGTGCGTGTGCTCGGGCCTGGGGAAAGGGAGACGGGGCTGAGGCTCCGCTGGGGGGGATTCGACTCGTCTCCCAGCCCTGCAGCGTTTCCCAGGCTGCTACCCCAGCCTGACGCTGGAAACAAGGATGCTCGGACTCTCGAGACGGGGTTTTGTGTGGTCCCAGGAGCAAGGGTTCAGGCAGAAATCCAAATATGAGGTTTGCAATGAAACCGAGAAGTAGCCAACGAGGGTGGTGGAGGATACGGCGGTGCTGTCCCCTCGCTTCCGCGTCAGGGATGGGGGGGGGATCCAGAGCGTCACGCGCTGGCACAAGGGGGGGTCCCGTCCCCTCTACCTCAGCGGGACAGACACAGTGACAGGGGGCGAATGGGGCTTTGGGGATGGGGAGCAAGATTTTAGCTGTCTGTGGTGGAGGAAGGAGACTTGGAGCCAGAGGGGGCTCAGAGGAGGGTAGGGAAGTTGAGGGATGGAGGGGGGAGCCAAGAGGGGACCTGGGGTGACAACGGCAAAAGGAGGGGTTTCAGTGGCGGGGGGAGGTGCAGAGCTGGGGCAGGGGACAGCGATGACACGGACAGCACGAGTGTCCCCCTCATCATTTCCAGCTGGGGAAACTGAGGCACAAAGGCAGGAGCGCAGCAGCGTCGCAGAGGGGGTGTCCCTTGCCCCTGCACCCCCTTGGACGCACAGGGAGGGGGTGAAGGTCATGTCCGTCGTCCCCCCCCGTGTCCCCATGCAGAAGGGATCAGGGGACACCCTGTCCTGCCGGGGGGTGCAAATCCACTCCGTACTGCCTAGTCCTCACACAGCGTCCCCCCTCCCTGTCCCCCCCAACGCCACAA